>NC_060145.1:264275282-264585455 GCF_021461385.2 Schistocerca piceifrons | reverse complement strand
CAGACTTATGCACCAAACTCACTTCAGAAACGGACACTTAATTGTGAACCAAATTTTATGATGTGTAATTACGCTCCGTCTGAAGTTTTATGTGCGTTCCAATAGAACTGCTACTCATTCTCTGCGTCGAACCCAGCGTGAGCCACTTCAGAATGTTCAAGTGGTTCATTACTTATATGCTTCACGTGAATGTAACTGACATTGGCTAGTTTTGATTGTTTGAAGTGACATGCCTTGGTATGGTTGCCCTACAAACACCAGAAGCAACTGCATTCTGTATGAACCAACTGTGAGTCACAAACTGTGGTGTTGACTGTGACCACCGTAAATACGTGACTAAAACTTGCTACACATTTTCGTAAATTTCCTTCTTATTGACTGCTCAGTCAGTTGGAGGCGTAAGAGCAGTTAGTATTATTCTGAAGTATACCTTTTAGATTTAATGTTTGAGATTGTTCATAGATTTGTCCATTTTGTAAATAACGTTCAGAACTGAGCCTACCCATATTACTAGAAAATATCAATTTTTAATTGAGAAAATGGAAGAAATTGCTAATGGTTGCCACCAGACGTCACCGAATTTCGGTCTATACATTAAATGAATTCGTAATTGCGATTAAGGACAACAATCTTCTGTAGAATGGAAAGACGACTACGAAAATTCATACCGGACCGGAACTCGAACCCTGATTTCCCTCTTATCGCGAGCGGTCGCCTTACCATTTGGCCATTCGTGCACGACTCGCGGCCAGACCCGAACTTACATATATCGCAATTGCGGATTCATTTAATGTATTTCATAACGGCTGTAATCACCGCATTGTCTGTTCCTTTGTATGCATGCATGTCCAAAGGAATTTTGCGTCGTAATCAGAATAACACAGGCGCTGCAATATCGTATCGAATTTCAGTCTGGTCGGAACGATCCGACTTCTGAGATCTAGAACTCTTAAGTCTGCTTTAGTTGCAGGCACTGTACATCTTTCGCCAGATCATTGAACTGCGACTGCGTTTGTTTATTTTACTGTGAAGAATTCTTATTCACCGACAGCTAGGATCTGGTTATATTGACTGGAACACACTCTTTGTAGTTCTGAATTTATCAGGCATATGAACACGAAGAGAAAAGACTATCTAGTACCAACTGTACAGAAATCAGACTGCTGCTATAAGAGGACACTAAAGCGAAGTCGTACGTAGCAAGGGAGTGAAACAGGGTTGTAGCCTCTCCCTATGTTATTCAGTCTGAACACTGAATAAACATTAAAAGAAATCAAGATGTAATTTCGAAAGGGCATTAATATTAGGTAGAAGAAAAAATAAAGACATTGAGGTTGGTTGGTCACACAAAATGTGTCAATGTTAGCAAAGAACCTGGAAGATCAGTACAATGGACAAAATAGTAAGAGTACTTTATAAGTGGACTGTCAGTAAAACAAGCGTTATGGACTGTGATCGAATCAGATCAGGCGACGCTGAAGAAATTGTATCAGGGAACAAGATAAAAAAAAATATTAGATACATTTTTGATTTTTAAGTAACAAAATAGCTGTCTATAACCGAAAAAAGAGAGCAGACCGGCAAGAGCAAGAAAAGCATTTATGAAGAAAAAAGAAACCACAAATTTGTTGACACAGAGTATTTAGTATCAGGAAGCCTTGTATGTAAATGAAACGTGGACGAGAAGGAATTCAGACAAGAAGAGAATAGAAGCTCTTGAAATGTGGTGCTACAGATGAATGCTGAAAATCAGATGCTTTGTGTCATCACCTAAAAAAAGGGATCGGTTGATACGATACATTCTGAGACAACAAGGAGTTTTTAACATGATAATGGAGTGCATTACTGGGTGTGAAACCTGTAATTGAGGATTAAGGTCTTACAACTGTAAGAAGGTTTAAAAGGATATAGGTTTCAGCGGTTATGCAGAGATAAAGAGGCTTGCACAGGATAGCGTACCGTGGACAGCTGCATCAACCCTGTCTTTGGACAGCGGATAATGATAACTGCAACTGCAACTGCAACTACATCTAAAATCACAACTATTACTATTGCAGCCTTACATACTGACTTTGGATTATCACCACAAAAGAATAGGCTTACTAGATTGACGGACTGCATCTTGACTGACACGTATCACCCATGAGTGTTAACATGGGGTATGTTAGAAAATAGTCACCACCTACATCATCACCACCTACGTCATCTACGCCGTCGCCGTCATCTACGCCGTCGCCGTCATCTACGCCGTCGCCGTTAACGTCATCACTACACTATCATCGACATCACTACACTACCATCGATATCACTATCACCGACGTCACTATCACCGACGTCACTATCATCGACGTCACTATCATCGACGTCACTATCATCGACGTCACTATCATCGACGTCACTATCATCGACGTCACTATCATCGACGTCACTATCATCGACGTCACTATCATCGACGTCACTATCATCGACGTCACTATCATCGACGTCACTATCATCGACGTCACTATCATCGACATCACTATCATTGTCAAGAGTGTCATCATCGTCATAAGCGTCATCATCTTTCCAAGGATTAGGTGTTAAAGTCACACATTCCGATCTGTATCGTACCCATCTCTCCTGAGTTCTTCCTTGTTCTATCTTCCCGGTCGGCCGATAGTTCGTTTGTCATCTATTTTTCATCATTCTATCAACATGATCTTTTCATTTTATCCTATCATCTTCTACCTCGTCATTAACTGAAAAGATTTTTAAAATTTGGTCTTATTGTTGTACTCGTTATTTTATATATTTTCTTATAACACCTCTATATATCTTACGAACTTCACCTCTGCTCTCTGTATACGTAATTTTTTTTCGTTATTATCCATGATTCAGAACTATTTGCGGAGTACAAGAGTGAGCCAAGCTTATGTAACTGAATTTGTGTTTCTCTCCTTGTTTTTATTTCCGAAGTTCTTCCATTGTTGCACAGTTAGCTCGAGATTTAGTAACTTTCTTCTCGACGTCTTTTTCATACTTAAAACTGATATCACATCCTAAATAATTGACGTGGGAAACTTGTTCTAAGATTTTCTCATTTATTAATATTTTCGATCTGACTGGATTCTTCCCTTTGAAAACCATTATTTTTGTGTCATTCGCAGATATGATTAAATTCTAGTACATTGCGTTTTAGTTCATATACCGCTCTTTGTAAATTACCTTCTGTTTCCTGTGTAATTAGCTGATCATTAGCATATAGTAGGTTAATTCCTAACTGTATTTCATCTTTCCACTTCATAACTACGTCAAGAAAATGTAAATTAAATTAAATATGTGTTAGAGTACATCCTTGTCCAACATCTCAGTTTATTAAAATTTTATCGGATATTTTCGAGCCGGAACTTACAACTTTTTCAGAAAATGGATCCACTTCCTCCTGGGGAAGTCAGCGGTGGCGTGTGCTGGAGGGACGAGAAAAAACTGTCGCGTCGTGCAGCCCGCTAGATGCTGGCTGGAGTCTTGATGTGCCCACTTCTGCTAGGGCAGCTGCTGCCACTGGGCAGAGTTTTTCCTCTGCCGGCTTCCGACTGTTCACAGTTACAAACGGCCGGCATTAGTAGCTTCATCCCAACAGGTCTGTCTTCCTTTTCCTCCCTCACGAGAGACCGCGGGACAAATAAGCGACGCTGCCGTTGTCGCAGGGATCCACACAGGGGCCGTAACTTGTTACCTAAGTTTCGACCACACGCGGAAGTCACTTCTGTGGAGCATCATCACAACTACGTTCTTGACGACTGGTATCGCCGATTCTCGCACTTTATCACCGTGATTACAGCACAAGCCTGTCAATTCCAACACTTTCCAGCATTGCTTTCTATCATTCAATAATCTACACAGTTTCGAGGTTTAGAGCAAAAATACATTTGGAACTAACTCTTTCGTATTTTAACTACCGGTGTATTTATTTGAGAAGTTTCGAAGCCGAAGTAATATGTCAAGCGATCCTGAGCAAACGAATATAGACATAGTGTAGCCGTGGGAGAGATACTTACAGAAAAAATCCATATTAATACACACATAAAAAAAAAAAACGTTTTGCATCACCTGTGTCCCGAGAGTTCTGGACCCGTACAGAAAACTGAAAGAGAGATCAACATAAACATTTCCGCCATTTTTATTGCTCGTGAAAACCACACGTTGCATGTTGTACCACCTTCAGAAGTGGTGGTCCAGATTGCTGTACACACCGGTACCTCTAATACACAGCAGCACGTCCTCTTGCATTGATTCATGCCTGTATTCGTCGTGGCATCTATCCACAAGTTCATCAAGGCACTGTTGGTCCAGACTGTCCCACTCGATTCAGCGCGGATCCCTCAGAGTGGTTGGTGGATCATGTCGTCCGTAAATAGCCCTTTGCAATCTATCCAAGGCACGTTCGATAAGGTTCATGACTGGAGAACATGCTGGCTACTCTAGTCGAGCGATGTCGTTATCCTGAAGGAAGTCATTCACAAGATGTGCATGATGGGTGCCCGAATTGTCGTCCATGAGGACGAGAGCCTCGCCAATATGCTGCCGATGTGGTTGCACTATCGGTAGCAGGATGGCAGTCACGTATTGTACAGCCGTTACGGCGCTTTCGATACCACCAGCGGCGTACGTCGGCCCCACATAATGCCACCCGCAAACGGCAGGGAACCTCCACGTTGCTGCACTCGCTGGACAGTGTGCCTGCCGGCTGGTGTGGCCGAGCGGTTCTAGGCGCTTCAGTCCGGAACCGCGTGACCGCTACGGTCGCAGGTTCGAATCCTGCCTCGGGCATGGATGTGTGTGATGTCCTTAGGTTAGTTAGGTTTAAGTACTTCTACGTTCTAGGGGACTGATGACCTCAGATGTTAAGTCTCATAGTGCTCAGAGCCATTTGAACCATTTGACAGTGTGTCTAAGGCTTTCAGTATGACCGGGTTGCCCAAAACACGCCTCGACGATTGTTTGGTTGAAGGCATATGCGACACTCATCGGTGAAGGGAACGTGATGCCAATCTTGAGCGGTCCATACGGCATGTTATTGGGCCCATCTGTACCGAGCTGCATGGTGTCGCGGTTGTAAAGATGGACCTCGCCATGGAGTGTAGTTGCTCATCATGCCGCCTATTGCGCACAGTTTGAGTCGTAACACGATGTCGTGTGGCTGCACGAAAAGCATTATTGAAGAAGGTGGCGTTGCTGTCAGGGTCCCTGCGAGCCATAACCCTTAGGTAGCAGTCATCCACTGCAGTAGCAGCCCTTGTGCGGCCTGAGCGAGCTATGTCATCGACAGTTCCTGTCTCTCTGTATCTCCTCCATGTCCGAACAACGTCGCTTTGGTTCACTCCGAGACGCCTGGACACTTCCCTTGTTGAGAGCCCTTCCTGGCACAAAAAAACAATGCGGACGCGATCGAACCGCGGTATTGACCGTCTAGGCATGGTTTAACTACAGACAACACGAGACGTGTACCTCCTTCCTGGTGGAATGACTGGAACTGATCGGCTGTTGGACCCCCTCCGTCTAATAGGCGCTGCTCAAGCAAGGTTGTTTACATCTCTGGGCGGGTTCAGTGACATCTCTGTGCAGTCAAAGGGAGTGTGTCTGTGATACAATATCCACAGTCAACGTCTACCTTTAGGAGTTCTATGAACCTGGGTGATGCAAAACTTTTTTTGATGTGTGACTATTAGGACTGGAGTACCGAGGATTCCATACAAAGTAATTATGGATGTTGTGTTAGTAGCTGGACAGGCAGTTATGTTAACCAGTTTTGATGTATAAAACTGCCGAAGGTGCAAGATTCATTTTTTTATTTAACTGATGACTAGTTGAATGTTACATGAACCCAATTTCAAATAATCCAACCGGACAAAATGGTATATTTCCCAATAACATGCAAACCATGTTACGATTGTATATCACAGTCAGGTTTCTTTATAACGAACACAGGCAGGACAAACATACGTTTGCACAACTCCTCGCATTGATAACATAGTAGGAATAACGTGTGGCTAAGCCATGAAGAGAAGAACTGTTAATGTATTTGCTATTGTTTATATACTTCTATGAATGATAATAAAACAATTAGGAAATTTTTATGCGATGTGAACGGAATATGGTATAAAATATTTTTTGGAAGGTAATTAATTTCGTGAGCTCAAAAGGTGGTGGAGGTGATGGTGGTGGTGGTGGTGGTGGTGGTGGTGGGCGTGGGGAATTCCTGCAAAATATCACCAAGTTTCGTTTAAAGAGGGAAAGGGCAATGAAAATCTCACTTCAACTGCTTGACCCAGGGAACGTGGTAACGGGCAACATTTTCTTGTGTGAAGTTAATCCTGAACACATATAATACTACAAGGCCCACCAGGCTTTATGGCGTCTCCGAACAAAACGGAATGCTTTGTATGTGTGCACGCGCTGCATTCCACGGCTTGAAACAGGTGTCGTACAAAAGATTTCATTCTGGGAGTTCCCTGCCACGCCGGTTCAAATCACTGCCTGCCAGTCAGTGAATCAAGCGTGATATTCGGTAACGCATATAAAGGCGATGTTATTGTGTTCAACATGAATTTGTATAAAAACTTTTACAATGCGGTACAAAGCGCCATGACAAGCTGAAACACACGAACGAGCAAGAAGTTAATTGTTTGTGGAACGAAGCTAAGCTTTAGTTCATCGAGAAGAATTCTGTTAATGATTATATCAATCAAGAGATTGAAAATCTAGGTAATCATACGGTCACAGGAAGATATAAACAATGTTCTCGTCTGTTGGCATAGTAAGTAGAGGTTCAGTGACATTTTACGTATATATCGATTTTTTAGAGATCCGTCAAAATCATTGATACTATTTTCGTGCAGATTTTTTGTTTGCTTCTCTGTCTCTGCCTCTGCCTGTCCGTCTGTCAGAAAATTACTCAGGGTTGGCATATTTAAAATAAAGCGTCTTCAATCACGTGTTAAGAACAGAGTTTAGTAGACTTTTTAAGTAAAACACGTCTTCATTAAGGTATTTCAATCGTTGTTTAAAACAAGTATTTTTTTACGTATTTTTCCTTGACTGTGGGGTAAAACTCATGTGAGATGGAGAGAGCAAGGGTCCCACTACTTCCCACCAATGTCACCAAGGTTGGACGGAGGTACAAATTTTTTAAAAAAGAAAAGGCCCTCACGTAATTAATGGACGTCCCTGTAGTTTTCTTCCCGCCTTGTTAAAATTTACATGTTTCGCAGAAAAGGGGTCTCGCTATGATCTATAATAAGCGACTGTAATATCAAATAAAATATTGCAATTGGATTTGAATGTATTAAAAGACCTAGAGATTCATATCTATGTGTTTTAATTTGTGCTAATGATCACCTGACAAGGATAAATACTAATTCGAGATTAAGAAACGAAGTTGAATCCATACGAACAAGTTTCATATTGGCACGCAGAGAACTGAAGGCGGATTAATTTTACGACAGGTACGTTGTTGGCAGAAGCTGCAGCCGGAGTTAATATGCCGGCAGATTTCTAGTCTATAGTTTACTCCTGAGGAATACATTTAGGGGGATCCTGTAGCTTAAGGTTCCCATCCTACGTGCGGATCACCATCAAGCGTGTCACATGCCTTCATTTCTTAAGGTATTAAGAAAAGTTTGTATGAGTCTCAGACGTTGCATTTTATCTAAAAATTGTGTGCAGGGGACCACAGCAATTAGTTTGTTTGCTAGACATCCTGTAAGATGCGTTCTGCTCACAACATGACATAGATTGGCCCATTTACTGTAAAGTCAGCAACATGGAGACTGGGAAAGGAATGAATGCAGGCATTTGTCTGCCACCTGTTAGGGTATTGTTCTCGTTCCGCCCCACGGAGATGGATAGAAAGTGTGAAAATCTGTCACTACATTAGATTTTAACCTGCTAGTACACAAGATATTATGACCCTGGTTGTAATGTCCTGAAACGTTGCCCTTCATATGAAATGTGACCCATAAGGCACCAAAACTCGATCTGACGAACTTTATTGTATATTTTATAGTGACATGGACTATGTCACAGCGTAAAGGATTAATTAAAGGGTGTTCAACATAAACTAAAAGAATATAAAACTGGACCCACCATCCTTACAACATCTCTCACATAGTTACTCGATATCTGTGTATGTGAATTACACCTTATGGGTGTAATCCATGTAATGCAAATGCACTTAGTGAATTCTACAACACTTCATTGCCATGAGTACGTACAAGTGATAATTTGCGCAGTGGATATTTTAACGCTACTGAAGTCGCCCTGACACTTAGACGTCCATCAGTAGGAGTACGTTATTCTCATTAATTATCTAAATTGCCATGTGATAACCTATCCGTTGCTAATCTTATCCTGTCGATACGACAGAATGTCAGGATAAACCGACAAAATTCAGTCCCCCTTTTAACGAATAAGTTATAAAATGTACACAAGAGACAAGATTAAGTCGTACAGGAAAATACTATGTACTAATGGATAAATGCCGTGATTTTAACACTTTGCCGTCCGTACGTCTCGTACAAATTTATCCGCTTGGCGCCGGCAGCGCTAATTCGGATTACTTGGCTTGTGGCCGGCCGCTTGTCACCTTTCCCTTGAAGACATACTTCAAACACATTGACTTCTGCGCGCTTTAATTTTTCCGGAAATCCTCTAGTTTGCTGTATTGTTCCACAAACTTGAATTTTCTTTTCAAGTAACTTCTCTGCGAGTTCTACACTGTTATAATAATTATCCATGTAGAGGTGATGCCACTTCCCATAAGAAGGTGTCAATAGTTCCATCACTGTTTTTACTAAAGCTTGTCCAGCGGCGGAATATATCTTGAATGAGGAAATGTTCCCGTTCTCGAATCACACAGCATCCGAATGACTATGCCATATTTCGTAATTATCGACGGATTGTAAACTTTAAAATTTAACTGTCCACGGCACGATATCATTCCTTCATCAATTGAGATGTTTTGACTTGGATTAAACGTTTCTTTAAACATTTTGAAAAAATAATCAATTACGAATTGCACTTTGAAAAGCCTGTCGGCATTAACCGGTTTACTGTTGCTGTCGGAAAAATGTAAAAATGATAATACTTGTCTGAACCGGTTGCGGGACATCGTTTTGCGAAATATCGATGTGTCTATCAACGGATTCGTTGACCAGTAATCATGGATCCTTGCTTTTTTTACAATTCCCATAAGGATCGCAAGCCCAAACCACTATCTAAGTTCGGGTCCAGTAACGTTGACAAATTTGGCATTTTTTAAATCCAGTTTCCTTCTATTGCAATTCTGACTGTAATACTTGTTGGTTTCGTTGCTAATATATTCAAATAGATCGTTCTAAATATATAATTCTACAATATCCATGAAGTTCTGTGTATCTTTGGGAAATATGTGTGGACCCGAAGATCCTTCAAATTTATTATTGGTCCTCAGTAAATCATAGTCTGTCTTCTTCGTCTGATTCTTGCGAATCAGTTGGCAACTGTAGCGTTCGCCGGATTCTTGTTGGACGTATTTCACTATCTTTCAGCGATTCTTCTTCAGTTTCATTTTTTTTAATATCCAATGTCTTCTTCCCAATCGGCCAAGTCGTCCGGAACGCCAGACAAGACGATCGCGCATTCATCGTAAATAATCGTACTGACTCTTTCGTCTGCCACGATGAAAGTGCACAAGTACTTATATAATCAAAAAAGACTTGTTGAAGTGTGTAACTTATTATTACCTAAACAAAACACCAACAGAATGAAAAAGATACTAAAGAGCTGTCACCGGTCACTGCGCGATACTACGCTTAGGACACCACTGTGGTGTCGCCGGTCGGCAAAGCGTTAATACATTTATTCATCATAAAAACAATTTAAAGAAATTAAGTAAGGATTGCAAATCTCAGGTTCTCCCTGTATTAGTATTCGCCCTTAAACTGTCTGGCTCTGCCGTATAATGTACTCGAGATCTGTGATTAGGCGCGGAGTAACTGATTTCCCCCGTGTACTAAATAGCAAGAAGGAACTAGATCTCGATGAGCAGTGTGAAATCTCAGTGTACAGTTGAGTAGAACATGTGATTCACCAATGTAAATTCACTACCCCACACGCCGGTACATAAGCAAGACCACCGCAATAATCAGAAGCTACAACCGCAGGACTTCTCGCCTCGGCGATATAATAGCAAAACCGTACTTCACCAAAATTACAGCTGAAGACGTCCGTCGACTGCCGCGGACCTCCAAGACGACTCTCCTGCTCCACGCTCCCGCAATGACTCCGCTTCTTTTTCCTCTCCTCTTTTCCTGCTCAAAGTCTTTTCTCTCCCTTAAATTTGGGTGGCGAACTATCTTTTCGGAAGGCGCTCGTTTCTGGACGCCGATCAATCGCAGTTTAGAATCGATATCGAAGTTTCAGGAAGTTCTTCCTATGTCCGTAGGAAAGTACGCGAATACCTGCTGCCACGTGTTTTTGGCCGACCAGGCCACATTCTCACGCCTGCCCGTCGGACACGCGTTCCCGTTTTGCGGTTGGTCCAGCTCACGGACGGGTCCCGGGATTAGCGCCGGAAGCTTCTGCGCCATCCTATTGTCCGAAGGAGTGTGTGAGCTTCCTGTTCCTTCGGGTCTACCACGAGTTCCACAGTTCTGCTTGTTCCCCAGTTACCCGACACGCAGACATTATACAATAAAGTAAGTGTACTAGACGATGTCAGTCACATACATGTTTTTACTGAACGAGCACAAACCTCTTTTCTCATTCAAGGGGGCTTACTTATACATCTAAATCTACATCTAGATGATTACTCTGCAATTCACATTTAAGTGCTTGGCAGAGGGTTCATCGAACCACAATCATACTATCTCTCTACCATTCCACTCCCGAACAGCGCGCGGGAAAAACGAACACCTAAACCTTTCTGTTCGAGCTCTGATTTCTCTTATTTTATTTTGATGATCATTCCTACCTATGTAGGTTGGGCTCCACAAAATATTTTCGCATTCGGAAGAGAAAGTTGGTGACTGAAATTTCGTAAATAGATCTCGCCGCGACGAAAAACGTCTTTGCTTTAATGACTTCCATCCCAACTCGCGTATCATATCTGCCACACTCTCTCCCCTATTACGTGATAATACAAAACGAGTTGCCCTTTTTTGCACCCTTTTGATATCCTCCGCCAATCCCACCTGGCAAGGATCCCACACCGCGCAGCAGTATTCTAACAGAGGACGAACGAGTGTAGTGTAAGCTGTCTCTTTAGTGGACTTGTTGCATCTTCTAAGGGTCCTGCCAATGAAACGCATCCTTTGACTCGCCTTCCCCACAATATTATCTATGTGGTCTTTCCAACTGAGGTTGTTCGTAATTTTAACACCCAGGTACTTAGTTGAATTGAGAGCCTTGAGAATTGTACTATTTATCGAGTAATCGAATTCCAACGGATTTCTTTTGGAACTCATGTGGATCACTTTTCGTTATTTAGCGTCAACTGCCACCTGCCACACCATACAGCAATCTTTTCTAAATCGCTTTGCAACTGATACTGGCCTTCGGTTGATCTTACTAGACGGTAAATTACAGCATCATCTGCGAACAACCTAAGAGAACTGCTCAGATTGTCACCCAGGTCATTTATATAGATCAGGAACAGCAGAGGTCCCAGGACGCTTCCCTGGGGAACACCTGATATCACTTCAGTTTTACTCGATGATTTGCCGTCTATTACTACGAACTGCGACCTTATGTCGTATTGGATGTAAACGCGATTTTTAAGTTGTAAAATAACGCCATCTTACAATGTTATGCAGAAAATAATTAAAAAGTGTCATGTCCCCTTCATACATACTAGTCACTTTCAACGGACCAAGTGACTGTACATGACCATAAATTTATAAAAGACAACGAAAAATAACTGCATTCATGTTAACGACCGTAATATTATTTAATGATTAGGATAGCAGTGAGATAAGCAACTTTTGGCCTATGATGACTGAATATAAACTGAATATTGATTTCCGTATCTTGTAACGAAAAAGTGAAATCTAAAAAAACCTGTCATTGCTCAGGTGAAATAAAACTACAAAATATCTCTTACAAAAATCTCTGAAAAACCACGTATCTCATAATCACGCAGAGGAGCTGTATCATTCTAATCCAGAACGATGTCGCCTCAATGGGCCAGTCTTTTTTTATCGCGAAACAAAGCATCTGTACCAAACGGGTCGGCACGACCATGCAACAGCAGGCGGAAGAGCAGAGTGTGTGCCTTTGTTCACTGGCCAAGTGGACCTTGCTTAGTCTCCCGGCCACGCAATATCGTTGGCTGGCTCACCTCAGAGTTCAGGCTATTTACTTGAGACGTGCCTTGCCATTTCGTCCAAAAATAAGTTAATCTAGTAGACGACTATGACACTAAGGGTCTTTGCGACATAAAATTGCTTATCGATAAGCATATGAATTACATGATATGCAAGTTATCATCAGCAGACAACTGTCAAGCGATATCCAATAGAATCACATGAAATTTGTTGAAAGAAGCCAGTTACATTGTGGTCTCTTCTTGTCACCGGGTAGACATATTAGACGTACCTAAGGAGCTTCACAATTTCATCTTTGGTTGAAGGGAAACACCACACCGAACGAACTTACCGTTCAAAACCTAGTGATTAACTCCTATTGTCGTGAATTTCTCACGTAAGCTTCAAGGGACTACTGATTGGTCCATTTCTATTTCTATGTCAAAATGAGCTTTATATGTGCTTTAGAGTGATTCATTTTTTCTTAAGCAGATTTACTTTCTTTAGAACATACTAGAAAGATTTGTGTACTTTCAACATAGCAGCACAGTCAGCAATCGTTTTAATCTAATACATAAGAAAGTATCAGCCTCGATTGTGGTAATGAAACCAACCTTTACCTAGGTTTCAGCCCAAATAATTTAGCCTTCTACACAAGTTATACCTGAATCTATAATTTGTCTAAGAGGGCTATTCAGGCTGTTTCAGTTTTATTTCTACACCATGCCCTCTTAGACAAATTATAGATTCATCTATAACTTCTGAAGAAGCCTCAATTATTTGGGCTGAAACTACGTAAAGGTTGGTTTCATTACCGCAATCGAGGCTCATAGTTTCTTATATGTTATACTAGAAAGACTTCCTAGGCACCGGTATTGTCATTTATTTCAAAAAGTTTGTATGTACCACAATCTATAATACACACGGACACCGAAAATATATTAGTAATAAAAGCCTTAAATTAATTAATATCTAATTAAAATATTAAGTAAAGAAATCGTTTAAACAAAACTCTCATTATATTTCATATCAGAAATAAAGCTTACCCTGACTTCCAATTAAGTCAGAAAATTGTTTAAATTTTTTAATACTACACTATGTCTGAAATATTTTATAAAGTGTTATTCACTTAATACAAATTTAGCACACATTTTGAGCTAATACGTATAAAACTAGGAAAGTAAAAATTAATTACGTAAGTCAGAGAAATACTTAATTGAAAATTGTCATCAATAACTTGCATTTATTTGGACTGATAAACAAAAAATGGAATGAAATCAGGTTTTGAATCATTGATGGTCAACGATGGTCCCAGGCAACAGCAATCTCTACCCCTGAAGATAAGTAAAATTATCATAAAATATCTGTTTCCATTCTGCGTTATCATCCGGCGCTATAACTCATGGTGACGTACATCGGCTTGTTCCGATCAAACCATCTGTCACAACAACTTTTAGCTGTTTGCACAATTCCATTTTTCGACGTATAATCTGGTGGTTACGTCAGAAGATCCTATATCTGTGTTAAAATTGTCACTAATATTTGTGCCGTGAGCCAAAATGATTAATCGTGATGCGAGATGATATTTTCAGACGACGTAAAGAAGGAAGTCCTGTAGATAACGCATTAAGAAAATTATATCGAGGTCATATTTTGATACACAGAGATTTCAGTGTCGTGTTCTGCAGAGGCCTTGTTACATAACGAAGGCGTATGATAGGAAGCTGTTGTGTCACCGGTTTAACCCTGTGAACTGGCGGGGTCTCAAGGCAGAGTGCCAGCATTCAGAGATTGGATTCTCTTAATAGGATCGCAGGAATTTCTTGAGCTGGGACAGTAGATATACGACATTTGTTTGTAACTCCTTCCTAGCTCTGATAGCAGAGGCGAAGCCGACAGAGGAAACGACACAGTCTTTTTGTCGGTTCGCAGATTCAGGAACTGCAACAATCGAGCACATCTCGTTACGTCTTCCTTATCGTCTCTGTTCCAAGCTTTTTATCATTTGTTGGGTCAGCATCCCACATTATAACATTTACCTGTGATAGCTAGAGGTAACTAAGAAGACCGATCAAAAAGTTTTGTACCCCTGGAGATGACACAATAATACGGTACGCAAAGGGCAGTTCAGAAGTTTTAACTATCTCCTAAAAATGAAGCTAACTATTTTTTTGTTTTTCTAGTTATTTTGTCGTTTTATACCCTTCTTTAGTCGCTTTAAAATATATTCCGCCTTTGAAACTCAATGAAAGGCAGTTTGTTGTTTAGCACACGCGTTTTGCTTATTTTATTTGTTAAACATCTTCAGTGGTCTGTAACACAAGTTTGTTTTATGAATATAATAAAGAAATTAGATGTATTTATTAGTCTGTTACTTTATTACGTTTTCTCTTGATGTTCTCTTGTTCTTCAGGCTAGAAACAGCTTTTGCAGCACAGGTTTCGTGACGTTAAACTATTGTTTGGTGCTACTTAACGATTTCCGATAATTTTAGTCCAGGTGTGTTGTCATGGAGACATGTTTACTCGGTCTGTATCCTCCCGATGGCCGATTTTCGGCGTTCTTTCGAAAACATTTATGTCAAAATACAATTTCACTTTTCACTGTGTACTGAGTGTTTAGTGTTATCAAATATCGCTGTTCATTTATCCTTCGTCTTTTGTTTGTGTTGTGGTGAGTATGTGTGGTTTGATATTTGTTAATTATATACACACCCGCCAGGGTAGCCGAGAGCGCTAACGCGCTGCTTCCTGGACTCGGGTAGGCGCGCGGGCCCCGGATCGAACCCGCGAGGCGGATTAACGACGAGGGCCGATGTGCTGGCCAGCCTGGATGTGGTTTTTAGGCGGTTTTCCACGTCCTGCTAGGTGAATACCGGGCTGGTCCCCACGTTCCGCCTCAGTTACATGGTTCGCAGACATCTGAACACTTTAGCACTATTCCATGGATTACACTCGACGCAGACAGTTGGGGTACACTAATTCTGTCCCAGGGTGTACGGGGTGGCAGCAGGAAGGGCATCTGGCCACCCCTTAAATATTAACATGCCAAATCCGACTAACGATAGCTGACCCTGCGCAACTGCAGGAGAAGGCTTAAGCGATAGAATATATATATATATATATATATATATATATATATATATATATATATATATATATATATATATGAGAGTGTGTGTGTTTTGCTTAAGAACAACACTCTCCAGTAACATTTACAAACAGCAATAGAGAAAGTAGATAAATGCCAAGGAGCAGGCATTTATTACTGTAATTAGAATGTCAAACATTTGACTCAGTGTCTGGGAATGATAGGCAGGGATTTCAAAACTATATATAAAGAACCTATAAGAAGCTGTAAATATGAAAATGGCCAATCTACCTTAACCGAACACCTGATAAAACATGGACGTGGACCATGCGACATGGAACAGGCCTCGAAAATTATTAGAGTGAAAACTCGTAACACTACAGAAAAGCTTTCATATTCAAAGAGCCCTTGCATGAAAAAAGAAAGTAATTAATGACGAACTGAAGACAAGCACTAAGTCTCTGATCATGTCAGCCCCACTAAAAGAACAACAAATAGAGACGTAAAACGTACACACACACACACACACACACACACACACACACACACACACTAGCAGTTGGTAACACTAGACACTGTAAACGCATTCAGACATACTGAAAAGTGGAAGTGAAGTGTTGACATAAGTGTGGTGGAAACAACCCTGAAGATCGGCCATCTGGAGGATGGAAGACCGAGTAAGCATCTCCAGGACGACACACATGGACTACAGACATCGGAATTCGTAAGTAACACCAAACGATAATTCAACCTCGCGAAACCTCCGCTGTAATAGTTATTTTTGAACTAAAAAAGGCGGATAATAAGAGACAATTTAGTAACATACTTCTGAATACCATACAAATGATTTATTATATTCACAAAACAAACATTTATTACAGGACACTGAAGATGGTTAATAAATAAAAGAAGCAAAACGTGTGTGGCAAAAAACAATCTACCTTTCACGTAGTTGCAAAGACGGAATGTAGCTACAAGGGGCGTTCTATGAGTAATGCAGCACTTTTTTTCTGAAAGGAGGTTGGGTTTATCCAGGACTGTAATACACCCTATTATTACCCACTCCTTTGGCCGCAGAACCCTATTCTTCACCATCATCTCCGTTCAATGCGACAGCCTTACGCCACCTTACAAGTAGGGCCTGTGTGTTCTGTGCCAATTTACTTGTCGACGCCGGAGACGACTTCTTGCTGCATCAAGTACCTCCCCACCATCCACGTACTGCTTCCCATGGATCCATCATTTGGCCAAATAGACGGAAGTCGGTAGGTGCGAGAACCAGGGTGTAGGGTGGATGAGGAAGAAGAGTCCAATGAAGTTTTTTGAAGTCCTCTGGTCCTTCGTTGCCCTTTATGGTCTTCCGTTAGGCGGCGATGAATCTAGAGGGCAAACACCTTCGAGTACCCCAACTGGTGAACGAGTGTGTTAGCACTACCGTCGGAGACGTCCAGATGTGCAGCGAGGAGTTGACGGTGGTCCCTCGATCACCTCGAACGAGATTGCCCTCATGTTCCAGCACTGCAGGAGAGGAAGTAGCTTACGGACACTAGACGCCGGGGTTGTCAACGATCGCTGCAGTAGCCACAGGTGTTTACGGCCGGCCGGCACGCTGAGGTCGGAAAGGTTTGCGCGACATTGTTGCGATGGTGACAGACACCTCACCCAACGACTCACCTTGCGTTTGTTTATTGTCATATCTCCGTGGACATTCTACAAGCGCCTGTGAATATCTGCGATGCTCTGGTTTTCCGCCAAAAGGAACCAGATGACAGTTCTCCGCTTGGAACGCACCTCCGTCACAGACGACATTTTGAATGCTACATCTACCGCCGCTACCTGTCGAAACTTCGTGAAACTATAGGGGCTGAAATGGGGAGAGTCCAGGATGTCCCGAAACAACAAATTCCACATGTTTTCAATTGAAATTGGTCGATAAAAAAAATGTGTTGCATCACTTACCGAACGTCCCTCGTACAACAGGGCGCAGTTCATTTACAAAGTGGAGAATCGCACAGTGTTACGTTTTATGCATTTGAAGAACAACTTCCCAACAGTCAGTGTTGATTTGGTGCTTTTTATTTAATTGTATGGCTAGGGCCCCCCGTCGGGCAGAACGTTCGGCGGGTGCCGGTCTTTCAATTGGACGTCACTTCGGCGACCTGCAGTCGATGAGGATGATGGGATGATGATGATGACAGCACAACACCCAGTCCCTGGGCGGAGAAAATTCCCCGATCCAGCCGTGAATCGAACCCAGGCCCAGAGGATTGACAATCCGTCACGCTGACGATTTTTTTAAATTTTTTTTTACTCATTTTGTTCGATATAGTTCGTTGCGTTTGGTCGAGGCGGACGTCACAAGACATCCGTTAAAATTGATCGTTGGTTCCTTGACGCAGTTTTCTTTTATTACAGAGAGCAGGCAGCCCTCTGACCGAACACGCTGAGCTACCGTGCCGGCTGTGCAGTTTGTTCGTTCATTTGTTCGCCCAGTTTTTTTATTATAAAGGGTAGCTAACGCTCTGACCGAACACGCTGAGCTACCGTGCTGGCAGCCATTCAGCTACCGGGGACGGACGATTTGGTGTTAAGTGTACGATAACAACGCCCCTCCCTGTGACACCGTTGACTGGTGGTACGACACATCCAGTGTTGTGAAATACATGTGAATGATACTCGGGAGAAGAATCTGAGAAGAATCGGGAAAAGAAAGTAGTGACCCTGGTACTGGACCGGCGTATCACAACCGAGGCGATAGTAGAAAAAGTAAAAATCTGTCATGGATGAGTTTTCAAAGTCTTGCACGACATTTTGGTCCTGACAAACACTGCTTTTAAGCAGCTCTCCGTGCTAGCTTATCCTGTACAATCCTCATCTTCTCGGAATAACTACTGCAAAAAACATTCGTTTGGCCTTCGTACTGTGTTCATGCCTCGCTCTTCCTCTAAGATTTTTCCTCTCAAATCTCGCTAAATAAACGAACTGTTGATTTCTTTATGCTTTAGGGTTTGTCCTGTCAACCGATCCTTTCCTTTAGTCAAGCTGTGCCATAAATTTCTTTTTTCTCCCAGTTCGTTTCACTACTTCAACTTTAGTCACTCGATATTTATTAAATGGGGCTAATCTCCATTTTTCTGTAGAATCACATACCGAAATCTACGACTATGTTCTTTTTTGAATTACTTATCGTCCACGTTTCACGTCCACACAAAGTTACACACCCGACAAATTACCTTCAGAAAAACTTCCTAACATTTAAATTTACTCTCGATGTTAACAACGTCCTCGTTTTCAGAAAAATATTTCTTCTGCTGTAGCGAGTCTCCATTACACCAGGTGATTACAATTAAAGGTCAGTCACTCAAAGAGGTCAGGTGTCGAGCTGTAATTATCGTATGGCAGTGAAATATGGCAGATAGTTTAATGTGTTATGTGGAACATACTTATACAGGAAAAAAAATTAGTTCCAGTATTGATCACCAGTTGCAAACCTGGCGACGGGATTGCAGGAGAGACGTATAAAAATCTTTCCATATGTAATGGATTAGGAACGATACGTAGGCATAAAGATCAAACAAATGGGAATGACATAACGTTGATTTGATTATTAACTGCCATGTACATAATTTTTTCAATGTGAGCACTGGAGACGTAGACGAGATGCACTTTGCGACCAAAATAGGAACCAATTTTTTTTCGCATTAACACATTAGCGTATTTACCAAATTTCGCTGCCATACAATACTTGAAGCCCACACTGAACCTACACGAGTAAGTGCACTTTAATTATAAAAGCACAATATATCGTCCCTACTTTGGCCATCATCAGTTATTTTACTGCCCAAATAGCCAAAATCATCCATCATTTGTGGTATCTCATTTTCCACTCTAATTCGTTCAGCATCGTGTAATTTGACTCGTCTACATTCAGTTATCGGTAGCCGTATGTTACTTTCAATAATGTTAATTTTATGACATGATACTGAACTGTGTATGAAGCTCCCTATCTCCTATGATATTCAGAAGATGAATTTACTCCATATCCGTCTATAAAGTTGAGTTGTTGAACATCAAGTAACTAAAATTTTTCTCCAGCGACCATAAGAGCAATGTGTGAAAAAAAAAAAATCGAAATCTGTAAAATTGTCACATGCCTCATATGTGATTATACAGTCTGTGACAGGCGTACGTTCAGATATCTCTATTGGTGGCTGAGGACGGTGTACTGAACAACATTACATTAGTATTTACTCTATTAGTAGCCTAATGTTATAGCTATTAGGAGTAGTATGTTTTAGGTTGATTAGTACCTACAAGTATATGTGACAGGAGCAAGCCATTAATGCTTATACACACTTGGGCAGCAGGTCAGGTGTTAAAGTGTGGACCTGTGGATGCAAAATGGTTAGTGTATACTGACAGGTATAGTCCACTAGATGGCGCAGTTACAGCCATGCAGAAAACTTGTCGTAAAGTTTGTGATATGTTTGTGGGAAGACTATTTGGTCCAAAGAAAAAAATAACCAGCACACTGACACATGTACATATTAAGACACCATATATAAAAATATCTGCCCTGTATGTTTGATCTCAAAATCCATCCATTCTGTTCAGCTGCTCTTCTAGGCTATTTACTGTCTCTGACAGTAATACAATGTCGTCAGCAAACCTCAAGCTTTTTATTTTTTCTCCTAGAAATTTAATTCCTCATTTCAATTTCTCCTTGGTTCACTTTAATGCTTGCCCAGTGTGCAAACTGAGTAACATATGACACATGTTACGACCTCATCTCACTGCCTACTCAACTGTTGCTTCAGTTTCCACAGACTGTTGTAAATGCAATCTAGTTTGTGTACAAGTTGCAAATAGACTTTCACTTTTTGTATTTTATCCCTGCTACAGTCAAAATTTCAAGAGTTCATTCCAGTCACATTGTCAAAAACTTCCTCTAAATCTGTAAATGTTATAATGCTAGGTTAGTCCTTCAACTTATCCTCTAAAACAGTTGTGGGGTCATTATTGCCTCACGTGTTCGAACATTTCTGTAGTAGCCAAAGTGGAGTGGTCGGTTTCTACCTGTTTTTCCATTCTTCTGTAAATAATTCGTGTCGGTATTCTGTAACTCCCACTTATTGCACTTATAATTTTGAAGTACGCACGCCTGTCAGTGCCTACATCGCGAAATGTGGATTCGGGCTACACTGCACAAAAATGCATTACACTCATCAGAACGAGTCAGTTTTCGTCAGTTGCAGAACTATCGCGCTTTGCCGTGAACAATACGAGCTCAGTCATCAACGGGAATCTGCAGTACTGTCCCGGTAAAGCCTTTGTCGCATCCTTGCAAAATTGATACGTAATTATTGTACCGCAGAGTTACAGGGCTGAGGTTCCTGCTTCAGCACCATCGCCGCCTCCCCGTGGCGTGTCGCATTAGTGGCAGAGTGGAGACCCTCTCACACCCCCATCCCCCATCCCACTCGCAACCCACATTGTGTTGTCGACACAGTGGGTGGTAACGACTCAGCGTCAGACGCGCCCTGATAACTTAATGTGATTTGACATCGTCAGTTTAAGAGCCCCACGCGGATACCCTCCGCGTTGCCTCTTTCTTCTCTTTCTCTTACGTCTCACTACGATAGGCGTGGTGAGCTGTCTACAGTAGTGGGCATTGTCCTCTAATGACACGAGGGACTCGTCTCCGACTGTCTGGTAACCGCGCGTTACAGTGTCATTACAACTGATGTTAATAATCTAGTGGACAACGTTGACTGCTCTGTGAGGATATTCGCGGACGATTCCATTAGCTAGCGGAATGCAGAGAGATCTGAAAAGGGTCAACTGTTGTTGGAGAGACTGGCAGCTGAGCCTGAACATAATATTACGCAGAAACAGGAGAAATGATCAGCTACTGTTAGACTGCAGCCGACCGAAGTGGCCGTGCGGCTAAGGGCGCTGCAGTCTGGAACCGCAAGACCGCTACGGTCGCAGGTTCGAATCCTGCCTCGGGCATGGATGTTTGTGATGTCCTTAGGTTAGTTAGGTTTAACTAGTTCTAAGTTCTAGAGGACTAATGACCACAGCAGTTGAGTCCCATAGTGCTCAGAGCCATTTGAACCATTTGTTAGACTCCACTATTGGCGAAAAATCACTGGAAACAGTAGCTACCGGGAAATGCCTCGAAGTAACTATCTGGAGAAACTTAAACTGGAATGGCCACATGAAACAAATACCTTGTTAGGTCACATTAATGTGAGCACCTTTCAAAAGCCTGAATACCAACCTTTTGCAGCGCGGACTGCTGCGAGACTTGCAGGAGGAGAGTCAGTCAGATTATGGAAGGTACTGAGAGGGATGGAAAAATGGAAATGAGCGTTTGGCGTCATTGGCCGGGAGGACCCTTACGGGGCAGGTCCGGCCGCCTTGGTGCAGGCCTTATTACATTCGACGCCACATTAGGCGACCTGCGCGCCGGGTGGGGTTGAAATGATGATGAAGACAACACAACACCCAGTCACCGAGCGGAGAAAATCCCCGACCCAGCCGGGAATCGAACCCGGGCCCGTAGGACGGCAATCCGTCACGCTGACCACTCAGCTATCGGGGCAGACACAGAGGGATGAGGAGCCACATCGACTCCAGTGCTGTGGCCAGCTGTGCTAGGTTTCTCGGTTTGAGCATCCATGGCGCTAACAGCCCGATCGAGGAGGTCCTACATATTCTCGATTGGGTTTTAATCTGAGGAGTTTGGTAGCCAGGGGAGTACAGCAAACTCTTCCCTGTGCCCCTGTAACCACACATGTACCTTGCGAGATGTGTGACACGTTGGATTGTCCTGCTGGTCGACGCCATGATGCAGAGGAGAACTGCATGTAGGGGTTAAAATGGTCCCCAAGATTAGAGGCATATTTGTGTTGATCCCTTGTTCCTTCCAGAGTTACGAGATCACATAAAGAATGCTACGAAAACATTCCCCAGATCATAACACATGCAGGTTGTTTCCTTCCAGACGTTTCACGCCTTACACACCAATGGCCATCAGTCCGATGGAGCATAATACTTGGTTCGTCTGAAATGGCCCCCCGCCTCCATTTTGTCGTGCAAATTCCAGCATTCGTCGCTGATGAACAGCAGTTAGCATGGGTGCATGAACGAAGCGCCTGCTGTAGAGGCCCATACGCAACAGCGATCGCTGAACGATCGTTGAGGAGACACTGTTGGTAGCCCCTTGATTCATCTGGGCGAACAGTTGTTCAAAGTTGCACGTCCATTCTCCTGTTCACTTTCCTATAGCCGGTGTTCATACCTGTCATCTATGGCCATGGTGCACCATAGCTGCACCGGCAACGGTTTTGGATAGCGCCATTTTTCCATGCACGGTATATTTCAAACCTGGCGTCACGAGAAGAGTTCACAGAGTTGCTGCACTCTGACGTCGAACGTACTCGATGGTCATATTAATGTGTCCGGACCGCGTGCTAGTAACAGCAGATGGCGAAGGAGAATCATTGGGAGAATCTTAAGAAAATGTAAATCATCCGCGAAAGACTGGGGTTACAAAAATCTAGTTCGAACAAGTCTTGGGTACTATTCTTGAGTCTCGGAACCTTACTCAGTAGGATTAATAGAAAAGAGAGAGAGAGCAAATGCGACGAAGAGCACAGCGATTCGTTATAAAATCGTTTAGTCGGCACGAGAGGGTTATGGAGATGCAAGAAACTGTAGTGACAGACGCTATAAGAGAGACGATGTGCAACGGAGCGGAGCGGTTTACAGTTGAAATTTATAGAGCATACGTTCCAAGAGGAGTGGGGCAACTGTTCCTTCCTCGCAAAATGATTCTGACGTGGAAATCAGAGATATTACGTGTCTTACGGAGTTTTAGCGACAATCCTCCTTCCAACGCTTCATTCAGGAAAGGAAAAGGAAAGGCGGCAAAAAAGATAACGGAGCATAAGGTGGTTTGCAGCGTGTAGTCATGGAGTAGGAAGGCCTGTAGTAGGACCCGTTCAGAAGCGTGATGCCAAATGAGATAATGTTCGATGTAATAAGTGACATACTGCAACAAACCAAGGTAGACTCTACGTATCCAGGGTCAGACACCAGGACAGGGGGAACAGAAAAACTGCCCCTTTTTTATGATTGTAGTTCTAGTTGCAGCCATCGAAGAGGAGCCTCTAGATTACGAATTCTGTAGTGGAAGTTTTAATATCTGTTGGGATTTACCTTGCAATTTCTCTCTCATCTTCTAGTCGTGCCTGAGAAAAAAATTAATCTAGTAAAAGCAAGCGCACTCTCATAGATGGATGCCTGATGGTATCGCTATTCATAATAATTAACTCTGTTAATTAGAGATTAATAATAATAATAATTATTATTATTATCACACCAACAGCAGCCGTTTCCAGATAATCAGCACCCTCAAGCAATAATTATTTGTCAACTCTTGCATGAAGGGCTCTTCTAGACTTCTAACACATTACTATGATTAGCGTTATACATTAATAATGTAGTACTTCCTGAAGTAATTTATTCATCCTCCGTTAGGTCGTTCTGAATCACAAGAAATATTGCGAACAGCTACCATCACTTCATCTTCTGTCTAACACCTGCATTTAAACAGCACCCATACCAGCTTCATTTGATCAGTCACTATGATGTTGGAAATGCCTCTGTCTGTTACCAGTTGTTTGTTTTCCTGCCTGTTCCCGTTTTTCCCGTTACACCGCGTTCTACAGCTCATAGTGAAAATACGAGTTTTGGATAATTTGTAATTCAGATCCATTTTTGACTTTCAAAATTTGGAAATGGCTGTAAAACACGCAGAGAATTTAGTTTAGATTAGTACATTCCACTTCCAAAATGAATTTAAAGTATTTTATGCTTCCCTGCCACGTATAGTTTCCCTGGTTGTCATTTGTTTCGCTTTTTTTCTCTCCAGTCTCTGCCATAAAGTCATGTATCACTTCTACATAGTACCTTCCTTATGAGACCTTGAAATATGTCACTCATGTAGTGGACTGACACGTCTCACATATCATTTCTTTTGATTCATTTTATCAAAATCCGTATCATGTTTCTACCAGGCGCCGTGCGGAATTAGCCGAGCGGTCTAGGGCGCTGCAGCCATGGACTTTGCGGCTGGTCCCGGCGGAGGTTCGAGTCCTCCCTCGGACGTGGGTGTGTGTGTGTTTGATCTTAGGGTAATTTAGTTTAAGTAGTGTGGAAGCTTAGGGACTGATGCCTTAGCAGCTAAGTCCCATACGATTTCACACACATTTGAACTTTTTTTTTCCTACCAGTCGACGAATATCTAGTGCTGATAATGTGGGTGAGATCTGTGGGTGCAAAGGTCGAGTCGCTAACACATGTAATTTCCCTCTATCTGTTTAGTTTATTGCACGTGGTTTCACGCTTGGGGTGGCGGGTCTCATGCGTCTTTCTGGTACGATCGGGCTAATCATTGCACACCCGTCTGTCAATATGTATTTTCGAGAATGACATTGAGAGGATAGCCACTGTCGTCATACTACACTCATGCTCATAAATTAAAGATAATTGCAGAATGTGGTGCCACACAACGTGGCACTACAAAAAAACTGGCGCTAATAGCATAAGCACATAGGGAACATACACGACACAGATCTGTAAGTCCACGGTATCGGTGATAAGTTGAGAAAACCGTCCCGAAACATATGTGCTACAAAACGCCACTGTTTCCTGCGCATGTACTCCGACATCAATATGGGATACGATCACCATGCCCCTGTACACAGGCCGCACAACGGTTTGGCATACTCTGGATCAGGTGGTCGAGCAGCTGCGGGGGTATAGCCTCCCATTCTTGCACCAGTGCCTGTCGGAGCTCCTGAAGTGTCCTAGATGTTTGAAGACGTGCAGCTATACGTCGACCGAGAGCATCCCAGACGTGTTCGATGGGGTTTAGATCTGGAGAACAGGCAGGCCACTCCATTCGCCTGATATCTTTTGTTTCAAGGCACTCCTCCACGATGGCAGCTCGGTGGGGCCGTGCGTTATAGTCCATCAGGAGGAAGGTGGGACCCACTGTACCCCTGAAAAGGCGGACATACTGGTGCAAAATAACGTCCCGATACACCTGACCTGTTACAGTTCCTCTGTCAAAGACACGCAGGGGTGTACGTGCACCAATCATAATCCCACCCCACAGCATCAAACCACGACCTCCATACAGGTCTCTTTCAGGACATTAAGGGGTTTCTATCTGGTTCCTGGTTCATGATACATGAAAGCCCGGCGAGAATCACTGTTCAGACTATACCTGGACTCGTCCGTGAACATAACCTGGGACCACTGCTCCAATGACCATGTACTGTGTTATTGACACCAGGCTTTACGGGCTCTCCTGTGGCCAGGGGTCAGTGGAATGCACCTTGCAGGTCTCTGGGTGAATAAACCATGACACCATGACTTTTCAGTCGTCTGTAGACTGTGTGTCTGGAGACAACTGTTCCAGTGGCTGCGGTAAGGTCCCAAGCAGTACTCCGTGACCATTTGCGGGCACTGATGGTGAGATATCAGTCTTCTTGTGGTGTTGTACACTGTGGACGTCCTGTACTGTAGCGTCTGGACATGTTTGCTGTCTGCTGGAATCGTTGCCATAGTTTTGAGATCACACTTTGTGGTACACGGACGGCCCGTGGTACGACCTGCTGTGTTTGACCACCCTCCGGTAGCCCTAGTATTCTACCCCTCATAACGTCATCAATGTGTGTTCTTTGAGCTATTTTCAACACACATTCGCCATTAGCAAGTCTGAAAACCTCTGCACACTTACTCGCTACACCGTACTCTTACATTCGCCAACATACCTCTGCGTATGTGGACTGCTGCCAGCGCCACCGTGCGACGACCGCAGGTCAAATGCACCGCATGGTCATACCCCGAGGTGATTTAAACCCGCAAACTGCCCACCAGAGCGTTGTTTCGCCAAGTATCAGCATTATCCTTAATTTATGAGCATGAGTCTAGTTCCTTGCCGAATCTGCCAAGCCAATCTACCTCTTATTTAAGTGCGTTTCAATGTTCGTAATTGGTGGTTCCTGTCACTTTGTAATTTATCGCTCACGTTAATGTGTAATTATTGGTTTCTTGATTACATATGTGCTTGCAACCAATGATGGTAATTAATTGGGGTTAAATAAGGTGAGGACTTATAATTCAGCAGCTAGAAGAAACCCAGCTTTTAACCGTTAATGTTTTTGTGAGAAGTAACGCCTGGGACTCATTTACGAAGGCAATTCTATTCACGTCGCTCAATCCCTTGCACCACAATCATTTGGGTACCTGAATTCGTGGAGAGCAATCTGTGTCTCGGTCGGTGCAGATCATTACAGCAGCCGACAGTCTTGTTAATTCAGTTGGTGTCTTTCAAAATTTCCGACGACACAGTTCATTTCACTGACGTGACAAAAGTCATGGGATACATTCTAATATAGTGTGGGACTTCCTTTTGCCCGGTGTAATGTAGCATCTCGACATGGCATGGGCTCAACAAATTGGTTGGAAATCACCCGGAGAAATACTGGGCCATGCTGCCCCTATAGCCGCCCGTAATTGTGAAAGTGTTGCCGGTGGACGATTTTGTGCACGAACTGATCTCTGGCTTATATCCCGTAAATGCTCGATGGGATACATGTAGGGCGATCTGCAGAGCCAAATCAATCGCTCGAATTATACAGAATGACCGTCAAACTAAATACGAACAGTTGTCAGCGCTAACATGACGCACTGTCATCCAAAAAAATTCCATCGTTATTTGGCTGCAAATGGTCTCCAAATAGCCGAACATAGCAATTTCCAGTCAATAATCGATCCCGTCGGACAAGAGGGCCCAGTCTATTCCATGTAAAGACAGCGCACACCATTATTGAGCCACCACCAGCTTCGACAGTGCCTTGTTGACAACTTGTGGTCTCCGCCACACCGCGCCTATCACCAGCTCTTACCAACTTTTGGGACATCTGAATATACCACGCTTTCCAGTCGTCTAGAGCCGAACCGATACGGTCACGAGCCCAGGAGAGGCGCTGCAGCCGATATCGTGCTGTTAGCAAAGGCACTGGCGTCGGTCGTCTGCTGCCATAGCCCATTAACTCCAAATTTCGCCGCACTGTCCTAACGGAATACGTTCGTCGTACGTCCCACACTGATTTCTGCAGTTCTTTCACACAGTGTTGCTTCTCCCTTAGCACTGACAACTTTACGTAAATGCCGCTGCTCTAGGTAGTTAAGTGAAGGCCGTCGGCCTCTGTATTGTCGGTGGAGAGAGAATTCCTGAAATGTGGTATCCTCGGCACACTCTTGACACTGTGGAACTCAGAATATTGGATTCCCTCACGATTTCTGAAATTGAATGTACCAGGCGTTTAGCTCGAGCTACTATTCTACGCTGAAAGTCCGTTAATTCCCGTCGTACGGCCTTAATCACTTCGGAAACCTTTTCACGTAAACACTTGAGTGCAAATGACAGCCCCATAGATGCACTGACCTTTTATATCGTGTATACGTGACACTACCACCATCTGTATATGTGCATATCGCTATCTTTTGTGAGTTAACGAGCATTGCTCTCTCATTTAAATGTATGAACGAAGAATCACCCTATGGGAATTGTGAAACGAACCCTGTCATCCAGGACCGCGTGCCACAAAGGGATCAGATTCACCCTGAGATGGGGAAACTCACAGGTGTCTATTGTCTATTGAGGTCTACGTGCTGAAGTGTGCGAGTGAGACAGACGAGAACCTACGTCATAGGGAAATCTAGTAGAAGCCTTTTGTGCCCATGAGACGTAGCAGTGTTAAATATGGCCGACCTAAGATCGGCCATAAAGGGAAACATTTATGGAAACTATTTAATTCTGTGGTAATGATGGAATCAAGCCACAGTCATTTTAATCTGCCATCCTCCATAAATTTTCATGGTGATCCAAATAAAACTTGAATATCGATGATATCTATAATACACTCCTGGAAATGGAAAAAAGAACACATTGACACCGGCGTGTCAGACCCACCATACTTGCTCCGGACACTGCGAGAGGGCTGTACAAGCAATGATCACACGCACGGCACAGCGGACACACCAGGAACCGCGGTGTTGGCCGTCGAATGGCGCTAGCTGCGCAGCATTTGTGCACCGCCGCCGTCAGTGTCAGCCAGTTTGCCGTGGCATACTTAGCTCCATCGCAGTCTTTAGCACTGGTAGCATGCCGCGACAGCGTGGACGTGAACCGTACGTGCAGTTGACGGACTTTGAGCGAGGGCGTATAGTGGGCATGCGGGAGGCCGGGTGGACGTACCGCCGAATTGCTCAACACGTGGGGCGTGAGGTCACCACAGTACATCGATGTTGTCGCCAGTGGTCGGCGGAAGGTGCACGTGCCCGTCGACCTGGGACCGGACCACAGCGACGCACGGATGCACGCCAAGACCGTAGGATCCTACGCAGTGCCGTAGGGGACCGCACCGCCACTTCCCAGCAAATTAGGGACACTGTTGCTCCTGGGGTATCGGCGAGGACCATTCGCAACCGTCTCCATGAAGCTGGGCTACGGTCACGCACACCGTTAGGCCGTCTTCCGCTCACGCCCCAACATCGTGCAGCCCGCCTCCAGTGGTGTCGCGACAGGCGCGAATGGAGGGACGAATGGAGACGTGTCGTCTTCAGCGATGAGAGTCGCTTCTGCCTTGGTGCCAATGATGGTCGTATGCGTGTTTGGCGCCGTGCAGGTGAGCGCCACAATCAGGACTGCATACGACCGAGGCACACAGGGCCAACACCCGGCATCATGATGTGGGGAGCGATCTCCTACACTGGCCGTACACCACTGGTGATCGTCGAGGGGACACTGAATAGTGCACGGTACATCCAAACCGTCATCGAATCCATCGTTCTACCATTCCTAGACCGGCAAGGGAACTTGCTGTTCCAACAGGACAATGCACGTCCGCATGTATCCCGTGCCACCCAACGTGCTTTAGAAGGTGTAAGTCAACTACCCTGGCCAGCAAGCTCTCCGGATCTGTCCCCCATTGAGCATGTTTGGGACTGGATGAAGCGTTGTCTCACGCGGTCTGCACGTCCAGCACGAACGCTGGTCCAACTGAGGCGCCAGGTGGAAATGGCATGGCAAGCCGTTCCACAGGACTACATCCAGCATCTCTACGATCGTCTCCATGGGAGAATAGCAGCCTGCATTGCTGCGAAAGGTGGATATACACTGTACTAGTGCCGACATTGTGCATGCTCTGTTGCCTGTGTCTATGTGCCTGTGGTTCTGTCAGTGTGATCATGTGATGTATCTGACCCCAGGAATGTGTCAATAAAGTTTCCCCTTCCTGGGACAATGAATTCACGGTGTTCTTATTTCAATTTCCAGGAGTGTAGTTTGGGATCTACTGTTAAAGTGAAATTAACAAGTTTTGTAACAAAGAACTGAATGCTAAAATCTGAACGCCTTAGTCGATCTTAACGATCGACATCACATATAGAAGCACATCATTAAAATGACTAACGTTGTAAATATCAACTCTGTAACTTCATTTGTTTAAATGATATAGTAAATTTAAATTAGCAGTATTTTCAGTTAAGCATCAGATCATCATTTCCTCCACACAAAACACATTGAACGATGACAGCCTGACACCTTATTGAATCATTAGGTAATAGAATATTTGTTGTAAAGTTTAGTGCAAATAGTTACTTTTGTTCTTTATTTACTTATCAGAAAGCATATTGGTGAAATGCTACTGGCTGTGACATTCAAAGCTAAGAAGGAAATTGTATTGGTTTAATGTAAAAGAATTAAACGTGTATTATGTAATAGATATTTACTTTATTTATTTATTTTATTTATTTATTTACTTTTATTTATTTACTTTATTTAGCACATGAAAGTGGTCAAGCTATGATTATTTAAATATGTTAAAATGTAAAGTAATGTAGGATAAGCTGTAGCCATTCAGATGGACGGCTTCAGGAAAGGGAACTGCCCTGGTCAGTTGAACGAGGATGCCTGGCGCGCGGGAAACGAGGCCGGGGACGGGCAGAGGGATAGTGCTGGTGGAGACGCGAAAGCGACCAGTGCGTCTTTAGACAGCTAGGAAGTGAAACGACTTAGAAAATTTCACGTTGTGTGGTATGGCGGGACTTAGTTCCGAGTTGTGAGCAGCGGCGCACGTTGTGATAACTCATAACTTTCCGCGTATTTAACGAGGTGGAATATCGAACTTGTATTTCGCGATGAGATAGAGTGATCGAACCGTGTCAAATGGATATGCGCTCGAGTGTAACAATAACTATAAATACGACCACTTTCACTATTGGTTTGCTTTCTGAATAAACATAAATTTAATGAAATCGCAACTGTGTGGCCTACATCATTTACGGGTCGTTAATTTAGTTCCCGATATTATTATTACTGTTATTAGACGTTATGTTAACTTTGTATTTCGCAAACTTGCCGTCAGCCAGACAATTTAAGCAAAGGGTCACAAGTGTCTGATTTAGGGCGTGTAATGCGACGCGTTCGGTTCAACCCCTATACGAGTTTGGGATGTTAGCTCGCACCTTCGAGTTTTGTCACCTCTTTGTATTTATACTAGGTCAGCTGGACAAACACGGTGCAGAACGTGAGCTATGATTTACCCAAAATGAAACGTCCTGTCATTCGCCTACACTGGCTTAGGGTAACTGCAAAAGATCTATATCTGGGTATTCGCGCAAGAATTTTAACCACGCTCCTCGTAAAAATCCGTCAGGGACCTTCACCGCTGTGTCATATTCTCGGCAGGCTCGCCACCTGTAAGTGATTTAAGTACAGTAATTCTTCACTGCTCCAATAGCGCCATTATTAAACTTTATTAGCTAGGTTTAGCATACTCATGATTTTACACACTGACGTTTATCTAACAAATTTTCAGTCCTATTACTGTATCTACTCAGTTCAGGTTATCAGTTCTCTGACGGATTCGTTCTCCAGTTCTAACAAACGAAGTAATGTAATCAGCATATTGAAGGGCATTCAGCGTCAATCCACTTACATTTACCCCTTTATTTTATTGTTGTTATTTGAACACATATTACAAGGCAGCATTAAAAGTTTTTGAAAGAATGACGTCGTAGTGCTTAACTCCTCTTTCCATCTTTAGGTTTCTATACCTGAATCGGTGAAAACAGAACACTTAGATGATTAATTTTTTGCGCCTTCGTTTGTCTGTCCTCAGTCGATTGAAAACCGATTCTCTCACAAACGGGTGGACGTACCAAATGAAAGTCTATGCCAGATATTAAGATCTGCGGTTCCTTGGCGCTGTAGAAAATTGAAGCTTCTGAGGTAATGCAGTCAAAAGATACGGCCATTTATGTCAAATATTTTGTAACTCGCAAATTGAATGATTAAAGCTTAAGGGAATTGGAATCATGAAATTTAGCAAGAACCAAGGTTTCACAGAAGAACTAGCGGAAAAATTGGAAAACTATTAATTTGTAATTATATCACACAAGAAATATTTCTTTTATCATTTGTTATCCGATTTCAAACTTACGAGTAAAACATCCTCGAAAGGTTTGGAAATCCCAGGACCGATATCTCGCCAGGATCAATATCGACAACAGGCAAAAATCGTCGAGGTTCTCGATTACCGGGATCGATCAACGTAACCAAGTTTGTATGCAACCCTCAGAGCACGGGTGCCCTCTCACCTGGCCAGTTTTTAATTTTTCGCTCTGTTTGTATAACCGAATCGAAAGGCGAAAGACGATTTAACTGTGTTGACAATATCCTGTGCCTTTGTTGCACGAACACGAGAGGCAGTCGGTGTGAGACGTGTTTGCACCAGCGTGCTGGTGTTCTCAGTGCAAGACAGGTACAGCGCGCACAAGGTGGGGTGGCCCATGCGCAGTTTTCGTCCAACGCACTGGGCGAGTTCATTGGTTTGTTCCAAAGGGGAGGCTGTCGGTGGCTGAAACCTTTCGGCCGGTCGGTGGTGACAGAATCGAGACGATCGCTCTGCAATCTTTCTAAAACGATTTTACAGAAACTATTCAGTGAAAAAAACCATTTTTGCTTTATTTCTAGATTTATATGTCAGGTTCATGATGGCGTGCCCATTATTTCGTTAATGGTCATAGCTATTGAGATATTTACATGAAAGTAAGACTCTGCGCGAAATTCGAAAAACTTTGTAATGAAAAATAGAGGTCGCTATCATTTTGCCTTTGGTGCGTATTATATGATATGTAGTCCAGTGAAACTGTCAGAAAAAAAAGCCTGAACCTTGCAAAAGGTGGGGTAGAAGATTTTATTTTTTTAACTCATTCATATCGTTGTTGAGGTTAGAAAACAAAGTTTTGCCAGCAAAATTTCTCTTGGGAAAACTTTCTGCAGTCAAACAACTTCGAAAATTTCGAACTTTTTTCAGTTTTTCAAAACATCTCAGTTTAATTTGCTCCTATCGCTTTGACGTCTATTTTCTTTTTTAAAGAGCACAAAATTCTCTACAAATTTGTATGTTACCATTTTTTTTCTACTCCCAGTATCTAAGGCGCTACAGCGCGTCAAAAAATACCAATTTTTCAAATTTCGAGCAAAGTGGCAAATTACCTAATTTTTGAACACTGTTATCTCAGTTTCTATTTGTGTAGTATAAACATATTACTCATGTTATTCATTGGAATTTACCATCTCACTCTGCTGCAGGGCCAGAACAAACAGCATCATATTCAGTAACTACAAACACATTCACGTCGGATTGCGTGAAGTTTATTTATGGTATAATATGTAATACGATTGCATGCAGGGGCCGTACATTTTCTACAGTTGATTGACGTTAATGATCAGTTATATGATGTGAAGTCAGGTGGACCGAGTAAATTTTTTGTCATTGATGGAGGGTACCTTATCCACAAAGTGACTTGGACTCGAAATATTTGCTTCAAGTCAATAGCCCAAAGCTATGTTTCTGACTTGCAACGTCATTTTGGATCTCAATTTGCTATCGTATTTGATGGGTATCCAGGTGAGCTGAGAGGATTCGTAGGTCCAAAATACATTCTTCGGTTGACGTTGTGGTTGAATCAGAGATGGTGAACCAAGTCCCTCAGGACAAGTTCTTGTACAACGAACGAAACAAGATGCGTTTGATCACACTTCTTAAAAAGGAATTTCTGGAGTGTAGCATTGATGTGCACCAGGCACAAGAAATGATGACGTTATGATTGTAACATCTGCCATTTCAAGAACCAAAGATTTTGGAAGTGTTGTCATTGTAGGAGAAGATGTTGACCTGCTTGTGCTCATGACCGGTTTGGGGCAAGGCATTGAAAACTTATTTTTCTTAAAGCCAGGAAGAGGAAATGCAGAAGACAAGTGGTTTTCCACTGCATCTTACAAGTTTCACAGTGAATATATTCTGTTCACTCACGCCTTTAGCGGATGTGATACAACATCCGCTTTTTTTGGTCAAGGAAAAATTAAGTGCTGCAATATTGTTGCGATAAATGAACACCTAAGCTCATCACTTTGCACGTTCAATAAACCACACGCTACCCGTGAAGAAATAATAACAGCAGGAGAACAGGTTACTATCGCATTGTATAGTGAAGGTGTCAGCAATTCCCACACACTAGACCATTTGCGGTACCAGCTATTCGCCACGTCTGCCACAAAAAGCAAACTGAATCTTGCACGGTTGCCACCTACACAAGATGCTGCACAACAACATTCGTTGCGGACTTAACAACAAGTCCAAAGCTGGATGGGAAACTGGAAACCTCCTGAGAAATGGGGCTGGAATCACAGTGACCAGTACAATACCCGTTATAATGATCCAAGATCCAGCACCTGAAGCACTTCTTCACATTGTTTCATGCTCATGCAAGCTGAACTGTGGCGGAGAGTGCTCGTGCAGAAAAGCGGGTTTGAAATGTTATTCAATTTGCAAGAAATGTATTGGGGTCAACTGTGAAAACGTGCCAAAATTTTTGTATGAAGACTTGCTGAGGCTGACTCGCTGTTTTAAGAAGAGGTCAATCTGGGATCAGCTCTATGTACAGACCCTGAATCCGTAACTCCAGGTATTTCTGGTGTCACTGAGGAACCTGGCCCATCAAAACGTTGGAAGTGATGTTCATATCTGTCTCAAGTGCGCTAAAGTGCGATATTACAAGTATTACACACCCAGAACTGTCAACATTTTTAGTAACTGACAATGCATTTTAATTGTAATAAAGCTACTTATTTTTAATGTGAACTGTGTGGCTTCTATACACAAGAATAATTACCTGCCTAATTAGGTTACCTATTGCAGCTAATAATAGTTCAGTTTCCTGAGGCAATTTATTTTGTGTGCGTGTGCGTGAGTGCGTGCGTGCGTGTGTATGTGTGTGTGTGTGTGTGTGTGTGTGTGTGTGTGTGTGTGTCTTAATGATGTATTTTTATATTTATAGTTTTATAAATACCAGGGCTGAGGTGGCCCATAGTGAACTTCAGGTAGTGATGTAAGAATCACAATAGTTGGGTGCCCAGCAATCCTCATGTTGCATAAAGTGAGATGGTAAATTCCAACATATAACATGATGTATAATGTATTTATACTGCACAAACAGAAACTGAAAAAATAGTGTTCAAAAATAAGGTATCTTGCCACTATGCTCAAAATTTGAAAAATTGGTATTTTTTGACGCGCTGTAGCACTTTAGATACTGGGAGTAGAAAAAAATGGTAAGAATCACATTTGTAGAGAATTTTGTGCTCTTTAGAAAAGAAAATAGACTTCAAAGCGATAGGAGCAAATGAAACAGATATTTTGAAAAAACTGAAAAAAGGTCGAAATTTTCCAAGTTTTTTGACTGCAGAAAGTTTTCCCAAGCGAAATTTTGTTGGCAAAACTTGGTTTTCTAACCTTTCCAACAATGTGACGGAGTTAAGAAAATAAAATCTTCTACCCCATCTTTTGCAAGGTATATCTGCTATTTGACTGGACTAATGGTGCAGTGTATGAAATTTAGCTAACATATTGCACTCTTTTTTAGACTTGGCTATCACCAATCTCGAGCCGGCCGTGGTGGCCGAGCGGTACTAGGCGCTTCAGTCTGGAACCGCGCGACCGCTACGGTCGCAGGTTCGAATCCTGCCTCGGGCATGGATGTGTGTGATGTCCTTACGTTAGTTAAGTTTAAGTAGTTTCAAGTTCTAGGGGACTGATGACCTCAAATGTTAAGTCCCATAGTGCTCGGAGCCATTTGAACAATTTGAACCAATCTCGAGAAAATTTATCTGACGTAGCACACTCATTTGCGATCGCACCGCATCAGCGGTAAAGCCAGAGTGAAATTTCCACAATATTCCTCATATTTCATTAACGGTTTCAGATATCGACATGAGATTTTGGCAAAGAGGAGCGTATTTTTCGATATGGTTATTATGCAAAACTTCGTTATGTACCTCGTAATTCCACTAATTACCTTTTTCGATAAAAGAATGCAATTTTTGTGGGCCATCTATGGCTAGTGAAACGATGAATGCTATAGGTTTTGGATCAACATAAGTGAAGACGTTTATTTTGTACCGAGACTGTGCTTTCTCATAAGTTCCTGAGCTTACTTTTCATCAGTTCCTCATTTTATAAACTTAATAAACCACATTTTCAGAATTCTTTTGCAGCTGCATCTGCACAACAAGTTAATGAAGTGAGACTGTATAAACTGCTATGTTTTGGCAAAAGGTAACTTTGAAAAATGGTTCAAATGGCTCTGAGCACTATGGGACTTAACATCAGGGGTCATAAGTCCCCTAGAAGTTAGAACTACTTAAACCTAGCTGACCTTAGGACATCACACGCATTCATGCCCGAGGCAAGATTCGAACTTGCGACCGTAGCGGTCACGCGGTTCCAGACTGAAGCGCCCAGAATCGCTTGGCCACCACGGCCGGCGATAACTTCAACATGACAACCAGGAAAATGTGTAGGTTTCACTCAAAATTCGCCAATCTCGATGCATCTCTGGAAGTTACAAATGGTTAAAAAGCCAGGCTAAAATAAACTGCCGCCTTTTCGGCTAAGTTCTTTGTAGCTACTAGCCATATCAGCGGCGACAGTAGGTCTTTTTGATCGGCCACCATGTGAGTGTGGGCGTGCGGGGCCCCAACTTAATATTTACAGAAAATGTGAACGTAGGCCTCAGAGTCTAGAACGGCACTTCCCCTCCAGCGCTCGGCGTTTCCCCTACAGCGCCTGCCTGTAACCCACACCACTAACGCTCTCCTCACGTGTGCCCTGCCGTCTGTCCATATAGCGGCCACAGCGTTCACCGCGCACTGTACAACGGTGACTATGGTGGGGGCCATATTTAGTTCTATGCACAGTTAGGCTGTGACCTGTGGGATGGGCTCTGTAGAGGGAATTTTGTGATAGGCAATCCCAGAAAGTAGCATATTATAGCAGTTTTCCAATTATAAGTGTCTAACACAGTATATCAGGCTTATTATTTAACTCAATATTTGTGGCGTTATTGTCACAATGTGACGTTAATGTCAAATATCACTATGCAACATTATTTCATTTCTCTGCAGCTATTTCGCAGTCATGTGACAAATACAGTGGAACAGTGTGTCTGAGAAGACAGCCCTGCCTGCACTCACCACGGTGGGTGGTGCGCTGCTGAAAGCGACTCTGTAGCCTTCTGTGTGGGCGGAAAGACGATCGCAAAATCTCGTTAGGTCGAGCGGACCTACTGTACTGGGGAACGGGGTTTTCGAGGCACTCCGGTAACGACCCGGCGTGCAGCTAACGAAGCCGGGCTGGTACATACAACCGTGGGGCCAGTGAACGCCACGGCCAATCAACGGCTCCCAGAAAATAATTGAGCGCGGCATTGTTTCTTTTCTGTGCGACTTCAGAGGTCTAGCTGTTACGGCACCGTTCGCTCTAAAATTTTTGTTCTGCCAAGCCTATCACATCGCTCTACACAGAATTCTTGGCCAATAAAGTTGACTAATTATGAAGACACTGCATTGCTGAATGCCAGCTTCGCTTTCGAAAACGTGCACCTTGCGCAAAAGGAGGTAAGTTACGTGCATTTTCCCTGCTTCTTCATGAAATTAGTACCAATTCTTGGTCGTCATATCGGCAACAGTATCCCCTTCATGTAGCTTTTTTTGTGTACTGAGAGTTGCAGGCATTCTGTTCCAAGCAGTCGTGGGGAGAGCATTCTGTTCTGGGCCGATACAGATGGCGTCATCACCGGTGGCTGATTGGTGATGGTCGTCGCACGCGAGCCGTTTAAGGGAATGTAAGCAGCGCAACAGCAGTGGCGCGATCCGTATTCTGTACAGCCCGTTACTTGTTTACTTTACCACGCAATTTCTTTTCCTTACTTTCATCATATTTGTGGCTTCTTGTAGTACTGCTGACTTCCATTATACCAGCTGCTCGCCCAGATAAGCGAATCTTGTTGCTCTTGTTCCATACAGTCTTCCATAGTTTTTTGGTATCCACACTGTGTTAGCGTCATTTTGTAAATTAATTTGAACTACACAGAGCTCAGCTCTCTGTCAGTATCATTGTGATTATGTCAGTCATTAGAGCAAATAAACAACTGTTATCTCAGTCTTGATTGGTTCAAATGACTCTGAGCACTATGCGACTTAACTTCTGGGGTCATCAGTAGCCTAGAACTTAGAGCTAATTAAACCTAACTAACCTAAGGACATCACACACATCCATGCCCGAAGCAGGATTCGAACCTGCGACCGTAGCGGTCGCTCGGCTCCAGACTGTAGCGCCTAGAACCACACGGCTCAGTCTTGACTTAGAAATCCTTCAACTTCTCCTACAACTTGGTTTGTTTAGATGATCTATTAAAAACAAATATAATCGATTGTATTTCCAATTGGTTCACTTTACCACCTCGGCATTGCCCCTGTGTACAGTGGCCTACATCAGGGATAACTGACTTCTTATGTTATCAAAGCAACGGGCATCGTACGCGTTTGACTTGCGTCACCGAAGCATAGGTGATGACGGTCCAGATTCAATGAATCTATGAGATTAAAAAATGAAAAGAACTGAATTCGTTATGGTATATAACATGATTTATTAACATAATGTACTTTATTTCTCAACGGTATTTTTGTCGCTATTCCGTATCCCCCATACTACTTAATAAAAATAAATGGCTGAGGCATCATTTTCAAGATTTCGTTCACCACTAATAACGAAAAATACACAATTTAAAGTTATTGTTTTCGTTAACAAAATTTATTTTGAAAAGATTTTCATAAAATCAATGTAGAAAATTCCATCCTTTGACAATTTATCTGTTTCAGTTGCTTATATTCTTTACGCAAGCGTGGTCTTTTGTGATAACAATGACAGGTAAACTCTTAGAGGAATTCGACAGTATGAAAACAATCCTAGTTTGGATGAACATTGTTATGCATAAAATCAACTTTCCATGATGATGATGATGATGATGATTGGTTTGTGTGGCGCTCAACTCCGAGGTTATCAGCGCCCGTGCAAATTCCCAGTCTTTGTTCAGTCCAAACTCGTCACTTTCCTGAATGATGATGACAACAAAAATACCCAGTCATCTCGAGGCAGATGAAAATCCCTGACCCCGCGCTCGGGAAGCGAGAACGCGACCGCGAGCCCACGAGTTGCGGACAACTTTCTAAGAAATCTACCTGATTTCAAACTAACGGAATTCCGTTTCCCCTTATTTTAAAAGCCTTAACGGTTTCACCAACGGCAGCACAGCGTGTCTGATTGGCAGCCTCTGGGGATTTAACGCAAGGGAGAGCAGTATTTTGAAGATGACTCCTGGCTTAATTCGTATGAGTTGTCGACTCAAAAATTCAGCCGATTTAGTTTATGTTACATATTCATGTATACGTCTTTTACGATGAGAAAGGGGTCCGCATCACGGCATTAAAACAAATACGTTTTCTATTTCAAATTCTTGTGGTGCAATCGTTAGTCTGAAGCGTAAGTAGACTGCGATTTAGTGGAAACGACAGGATGACGGTCCAAAAAACTCGAAATTTTTTTTCATTACGGTGTTCGAATTTATATACATTGAAGAATTACTATCCAAATTATTGTGCTCGAACTCCAAGAAGTAACGATTCTATGAACTTTTGAAGCCTAGCATGAACGGCACTCCTCGGCATTAGAGAACCGGTTCCACGTTCACCCTCCCTATTTGTACTGATTTGCTGGAGCGTTGTTTGGGCGGTTTTACTGAAAAGGAGAGCGAAAGTTTCAGTAGTTAATTTGGAGGTAAGCTCCGAAAATAACATCCAGTCGAAGTGAAATTGTCAGCATTGCTTCAAATTTGGCCGTACATCTGTTCTATGGTTGCCACACTGCATCATGCACGTGGCAAATGCCCTTCAAATCAAAATTAGCAATGAAATTCCCCGATTCTGTGAAGATAGAGGCGCCAGTGGGGATGTACTTAGGGACGGAAAGGGTTTTGAGGACGTAAATGAGGGTCTATCAGGTCAAAGTAGCGGGAAGCGGCTATCCGCAAGCCGGGGAGATAGTTGTTACGGACCATGCATCGATGATATGCCGTATGTTATAAGCTTTGTCCAGTTTTTTTATATGATGAATATTTGTCAAACTTTAAACGCGTTTTTCTCAAAACCAAGTTTTTAGGCGTCGTTCTCGCCGCCCACGCTACAATTTTCATCCGATTTTAATGATTTTCGGTCTCCCTTGAAGCAAACTGAATTCTCTTCAGTTCAACGAAGCCTATTTTTTTATGGTGATATTCAGTATTTTTTTCGGCCAAAAAAGAGGGGTCCAAAATAATGGACATTTTTCGAATATCCATAATTTCACAATCTTTTTTTAAAATTCCCTACGATGGATTAAAATTACATCTGTAAGGAGCAGGGCGATATGTTAATTTCATATTTCAGATGTCCACAGCCGGTGCTACAGCGACAACCGTGGATCTACCTCCTTTCAGAGCTGCCTCGGGAAAAGAGAATCAGACAGTGAAAATATTAATATTTTTCAGTTAAAATACCAATAAAACTTCAATGTATGTTTTACTCATTGCAGCCAACCCGTAACTCAGTTACGACTCAGCGCCCGCGTCCCACCTATCTGGCCCGTTGGTGAGACCTAACGGAGAAGCATTAGTAGAAGTGACGCAGTCTTATGACCATGTACTATAGTACTAACATTTTAAGTTTGACAAGGCCAATATTTGGTAATTTTTAATTTAATTTTATATAGTGACGTTTCTGGAGAAGGATACATTATTACAGCCGAAACCTAGGTGAAGTTTCTTTGCTTATGCAACTGGAGGCTGAAATTTAATATAATTAGAAATAGGAACAGGACAAGACAAGAAGTCGACACTCTGTAGAGCATGTTGAGTTACAACAGCGGTACGTGAGCGAGCGTTATCCTGTTGGAAATCTCCCCCAGGAATGCTGTTAATGAATAGCAGCACAACAGGTCGAATCGCCAGATTGACTTACAAATTTGCAGCCATTGTGCGTGGAATAACCACCAAAGTACGTGGTCAAAGTACGAATATTCCATACTTCGTCCAGCTTGGGCAAATGGAGCGAATCGGTTGGTTCTACGGTCTACGGTGGGCTTCAAGGGACTTATGGAGGCACCCTTAGTTGATGGCCGGTTCCTTGGAAAACCCCACAAAACGGGCTGTTTACTGTATTTTCACAGTCACCAGCGGACAAAATCCAGCCGAAGACGGCTATGTACAGAAAATGGCTGAAATTTTTTACGATATGTTTCTAAGATCCCGATCTTGAACAATCTTAAAAGTTTTTTTTGATATCTTTATCTTTTTCATAGATACAGAGGTTCAAAATTTATCTTCTACTACACGTGAAATCCGATCTAAGTCGAAATTTTAATGATAAATAAACGCAGCATATTGCTCAAATTTTAAAGGCACGTTCTCTAGGCATTTACCTAGAAGAGCTATCTATCCGTTTTCATAAAATCTTTATCCGTTATCGAGAAACAACCCAAAAATTAATTTTTTGCATATCAGTACCCAGCCGCGGATTCCTACGGCTGTAATTTTTACGGTGTGTTCCTAAGATCCCGATCTCTAACAACACTGAAAATTTTATTGCTTTCTCTACCCTTTTCCGAGATACCGAGGATCAAAGTACCCTACTTTCACAAGTAAAATACGCACATAAAATTCGGTGAGAGATGAAAACGTATTTTAGAAGCTGACGTAGCACGGACAAATGTGCAGTGAAGTGCTTTTGTTATCATCTGAGAACCCCGTGCATGTTCTGAAGCATGTGAGAATATTTTTGCGCGTAAAATCCAGTCTGAGGTGTAAAATTATATAGTTTTGCATTATTTCAATTTCACATAAGTAAAGTATCTAAATTTTTCTGACCAACATATATATATATATTTTCATAAGGGTGACATTTCTGCTCCAGCATGGAAAAGAAGGGAACCAGCAGAAAAATGCTCCTATCTTAGCATAAAAATGAGAATACACTCCTGGAAATTGAAATAAGAACACCGTGAATTCATTGTCCCAGGAAGGGGAAACTTTATTGACACATTCCTGGGGTCAGATACATCACATGATCACACTGACAGAACCACAGGCACATAGACACAGGCAACAGAGCATGCACAATGTCGGCACTAGTACAGTGTATGTCCACCTTTCGCAGCAATGCAGGCTGCTATTCTCCCATGGAGACGATCGTAGAGATGCTGGATGTAGTCCTGTGGAACGGCTTGCCATGCCATTTCCACCTGGCGCCTCAGTTGGACCAGCGTTCGTGCTGGACGTGCAGACCGCGTGAGACGACGCTTCATCCAGTCCCAAACATGCTCAATGGGGGACAGATCCGGAGATCTTGCTGGCCAGGGTAGTTGACTTACACCTTCTAGAGCACGTTGGGTGGCACGGGAGACATGCGGACGTGCATTGTCCTGTTGGAAGAGCAAGTTCCCTTGCCGGTCTAGGAATGGTAGAACGATGGGTTCGATGACGGTTTGGATGTACCGTGCACTATTCAGTGTCCCCTCGACGATCACCAGTGGTGTACGGCCAGTGTAGGAGATCGCACCCCACACCATGCTGCCGGGTGTTGGCCCTGTGTGCCTCGGTCGTATGTAGTCCTGATTGTGGCGCTCACCTGCACGGCGCCAAACACGCATACGACCATCATTGGCACCAAGGCAGAAGCGACTCTCATCGCTGAAGACGACACGTCTCCATTCGTACCTCCATTCACGCCTGTCGCGACACCACTGGAGGCGGGCTGTACGATGTTGGGGCGTGAGCGGAAGACGGCCTAACGGTGTGCGGGACCGTAGCCCAGCTTCATGGAGACGGTTGCGAATGGTCCTCGTCGATACCCCAGGAGCAACAGTGTCCCTAATTTGCTGGGAAGTGGCGGTGCGGTCCCCTACGGCACTGCGTAGGATCCTACGGTCTTGGCGTGCATCCGTGCGTCGCTGCGGTCCGATCCCAGGTCGACGGGCACGTGCACCTTCCGCCGACCACTGGCGACAACATCGATGTACTGTGGAGACCTCACGCCCCACGTGTTGAGCACTCCGGCGGTACGTCCACCCGGCCTCCCGCATGCCCACTATACGCCCTCGCTCAAAGTCCGTCAACTGCACATACGGTTCACGTCCACGCTGTCGCGGCATGCTACCAGTGTTAAAGACTGCGATGGAGCTCCATATGCCACGGCAAACTGGCTGACACTGACGGCGGCGGTGCACAAATGTTGCGCAGCTAGCGCCATTCGACGGCCAACACCGCGGTTCCTGGTGTGTCCGCTGTGCCGTGCGTGTGATCATTGCTTGTACAGCCCTCTCGCAGTGTCCGGAGCAAGTATGGTGGGTCTGACACACCGGTGTCAATGTGTTCTTTTTTCCATTTCCAGGAGTGTATGTTTCTGTTTATTTACAAGATTGACTGAAAACTGGGGTACCAACTGCATTATTTTACATTCCTCAGCTCCTTACAAATTTTCGCAAAAATTATGGTATTCAAACATATTCGCGCTTTTTTATGCTGAAATAGAAGAAGACAGTGGCAGTGGGAAAGAGACAGAAAATTAATTAATACTGAAGATAGTATACAGTAATAGTGTTATAGGAAGAGCGAAGGAGACAATGGCATTGCTCAGCACAAAACTATGCAACACTTCCTATGTTGCTCAAGATCCGCAAAGGCTCAGATTGGCGGAAAATATCACGTGACTTGTTGGAAGCCAATGATGAACTTCTGACGGTGGCAAGCGGTGGGGAAAGAAATAGCAATAGTTTTCCTGTACAGCGCTTTATGCATGATACGTTTCCTGTGACCTCTGGGCTTCCGACTGCTGAATGCAGAATTATGAGCCGTGCAAAGAATATATCAGCACTCTCCGAGTCTCTCTCCATATTTCAGGAGTGACGAGATGCCAGATCCTGATGTCAGAAAACACTGTGGACAACCGTGAAGTGGTAGAAGGCGATTGCAGAAACGTGAATGAGATATCGGCTGCCGATGCGTGGTCGTGGAAACACGCCTTGAGGAGTGCCCTTTTTTTTCTTTTAGTGTTGTACAATTAAAGACTTGTAAACGGTAGTTTGCATAATATAACACCTATTGTTTAAGGGGAATTCCGAATTGCTTTTGTGCTTAGTTTAATGTGTAGTACACAGCAGGTAAAGTGCATACCCTCCCTAAGTTTTTTCTGGCGTTCCCCACGGTAGTGTTATGGCCCGTTGCTGTTCCTTGTCTATATAAACGATTTGGGAGACCACCTGAGCAGCCGTTTTAGGTTGTTTGCAGTTGACAGTGTCGTTTATCGACTATTAAAGTTAGCAGAAGATCAAAACGAATTGCAAAACGATTTAGAAGAAGATAACTGTGTGGTGCGAAAATTGGCAATTGACCCTGAATAACGAAAATTGTGACGTCATCCCGATAAGTGCTAAAAGAGATCCGCTAAACTTCGGTTACACGATAAAGCAGTGGAACCTAAGGGCCGTAAATTTAACTAAATACCTAGGAATTGCAATTAAGAAAAACTTGAATTGGAAGGAACACGTAGAAAACGTTGCGGGGAAAGCTAACCGAAGACTTCCTTTTATTGGCAGGACACTTAGAAAATGCAGCAGATCGAAGAGACTGCCTACACTACGCTTCTCCGGCCTCTTTTAGAATACTGCTGCGCGATGTGGGATTCTTACCAGATATGATTGACGGAGTACATCGAGAAAGCTAAGAGAATAGCAGCACGTTTCGTATTATCGTGAACTAGGAGAGAGAGTGTCACTGAAACGTTGTATGATCTGGGGTGGACATAGAATAAAGGCATTTTTCGTTGCAGCGGAATCTTCTCACGAAATTTCAGTCACCAGCTTTCTGCTCAGAGAGCGAAAATATTTTGTTGACGCCGACCTACTTAGGGAGAAACGATGAAATAAGGGAAATCAGAGCTCGTACCGAAAGATATAGGTGTTCGTTCTTTTCGAGCGCTGTACGAGATTGGAATAATAGAGCGTTATTGTGAAGGTGTTTCGATGACTCCTCTGATATGCACTTAAATGTGTTTTGTGGAGTATTCATGTAGATATAGATGTAATCACTGTATTGGTAACAACATAATTCTCCGGAAAGTCGTTACGAAGGCGTTGGATTCTGCGCGAGAGCCTTCTTTCAGTTCCATTTATATGCATTACATCCTTTCTCCCTATTGGTGTTAAGCTTGCCAATCGTTTCCAGGTAAATGCTGTCCTTTTTTTTTCTATCATTACTACTCGTTAAAATGAGGAGATGTGGTGGTGGTAACAACGCACAACAACTTTTCACCACATCACCAACATCGAATTTAATCAATTTACAGCCTTTAGACTTCACTGCAGTACGCATTTTTGAAACGACTAATTTACGTGGTTGAAGAAGTTAATTTTTCTGTTGCAGCGAATGGTCCATTACAGCATAAAAAAGATTTCTCACGCTGTTAGTGCTGGGAATTGGTAGTAAGAGGAGAGTGTTTCTTTAAAAAAAAAAAAAGATCTACAACATTAAGCTAATGAGCAGAGCACAGCATAGGTCATAATTTAAGCTGTAACAACAGTTGTAAACAAAACGTAAGCTGTACCATATGGCAGCGACATCACAAATTTAAGCTCAACACGTGTGAGGCGGATGAGAAAGAATTGCAGAAATTTGTGGATTCACGTTTCGGAAACTATTTCTGGACAAGTGTAGAAACAGTCAGCCTTTCCGAATCCAAATAACGAAAGAGATATTAGCTTACGAAACAGAGACACAGCTACACAGAAAAAAAAAGTCCCTTAGACGCTTCAGCTTTAGCACATGCCACACGAGTTACTTGGATTTGAGAAATTTTTATGTGGGAGTCTACGGAAGTGAAGGAACTCTGCTACCTTGCAATCACAATATAACTAGTGCATGCCGTACGAAGCAGGTAGGATGTAAGAAGCAGATTAACACAGGAAAGACAGCACTCCTCACCCAGAGAATTGCGCTATAACTGGATCAGAACAACAAAGTGACTAACAGCTAGTTGTTTACAGCACAAATATCATAGCAACAATCAACCAGAGCGCGAGTTCGGTCACCTACGTGATGCAAGCAAATGCACCCTGCAACGCAGCCGTTGCGATTTGCTATTAAATGGTTCGTTTCTCCATGTTGTATATTTATTTTGCGGAATCTGTGAACCTAAATGTGATATTGCTTAAGAAAATGGTGAGAATCTGTAACGCGAACGCACTATTGAACGTTTAGAGGAACACATGAACGTCCTCCGTATGGATCTGCTCACCTCCCGTTGGTACCAGTCATACTGCGCTTGTGCATAATGGCGAACCAACTCCCTCCCCTTCCCTCCTCTTCACTTTACTTTACTAACTGTCAATCACTTTGTGACTCTGATACAGAACTTACGTCTGGTGCACAGCATTGTATGGAAGGTCACCTAAAACAATAGCTTACATTCAACAGTTGTTGTTCACCTAACAGCTCATAAACAGCACCCAACAAACACAGAAATCGACTTAAAAATCTTTAAAACTAGTGACAGCCTGTAACAAAAATAACAATAGAAGAGAACTATCATCCAAAAATCAATAGCCCAGGGGAAGTAAGTACTAAAAAATACACATCACTGTGCAATAAACCCTCTTTGTCACAATACAACAGCTCACTCCAAAACTGCAAATGATCAGCCTCTACAATTAAATTCTCCCCATGCCGCACATCATTCACTCTACATGCCGATCTCTCTCTCTCTCTCTCTGTCTCTCTCTCTCTCTCTCTCTCTCTCTCTCTCTCTCACGTTCTCTCGCACTCTCGACACAAAATAAAAACACTGCAACATCAAAAACTTTAAGTAATACGATAAATAACACAATACATAGTGTTTCTCCATCGGAACTGTGTAATAAACGGAACAACAAAGTAACGTTTTGCTGTTTGCAGATGACAAGCTGTAGATTGTGTAATAGTCTTAAGGCAAAAAGTAGAACCTTTAGACATATCGAAAGTACCTTCTGGTAAACCTTCCGGGATGTAAGGTCGTGGTCCATGAAACTCTTCAGCTCCTAACGTTTCATGGACCACAACCTTACATCCCAGAAGGTTTACCAGAAGATATGTCATCCGGTCGTGAAAGCTTTCATACTATGATATAGAAAGTAAACAACATAGAATGCCTCAATTTAGTGATAAACGTCTCAACTCTGTGCTTTATGCAAACAAATGTAAAATGTAAAATATTTGGCAATAATCGTTCATTTTACAAATGTAAGTATTTTGTACCAAAAGTTTCTTTAAAGGTTAATACGTAAAAACAGTTTAACTAGCAAATAAGCCCACTGAAGGTAGCTCAAAAAGAGCTAAAACATGTCTAGATGAAAACAAAACAACAAAGGTGCAATGGAAAAACCGGATTTCTTCTCCAATTTTCTTAGGAAGCACGGCCTTAAGAAGAACTGCAACATTGACAAGATGAAAGCAGACAAAACTTAACAGGATGTGGAAAAACTTAACAGGATGTGGAAAAACTGTATAGAGCAAATTAAAGGTAAGCCGGGAAATCAACTATAAATAGAATAAAACATAGCAACAACATTGCAAAGGAAATAATAAACGTTCCGTTTGTTGTTTACAGACACTCTGAGACTAGTTTAAACAACAGTCTCATTAAAACACTACGATATGCAAGTAGTAAAGTGCACAACTCTGCCAATTCCGAAAAAATCATGAGATGTTTTACGCGTCTTTTACGTAACTGATGTATCTGTACGTAGGTGCCTTATGTTAGAGTTCGTGGTGATAAAGTGGTTAGCGTTCGACCTTCATAAAGCGAACGCGTATGACGCGATGGTTCGACTCTCGCTCAAAACTTCATTTTTGTAGAGTACACGTAAATTCTGTGATTTTCACAAAGTGCGCACCTACACTATTCGTTCTTGCTACATTAGCAACGTCTCAGTACTACGCAGGTTAACTGCCACATGTCGCCTGCCTCTGTGTCTGCAGCTAGAAGCGTCGAGGTGCAAAGTAGTTCCGGGTACCTTACCAGATTGCGTTTATAAGGGATTTCCCAAATCACGACAGGCATGCATTTTCAAGAAAACTCAATGCGTTACTTCATTTACTTGTCGATCGTTAAAATGTTTGCTCTAATAATAAAATTTAACTAAAAATAGTAAGCAGTCAAATAAGATGAAACTATACTAAAACTTCATGCAAATATACGTGTTTTTTAAAAATTATATTAACTCTCAGATGTCATTAAAATTAAATAATATGACCAGTGACGAAAAAATGTAGGTCACAAATTAAATTTGAGTGGGGGTTGAAACGTCACCTCATATTTCCGTCTTACGTAGCTCAAACGTTAACCACTTTCTTTATCTCATTTTGTTCGCTGTTGTTCGTCGGATTTGTTCGGCGCAGACGTCCCATGACACCCGGCCAAGTTCATCATTGATCGATTCACTCAGTTTTTTAAAAAAAAATTTATTACAGATAGCAGCTAACCCTCTGAGTGAACACGCTGAGCTACCATGTCGGCTCCACTAGACCACAAAGTGTAACGTCCGGCACCTACGCACAGATGCTTCAGTAACATAACTGACGTGTAAAACTTCTCCTGCATTTTTCTCGTATAATGATGATGATTGGTTTGTGGGGCGCTCAACTACTCGGTCACCAGCGCCCGTACAAATTCCAAGCCTTTGCTCAGTCCAATCTTGCCACTTTCATGAATGATGATAAAATGGTGAGGACAACACAAACACCCAGTCATCTCGAGGCAGGTGAAAATCCCTGACCCCGCCGGGAATCGAACCCGGGACCCTGTGCTCAGGAAGCGAGAACGCGACCGCGAGACCACGAGCTGCTGACGATTTTCTCGGAATTGTGAGAGTAATGGATCTTTCTACTTGCACATTATGTTGCTTTAATGGCCTACTAAACGTGTATAAAGTTTTAAGTAAATCCGTGATACCATCGTCGTGGCCTTCCCTACTTAGAAGTGTAGTTTAGCAAGTAGTAGAAGTTACCTGGCCTGCCAGAGTAATATGCATATTACTGTCTGAAGTTCTCTCGTGTGATAGACTGAGGCAGAAGGATCTTTGCTGCATTCCAGGAGACAAAGACCGAGACGACGATGTAATGCGAGATAGGTAGATGACTTTAGAAAACATACTGAACAATGTGACTGCGTGGACACGAAATAGCGGTCCTGTGTTACTAAAACAGTAGTGTCCCTCAGACATACATGTATATCCAAAGTATCATCGCATCGCACTTCTTACAAACACAGGAACTGTTATTTCGTATTTACTCGCCAATAACAGGCAATCTACTCTCAATAAATATGCCCTTTCTCGACTAGTGCTGGTTGAGACAGAGACGACGACGTATGGAAGTTTGGGGGTCTGGCCTTGATTAGAGCACGGATAACCGAAGTGGTTTAGGCGACCGTCCGCGTAAAGTGGGAAATCGCGGTTCGAATTCCGATGCAGCACAAATTTTCATTGCCATTCCAGTATACGGCCGATGGTGGCTCATAATCGCAGTTGCGAGTACGTTTCCTGTGTGGAGCTGAAGACCGCCATTCACGGAAAATTCTAGAGGAAGATTTGATCCCACCTTCAAGGCCAGATGACATAATGGTCTTATAGACTACACAAAAATTTTGAAAATTTCTAGGGTGTTTAGCCGGGTAGCGTCGTCCAAAAGGTACGATATTTCGGCAAGCCGACTTCTTACCATCTTCAGGCGTTCTTGGTGTCTGATTAATTTTTTTTTAATCCTATTCATTTCCCCTCCTGAAGGGATGCGGGTGGACCGCTGGAGAGCTTATTGCTCTAATGGGGCCACAGATGTGGGTATTTTTTCTTTATTTTCTTTATATAGGCTGAACTTAATGCTAACTTATAAACTAATTACAATTTTCTTAACTAACTTTTTTGTTGTTTTAATAGTACATGATTGTTTTCTTGTACACTATCAGTGATGCATGGTTTTGTTTTTGCTGGACTTAATGCTAACTTATAAACTACTAACTTTTTTTTCGGTGTTTTGATAGCACATGATTACATTATTTGGTATCAGTGGCGTGAGTGGGAATAGGGATGGGGTAGGGTTGACAATTTTGCATGGGTGCGGGATGGTCTGTTATGGCTTTACAATAATTAAATTAGTGTTGAGCTCATGCCACTGGACATGATGTATAGTGGGTTAGGTTTTATTGTTGCTAGGGTGACAGTGGTACTGGAGTTGTCTTGTTGTTTTATTTGCACTTGATTGAGGCGGGTTTATGGTGGGGGGCAGTCAGGGTTCAGTGCCTGGAGGTGGGGAGGGGTGGGAATGTCATTGTTCAATATGTGCAGTTGTCTTGAGTGTTCGTGTTGGTGTACTGGGTCAGGGAAGGTGTGGAGGGTGTTGTTTATAATTGTTCTGGGTGGGGAGGTGTATTTGTATTTGGGTTTGTTTCTGTGTCGGGTTCTGTGGGAGTATATTGTGTGTAGGTCAGTTCGGGAGGTGAGTGTGGTTTTTCCATATTGGGCTCTAAGGTTAGCTAGTCTGGATTGTATGGGTGTTAGGTTGGTTTCCTCAAATGCCTCTTGACTGGTGGTGGTGAGGGGGGAGTCAAGGGATGCTGTGTATGATCCGTCTCTCGGTAGGGTAGAGTCTTGCGGCTTGTGTTTTGGAGATGTAGGCAAGGGGCGCTGCCACATATTCGAAGAGTCGGAGGACGAACGTTTTATATGTGTTTATGGTGTGTACCGCAGTCTTGTCATTACAGCCTCTAAATTTGCCTTGTATTCGCCTTATGAGGGACTGACGTTATCGAACTGTGTTCAAGGTCTCCTTTAAATGGCTACTAAGGTTTAGGTATTTATCCAGATGGACGCCTAGGTATTTGGCATGGGAGTAAAGGACGAGTTGGCTGCCCCACCGCGTGATGGAGATGTGGTCAGGGTTTTGATTGGTTTTGTTTGGGATGTTGCGGTGCTTGAAGAGGATAAGCTTGGTTTTGGAGGGATTGGGTTTAATGCCCCACTGTCGCATCCAGTCTTCTAGTTTGGTAAGGAAAATCGCTGTCTGGTTGTTGATAGTGTTTGTCGAGGGTCCAGAGTTCCAGTAGCTGTGTCATCTGTGTATAGTTGAAGTTGTTCTGTTGGTCTTGTCGGGGTAAGGATGTCGATGGTGTAAAAGGAGTAGAGCAGAGGTGAGATGATTCCGCCCTGAGCTACACCTGCTTCAGGGGAGAAGGAAGAGGTGGTGGTGTGGTTGATGTGGATTTGGCAACGTCTGTCTTGTAGGACGGTTTTGATTAGTCGTAGTGTCTGGGGTGGGAAGCATGTCTTTAGCAGTTTGTATAAAAGTCGTCGTGCCAAATTTTGTCGAATGCCTGCTCGATGTCCAGAAAGACAGCGAGCTTGCACTGTCCAAGATTTTGGTGTCTCGTGATGTCAGAATAAAGTCGGAGAAGGGATCATTGGCGGAGTAGAGTTTGCGGAAGACGGACTGGAGGTGAGGGATGAGTTGGAGTTTCTCAGTATAGTGTGTGTCTGTCTGTAATTATTCTCTCAAAGGTCTTGCGGAGGACATCAAGGAGGGATATGGGACGGTAGGATATGGGATCCGATTTGTGTTTGCCTGGTTTTGGGATCATGATGACTTTGGCGGATTTCCATGCTGTGGGGACGGCGTTATGAGAGAGGCAGGAGTTGAAGAGGAGAGTGAGGAGGGGGACGATGGTGTTGAGGGCACAGTTGCGGAGGTGAATACGCTGTATTCCATTTTCGCCATGGGCTGATTTCCTACCTGATAAGGTGGCATATTCTGCTCCTTTCTCAGTGATTACACTCTGAAGTATCGTATTTTCTTCTGAAGGGGCCACGGGGGAGACGAATAGAAGGGGGAGTTCTGTAGCGACTGTGTAGTGGAAGGGTTCGTTGAAGAGGGGGTCCTGTGGAAATCTGTGGGCGTCTTCTAAGACAGTTTTGAAGGCTTCTGCTATGTGGGTGGGGCCGGTTGTAGGGGAGTTATCGATGTTTAGTTTGAAGGTCCTGTCGATGTTTTGTCCTGTGAGTGTCTTGAACTTGTTCCAGAATTTTCGTCCTTGTCTGTAGTCACGTTTGGCTTGGGTTTCGTTCCATTGTTTTTGTCTATGTTAGGAGGTGAGGCGATTAATTTATTTGTTCAGTCTGTTCCAAATTATTTTAAGATCGGGGTTTCTGTCTCTGTGGATCTCGCGGTAGAGCTTTCTTTTTTTCTCGTATCAGTCTGAGGATTTCGGGGGGCAAGTGTGGTTTGAAGAAGGGGATGGTCTTGTTGGGGATGGCTAATTCGATGGCTGTCTTGATGGTGTCTATTATTTTGTCACTGATGTGATTGAGGTCGTCAGTGTCGGTGATGGTTACTCGGGCTAGCAGGTTGTTATTAATGGTCACATTGTACTTTGTCCAGTCGGCTTTGCCATAGAGCTTTATCGTCCAGGAAGTGGGACTTAGAGAGGGGAACTGATGGCAGTAGTGCTGAAGAGGATGGGTAGGTGGGGGCTGGTTAGGGTGTCACCTATTGAGTACTGGGTGATGGTGTCGGAGAGGGAGAGGCTGTATAGGATATGATCGGGATGGAGCTGCCGTTGTGGCATATGAGGGTGAAGGTATTGATAGGGATTCGTGTTATGTTTTCGGTGGTGAGAAGCATTGTCACGACGACGGCAGAGTTCCGCAAGCGGACGTAGCCGCGGAAGGAATGCGGCCCGCGATCTGTCACGGGGCGCCACGCTTCCCCCACCACCCAGCGCCGCCCTTCCCCCACCACCGGCCGCGGACCGCTCGGAAGCGCCCAGACGGAGGCTGCGGGAGAGGGGTGGAGATTATATAAAGTCGGCATACATCAGAGATCAATCAGACACCAAGAACCCCTGAAGATGGCAAGAAGTCATCTTGCCGAAATACCGCGCCTTTTGGACGACGCTACCCGGCTGAATATCCGAGAAATTTTTCAGATTTCGGTACGCCGGGCAAACCTCAGATCATACACAGAAATTGTACATAGCTAATTCTGAGAAGGGCTCTCTACATACTGGATGAAGCAGATTTACAACAATAAAATTTCGCTGATTATTGTGGCATAGTGGACTCATAATCTCCAATGGCTCGTTAATAATGTAATTACGATTTATTACATCTGTTACTCCAGTTACCTCTGCTTCGTAGAAAGTATTTTTTCACAAGAGTGAAAATGTCTGTAGAATGCAATCACTAATACGTACGACGCAGAACACAGAGGAACACCACGACCCTCAGTGCTGCGGGAACAGCGCAACATTGCGTCACTGTGTCGCTCTACTCAAATGGTTCAAATGGCTCTGAGCACTATGGAGCTTAACACCTGAGGTCATCAGTCCCCTAGAACTTAGAACTACTTAAACCTAACTAACCTAAGGACATCACACACATCCATGCCCGAGGCAGGATTCGAACCTGCGACCGTAGCGATCGCGCGGTTCCAGGCTGAAGAGCCTAGAGCCGCTCGGCCACTCTGGCCGGCTGTCGCTCTACTACTGTGTTATGTGAAGCCATGCGCGAGCTGCATATCGGCCAATTCGTCATAAGCAAATCTATTAATATCGCTCTGCATAACAGTTGAAGTACAATTAACACTGTCGAGAAAACTAATCCGAGGTAGGACCGACCAGTACTAAATGTAAAGCTTAGGGGTAAGAGTGAAGTAAGCTTAACTGTTGTCAACAGCAAATACCGCGAGTCAAATGAATAAGTTTTATTTCCTAGCAAGGCGTACAGTGCGTACCAACAAACTAAGTTATAAGCGGTAGCAAATCACACGAATGCAATTAGTGTATAACTAGAACCGTAGACCACTAGCGCATTATACCAAAACACGAAAAAAAATCCCTAAACAACCTCCGAAATTTTGTCACTCGATTTAGAGCTCATACTGTATCAATAAGAAGGGAGATGTCGAAAGAAGGAGAGTGTTTAAAAAATATTCGCAGCACATTTAATAATAGCAAGTTTAGTGCTATTGGAACTGTTTTGCACAGCCACTGTGATGTAATTCAAACAGGATGGAAGTCAGAAGTCAACAATCACTTAAGATTCAGTCTGTACATCGTTGCACATCTTAAATTTCAACTACAGTTTAGGTATCATCAGTGCTGGAAAATAAAAGGAGAACACAGGAATTAGACAATGGATTGCATAAAACAACATCTATATCACAGTTATACTTAAGTGACACTCATTTGCAAGTAACATTTTGTATGTGGTGAGTTATGTAGACTTAACAATCTTGTAAGTGCACATGCTATTACACAACCTTAGCACATAATTAGCTTAATTCTAAGATGTTTACAGACCTGTAGATCCATTCACACTACACGTCAAAGAGGATGAACAATGCCCTCTATAGCCTACCAACGACATATGTAAATGATTAGCAGTTTAAACAAACTTTTGTATTAAAAAAAAGTGGACACACAAGAGTTATAGTTTTGCATTGAACAGATGACAGCAGGGCAAAGTGAGACCAATATAATGACTTAGCAGAACAACCCGCAGATACTGATGTGAAACATGTGACTTAAAACTAATGTTAAAACTTTCAAAAAAACTTATATCCATGAGTAAAAGCCTGGTGTAAGCAAATCACATTTATTATTTCTGTTTTATTTTGTCTTGTATAAAATATCAAAAGCGACATGCTAACATCCTATGTAATACAGTCATATGATCTACAGTGTCGAGGCTGTTGAGAAAAGTGATGTAAAACAAAGCTCCCAGTAAAAGATTTATTGATAATTCAACTAAATTCATAATGACCCTAGTTGACGTTAATAACACTATTATCGAAAATAATGCCTATAGTTGCAGGAAAAAATCATAAATTTGCTAACAATTTTTGTCCTCATTTGACAAACTATGGAGCATTGCTAAGTAGAGAAGAAAGTGTAAGGCAGACTACCAATATAAAACTTATTATTTTAATATAATTGTTATTTGTCTACTTTTATTTTAATGCAAAAGAATTGTTTGAACTACTAGTCGCACACAAATGTTACTGGTATGAAGTATGTTTTCATTCTCTATACGGTATACGGTGGCTGGTTGTATATGTTTGTAAAAAATAGCCTCAGTTTCAATTAAACTATGTACATGCTAACGTTAAGTAACAACATGTGTATTTGCAGGCCTGATGCTTCTACGTGACTGACGTTGTAACGTGTGTTGCTTACTATGGATTCTCCAGTTCCGTATATCTGTGATATATATCTCGTATTATGTCATTCAATGTCTGATTAATTTTTCTTATATTTTCTATCACTGATCGTAGCTATGGACCTACTGTACCTAAAACCTAGATCTGCAGTAAATTAGATTGAAACGCAACCGACTGCTGAGTTCCTTCCAGTATGGACATTTAACAACAGCTACCAACCACTAAACTAACTAGATATTTTAAAAATATTTCATTAATGTAGCTCCATTGCATCCAAAGGATGAATTACTATTCACCTGTTGAATATTTCAAGTGACATAGTGCCAATAAAAAAGTTTCTTGCATTTTAGAAAACTTTTGTTTCGTGTAACAATAAACATGGCGGCGACGCATTTATTATAGTCGTGGGTCCCTTTGCCACCACAATCACAAATCTCTCGATCTTTCAACTTGGACACTAAACAGCTTAGTCTGGTGACTGTGCAGCCACTCGTGACTATGGCAACTATATCAATGTCAGATTTCGCGCTAAACCGAGAAAGAATTTTTCGGAAATAAATCGAACATTTTTTCTGACACCATGGCACTGACAATGTTAAAAATTGATTAATAACTGGTGCTTCAAATGCAATGAAGCCAGCTGATGAACAACATATTCGAAACTACTTCGAAAAAGTCAGTAAAATGTTTTAAAATATGTTGTCAATTTAGTAGCTAGTAGCTACCGTAAGACCATTGGAATTCTTACTCTCATCTACTGACAAAATAGCACGTACAGTGTTAGCCAAAAATATTACAATAGCCTAATGCATAGAAAACAACAAAATTGTACTTTGTTTGTATACAGTGCTGTTCGTGCAATACATGATTTAATATGCAGATGATTATACAGAGTCCAAAGATTTAGTACATAGACCTGCCGCCGCTGGCAGTAACAGAAGCTCAGACCCACTAAGCATCATGTGAAGCCGAGCTGGGATGACAGACACACGTACGTCATACCATACTGATTCAGTTCTACATCAGAGTCTGTCAGTCGTAGTGCCTAGCAAGTGGCTGCGTGGCAGTTTATCGGCAACACATAATCAGATGTTTTCAATAGAAAAGAGATCTGGAAAATGTGCAGGCTACAACAACTGCTGAACAATCTCTGTGTCGGGATATTCAGGATAGCACGAGGAATATGCTGTCTTACGACATCTCATTGAAAGATTAAATCACACAGACCTTGAAGAAAGGGCACAGCCACTGCAATCAAGATGTCATAAATGTAATACCTCCTTTCCAGATTATGAGCTGTACAAACCAGAGGTCATATCCAATGGCATTCTATATCATCACACCTGATGTTAGATCCATACATCGATGATAAATGCAGCCCGGCTGCCAAAACCTACAGTAGATATGTCTATCATTATGCTGAATATGTGGTGCCACTCCCACGTCCATTGTTGTCGCTGGACAGCCACTCCTGCATCCATTGTTGTCGCTGGACAGCCACTCCTGCAACCATTGTTGTCGCTGGACAGCCACTCCTGCAACCATTGTTGTCGCTGGACAGCCACTCTGTCTTTATACTCTTGTTCGTCGTAAGAATGATCCTGATGTAAACAGTACGCCATGTATTCTTTCACATTTGCTTGAATCTCATTAGATTTCACTTCATGTGGAGCGAAAGCCAAGCTGTGTCCAGTACAGTGAAGCACAATCATAAGCATACATTTTATGCTGCATTACACGCTCATAGACCGAGCGATAAAGTGAGACAACAGCTTTGCTGGTGCATTTAACTCTGACAGCACTGGTCAGCCAGCTGGTCCAACTAACCTGCAATGATTTCAGCAGTTGCAGTTCAGATGTAAAAAGAGACTAGCAAAGAAACAACATAGCTTCGAATGTTAATTAATGTTGAAAGAGAATGAAATAATATTCGGCAAAAACTTCAGCACTACCGCATGCTTCTTATGTGCCCAGATGGTAATCATAAAATGCTTTCGTTCTCATGTAACACAGTATTCAGGTTGAAAACAAGAGTGATGAAAATTCCTAACTTAAGCACTGGGTAATTTTTCTGAGCGAGCTACGTGTGAAGGAAAAGCATACTGCAGGGATTTCACCATATTGTTGAATACTGAAGCCATTGAAGTCATCTGGTAATCTCTTAGCTCCTTCCTTATCCGAATCTGAGAAATACATTTCAGTTCTGGGGCTGTCATCTGCTACATTGATGAAGTGTTGATCAACAACAGAATACACGAGCCACCCAGGTGCCGCATCTTCTCCTCTTCTTTTATGGCGTGCCGTTCTATATACCGCCAGCGTTCGGCAGCGATATGTAAAAAGCTGCATGTGTTAGTTCCATTACGTCTGACAGCTTAACAGTCTTGTTATTTCTCGCTTATTTCTGGCTTCAGGTCATTTTTGTTGAGTTCCTATTGTAATGATACAGTGGCAAATGTAAAAATGCAGCATGTGTATGGCGTTCTCGATGCTGTGAAAATTGTTTTTCATGTTTGTACACTTACGATTCCGGTTCGTGTGAGACTACATCTGTGGTATAAAACAACGGACATAGTACAAAAAAAGAGTATTTGAATTTTCGTATTTCTCCCAAAAATTAAATTGTTACGTTTCCAGTGCAGCGTGTTACACAACTTATAGAGTATATGCGTGGTTCGAAGAGCACCAGGATGTGTTTACCGTACTGCCCTGACCATCTAACACCCTGGATTTAAACCCAAAAAATGTGTGGGACCACCTCGATCGTGTTGTTCGTGTCACGTATCCTCAACCGAGAACCCTCGCGCACCTTGGCAAGCCACTGGAGTCCGCATGGCTCGAAATCCCTGTCAGTACCGTCCAGAACATCAGTGACACACTTTCAACACGTCTACGCTGCAAAAGGTGATTTTCAACCTTTAGAAAGGTGGTCACATTAATGTGGCTGGGTCATGTATAACACGGTATTGTCACAAACAACCTACATTCAAATGCGATTTCAGAGTGAGAAACCAGCTCTGTAATCGTTTCTTGTATTCGTAACTATTCAGAATACAGTTGGCGTCCCTCCAACTTAGATTGTGAGATTGTGCTGAAATGAATCATTTGCGTATCCAAACTTGTAGTACCAGTTTGGCATTTGCTCGGTCTAAGGCGCTGCAGTCAAGGACTCTGCGGCTGGTCCCGGCGGAGGTTCGAGTCCTCCGTCGCGCATGGGTGTGTGTGCGTTTGTCCTTAGGATAATTTAGGTTAAGTAGTGTGTAAGCTTAGGGACTGATGACCTTAGCAATTAAGTCCCATAAGATTTCACACACATTTTAGGCATTTGCTGCATGCCACCTTTTCGTGCTGCAATTTAAATGCCCACGGTTTAAATGGTAACAGTTGCCAACGTACCACAGGGATGCAGAGGAAGTCGTGACGGATAATTTGATACCAGGGATCTGTGGTCATAACGTAGGTAAAACACTTCATATTGCTCTACAAAAGTCACGTACGCTGCAGCGCAAGTTTGCTGTGTGAGATTTTCAGTATCCCCATGTCCTCTTCACGTAAAATCTTAGTCCTGGAGAAAAGCTGAACACGTCGTCTTTTGTAGGAAACTTAATGTAATTTAATTTTGTACTGGAATACGTTTCCTTTGGAGGTCGGGGTTTTCACGCTATTTAAGAAAAACGGAAAAAGTGACTTTCAAACGTACCCCCACTCTGACACTGACGTCTCCTCCCCACCCCACCCCCTCCAATCGGGATTTATAGAATGTTGTTCAGAGCACTTCCGCCTAGCAGTGTAAAAAAGTTTTCCACTACTGAATTATTTCCAACTTTCAACATTCTGTTCTTAATTGATTCGGCTGTTACGCCACCTGCTTAGTCAGCTTTTTCTTTAACATCATTAATTTAAACTTTCCAGCGACGGTAATGAAAGAAGAAAGACTTTTATAAAAGTTATGCAAAAACTCATTACACTTACAAATTGAATAGTAAGGAGGCCATACAAAGAAAACGATTCAACCGTCAATTTCATGTGTTAAAATTTACGAAACTGTGAGGCAAAATTTACACAAACCTCACTTTGGCAGTGGCCAATGGAGCCCGAAACTGGACGAATATGGGAATAAAATCGTGGACTCTTGAGTAACCCTAAAACCGCGGACTGTAGCGGAAACTTATATCAGTACAAAATTAAACTACATTACATTTCCTCTAGAAAAAGGTTCTATTCATTTTTTTTGCTCAAGGACTAATAGTTTGCATAAAGAGGATCGTTGATCTCGACTTTCTCTACACCACTGTGGTACGTTGTAAATGGTTATCCTTTGCACCCTGTATAAAGGATAGTGGTGCATAAAGAAGAGCTCAACTTCAAATCAGGGAATTTGTTCTGAATACAACTGGAAACACATGAAATGTATTCGCATTTGGTGATACAGATAGCCATCAAATGTGTAATGGAATGAGCCGGTCGTTGTGGCCGAGAGGTTCTAGGCGCTTCAGTCCGGAACCGCGCTGCTGCTACGGTCGCAGGTTCGAATCCTGCCTCGGGCATGGATGTGTGTGATGTCCTTGGGTTGGTTAGGTTTAAGTAGTTTTAAGTCTAGGGGACTCTTTACCTCAGATGTTAAGTCCTATAGTGCTTAGAGCCATTTGAACCATTTTATTAGGCTATCGGAGCACGCTTCGCCGGCAGACGGGGTTGGGGGGGGTCTAACTGTGAAGCGTGCTCGGATAGCCTAAGAGGAAGGCGAACGCTCGCGATAAGCGGGAAATCCGAGTTAGAGTCCCAATCAGTACATTTTCATTGTCCCCATTCCATTATGAAGCTGATAGTTGCTTTATTCGCAGCTTTGAATATATTTCACGTATTTCATAACATCTCTAGTCGCCGCAGTGCCTGTAAGAAGGAATGAACAATGCATCGTAGTTCTGAATAACACAGCAACTGCAATATGGTGCAACTGCAAATCTTAAGAAATACGGACGCTGTATAGTTCGTTATGTTGCCGTACTGGTATTCTGTTTGTCCGCTGGTAGGCAAGAAAGAGGACCCCGCTGAAAAAACAGGGGCAGAGCTTTTCGATCACACGTCGCCTCGGCAGGAATCGGCCGCGCGCTATTTCTGGACGGTGCAGATGGAGCTGTCTGGCGCACTACGCCCCCGTGAGCTGATGGCACGGGGGATGAGCGAGTAACGAGCTCGGCGCGCCCGTAAATGCTCGATTTATGCAGGACCTGCCTGCCGGCGGCTGGCGGCTGCCGGCTGCCGGGCCGTCCTCCCACGCCTCGTCAACCACTCCGCTGGCGACGCGGCGTTCCGGCGCTCTCCGAGCAGCGCGCCACTCAGCGACAAACACTCGTCACTCTCGCCAGAGTAATGGGTTCCCGGCCCCGTGTCGTAAATCTGCTTGTCGTAAGGCTATTACCGTCCGAGACAGGTTTAAGACGCCAGTCTCCACTGCATATTTAACCTCGAGGAAAGCAAGCTACTGAACTGCCGCCTAGATAAACAGAAGGGACCACTACAAGAATCACTCTCTTGCCAGGGGACTCGAGTGAAACATTTGCACTTTTATATACACACATCAAAGTTTTGCATCACCTCGGTCCAGAGAGTTCCCGAACCTGTAAAGAAAATTGGAATAGAGATCAACATAAACGTCATTTCCGCCCTTTTTATAGCTCATGAAAATCACACCTTTCATGTTGTACCATCATACAGTGAGACCTTCAGAGGTGGTGGTCCAGGTTGCTGTACATACCGGTACCTCTAATACGCAGTAGCACGTCCTCTTGCATTGATGCATGCCTGTGTTCATTGTGGCATAGTATCTACAGCTTCATCAAGGCACTGTTCGTCCATATTGTCACACTCGTCAACGGCGATTCGGCGTAGATTCCTCGGAGTCGGTCGGCCGCGGTGGCCGTGCGGTTCTGGGCGCTTCAGTCCGGAACCGCGGGACTGCTACGGTCGCAGGTTCGAATCCTGCCTCGGGCATGGATGTGTGTGATGTCCTTAGGTTAGTTAGGTTTAAGTAGTTCTAAGTTCTAGGGGACTGATGACCACAGATGTTAAGTCCCATAGTGCTCAGAGCCATTTGAACCTCGGAGTCGTTGGTGGGTCACGTTGTCCATAAACAGCCCTTTTCAATCAATTCCAGGCATGTTCGATAGGGTTCATGTCTGGAGAACGTGCTGGTCACTCTAGTCGAGCGATGTCGTTGTACTGAAAGAAGTCATTCACAAGATGTGCACAATGGGTGCCCGAATTGTCGTCCATTAAGACGAATGCCTCGCCAATATTCTACCGATATGGTTGCAGCTCGTGGTCTCTCGGCAGCGTTCTCGCTTCCCGAACACGGGGTCCCGGGTTCGATTCTCGGCGAGGTCAGGGATTTTCACCTGCCTTGAGATGACTGGGTGTTGCTGTGTCGACTTCATCATCATCATTCATACCGAAAGGAAGGCAGTGGGAAACCATCCCCGCTAGGATCTTGCCTCCTACAGCGGTGCGGGTCTCCCGCATCTTCCCCTACGTTCTGTCAAGGAGTATGGGACTTCATAACCATCATCATCATCATCATGGTTACTCTATCGGTCGGAGGATGGCATTCATTCACGTATCGTACAGCCGTTACGGCCCCTTCCACGGCCACTAGCGGCGTACGTCAGCCGCAAATAATGCCGCCCCAAAAGAGCACGCAACCACCACCTTGCTGCTGAGTGTCTAAGGCATTCAGCCTGTCCGGGTTATCTCCAGACACGTCTCCGACAATTGTATGGAGGAAGACATATGCGACACTCATCGGTGAAGAGAATGTGATGCCGATCCAGAGCGGTTCATTCAGCATGTTTTTGGGCCCACCTGTACCGCGCTGCATGGTGTCGTGGTTGCAAAGATGGACCTTGCCATGGACGTCGGGAGTGAAGTTGTGCATCATGCAGCCTACTGCGCACAGTTTGAGTTGTAACACGACGTCCTGTGGCTGCACGAAAAGCATTATTCAACATGGTGGCGTTGCTCTCAGGGTTCCTTCGAGCCATAATCGGTAGGTAGCAGTCATCCACTGCAGTAGTAGCCCTTGGGTGGCCTGAGCGAGGCATGCCATCGACAGTTCCTGTCTCTCTTTATCTCCTCCATGTCCGAACAACATCGCTTTGGTTCACACCCAGACGCCTGGACACTTCCCTTGTTGAGAGCCCTTCCCAGCAGAAAGTAACTATGCGGACTCGATCGAACCGCGGTATTGACCGTCTAGGCACGGCTGAACTACAGACAACACGAGCCGTGTACCTCCTTCCTGGTGGAATGACTGGAACTGATCGGCTGGCGGACCACCTCCGTCTAATAGGCGCTGCTCATGCATTGTTGTTTACATCTTTGGGCGAGTTTAGTGACATCTCTGAACAGTCAAAGGGACTGTGTCTGTGGTACAATATCCACAGTCAACGTCTATCTTCTGGAGCTCTGGGAACTGGGGTGATGCAAAACCTTTTTGATGTGTGTAGTTTTAACTAATGACAGTATCTGGAATAAGTGAAGTTGTTGGCATAAGAATAGTTGTGGAAATGAAGAGAAAATATCTTTAAAAATGAACCAAACGATGTGAAAAGTAATCGTGAATTTATGATACGTTCATTTATACACATTTCCACGTGTCCAAAAAAGTGTTCCTCATTTGCAGTGTTTGTCATGTCTTGTAGTTGGACAAAGAGCAGGGACAGGCAGTAGGGCCACACAACCTTTAACTCGAGAGACATTTTCAGATTCGCTAAGCACCTTTGGCTGTGGTAGCAACAGGTAAATCACAATTCAAGGCTGTTGCGTGCTACGTCGTACACAATGGTAAGGAGCGGTAAGCTACAGAGTGGTGTAGGAGATGTCGCCATAGGTCAGCTGGTCAGGAGCGGAAATTATTAGCTAACACGTAAATACAGTACACAGTAGGTTAATAATTGGCTCCTTTTACCGACCTCCCGACTTAGCAGCATTAGTGGCAGAACAACTGAGAGAAAATCTGGAATACATTTCACATAAATTTTCTCAGCATGTTATAGTCTTAGGTGGAGATTTCAATTTACCAGATATAAATTGGGACACCCAGATGTTTAGGACGGGTGGTACGGACAGAGCATCGAGTGACATTATACTGAGTGCACTATCCGAAAATTACCTCGAGCAATTAAACAGAGAACCGACTCGTGGAGATAACATCTTGGACCTACTGATAACAAACAGACCCGAACTTTTCGACTCTGTAAGCGCATAACAGGGAAACAATGATCATAAGGCCGTTGCAGCATCCCTGAATATGGAAGTAAATAGGAATGTAAAAAAAGGGAGGAAGGTTTATCTTTTTAGCAAGAGTAATAGAAGGCAGATTTCAGGCTACATAACAGATCAAAACGAAAATTTCTGTTCCGACTCTAACAATGTTGAGTTTTTATGGAAAAAGTTCAAGGCAATCCCAAAATGCGTTTTAGACAGGTACGTGCCGAGTAAAACTGAGGGACGGGAAAAACCCACCGTGGTTCAAGAACAAAGTTAGGAAACTACTGCAAAAGCAAAGTGAGCTTCACTACAAGTTTAAACGCAGCCATAACCTCTCAAACAGAAGCTAAACAATGTCAAAGTTAGCGTAAGCAGGGCTATGCGTGAAGCGTTCAGTGAATTCGAAAGTAAAATTCTATGTACCGACTTGACAGAAAATCCTAGGAAGATCTGGTCTTACGTTAAATCAGTAAGTGGCTCGAAACAGCATATCCAGACACACTGGGATGATGATGGCATTGAAACAGAGGATGACACGCGTAAAGCTGAAATACTAAACACCTTTTTCCAAAGCTGTTTCACAGAGGAAGACCGCACTGCAGTTCCTTCTCTAAATCCTCGCACAAACGAAAAAATGGCTGACATCGAAATGAGTGTCAAAGGAATAGAAAATCAACTGAAATCACTCAACAGAGGAATGTCCACTGGACCTGGCGGGATACCAATTCGATTCTACACAGAGTACGCGAAAGAACTTGCCCCCTTCTAACAGCCGTGTACCGCAAGTCTCTAGAGGAACGGAAATTTCCAAATGATTGGAAAAGAGCACAGGTAGTCCCAGTCTTCAAGAAGGGTCGTCGAGCAGATGCGCAAAACTACAGACCTATATCTCTGACGTCGATCTGTTGTAGAATTTTAGAACATGTTTTTTGCTCGCGTATCATGTCGTTTCTGGAAACCCAGAATCTACTCTGTAGGAATCAACATGGATTCTGGAAACAGCGATCGTGTGAGACCCAACTCGCTTTATTCATGAGACCCAGATACAGGCTCCCAGGTAGATGCTATTTTCCTTGACTTCCGGAAGGCGTTCGATACAGTTCCGCACTGTCGCCTGATAAACAAAGTAAGAGCCTACGGAATATCAGACCAGCTGTGTGGCTGGATTGAAGAGTTTTTAGCAAACAGAACACAGCATGTTGTTATCAATGGAGAGACGTCTACAGACATTAAAGTAACCTCTGGCGTGCCACAGGGTAGTGTTACAGGACCATTGCTTTTCACAATATATATAAATGACCTAGTAGATAGTGTCGGAAGTTCCATGCGGCTTTTCGCGGATGATGCTGTACTATACAGAGAAGTTGCAGCATTAGAAAATTGTAGAGAAATGCAGGAATATCTGCAGCGGATAGGCACTTGGCGCAGGGAGTGGCAACTGACCCTTAACATAGACAAATGTAATGTATTGCGAATACATAGAAAGAAGGATCCTTTATTGTATGATTATATGATAGCGGAACAAACACTGGTAGCAGTTACTTCTGTAAAATATCTGGGAGTATGCGTGCGGAGCGATTTGAAGTGGAATGATCATATAAAATTAATTGTTGGTAAGGCGGGTGCCAGGTTGAGATTCATTGGGAGAGTCCTTGGAAAATGTAGTCCATCAACAAAGGAGGTGGCTTACAAAACACTCGTTCGACCTATACTTGAGTATTGCTCATCAGTGTGGGATCCGTACCAGATCGGATTGACGGAGTAGATAGAGAAGATCCAAAGAAGAGCGGCGCGTTTCGTCACAGGGTTATTTAGTAAGCGTGATAGCGTTACGGAGATGTTTAGCACACTCAAGTGGCAGACTCTGCAAGAGAGGCGCTCTGTATCGCGGTGTAGCCTGCTGTCGAAGTTTCGAGAGTGTGCGGTTCTGGATAAGGTATCGAATATATTGCTTCCCCCTACTTATACCTCCAGAGGAGATCACGCATGTAAAATTAGAGAGATTCGAGCGCGCGGAGGCTTCCCAGCAGCCGTTCTTCCCGCGAACCACACGCGACTGGAACAGCAAATGGAGGTAATGACAGTGGCGACAATGATAAATATGTTTCTAGTTTCGGTAATTATATTCGTTTAGGAAAGTCAGTCTGTACAAGGGGCAGAAAAAATGGACTTCCACTGTGGTCACGGTTGGTATCTACAACTATGCCGTACACAGATTATCCACTTAATAAGTACTTCAAAACAAATAAAATAGTGTTTGTATTAGGATAATATGGAAAGGAGGTCTCTTATTTGTGATTAAGAAGTTAGCCTCGTATAATATAGGTATGAGGCTGGGCATCTATAATGCCCTTTCGCCTATGATAGTTAAAAGTCTATTTTATGTTAAAATTTTCCACAAATAATAATTTTTAGCGCAAAACAGTTATGCGATGTCAGAAGCCGGTTAAAAACCCTTTCTATCTCTATCCCATTTATTCGTGTGCGATTAGTAAGTGTAAAGAAAAAGGGGTGTAGACTTGAGAAATGACATATATGATTAGTGAAAGAAAGAAAACAAAATTCTCGTCCTAGTTACAGGTGTCAGTAATGCAGTGCATGGGGAGAGTGAACTGAATAGTTGGAACATATGTGCCTGCTTACTGGATTGCGCAAAAGTGAAACCACGAACAAAATTTGGGAGACCTGACTCTTCGTAGTCTGCATCAATAGTGAACTCTAGCGTTGCACTCCAAGCTGAAGATATTTTTGTATCATTTTCTCCCAAGCAGAATGTTCGAAGAAGGAAAATTTACTGTCATTTAATGTCTCCAAACTGCCTCCTTCCAAAAGTATTCCTTGTTCAACCTAGTCTCTAATGGCGTCTGTGTTAGTAACTACGTTCCTCTTATTGTCCAGTTCAGTTACAAAAGAAGCACCCAGAAGACTTGGTCGGATGTGACTCACTTCGAACACACACACACACACACACACACACACACACACACACACACACACACACACACACACACACACACAACATCAGCAGGTATATAAATTGGGACATATAGAATTTGCTGTTACAGGTTCAATGGCAACTATTGTACATTAGTTTTGTTTGTTTTCAGTGTTTTTACGAGGTCTGGCAGTGGATGTAAGGGCTGTGAACAACGTCACATCTCGAGTGATCATTGTGAAGGACATGTATGAGGCAGCGTTATTAGCACTTTGCAGAAATGGAAAGGGGCCTCCTTGTGGGTCTCCATTTAGCCAGCTGGTCGAATAATGCAGTATCCTGATTTATGGCATTCGGATACGATAGTGACTTGACGTTGCAGTCCACGAGAATGAGATGGCGAGCATTCTTGTCGTCAAGGCTCCAGTGTACCTCGTCTGACCACCACAAGGGGCGTCGCCGTATTGTGCATCTAGCAGATCGTAATCCCTTTACATCTGGGCCTTACATCGGAGAAGAAGTAGAAGATTTCCTGCAACATTCTCTGTCATCCCGCACTGTTGGTCAGATTCTACCAGCAGCCAGACTACCGAATTACTGGCCCATGCTTAAGCTGCCTTTAACAGCTTAACACAAACTCCAGTAATTGGAGTGGTGCTGTGACTAGGTAGGATGGAATACTGACGAAAGGCGTCGCATTGTGTTCAACAATGAATCGCGTTTTGTCCACTGCCCAAAATGGCCACTGTTGGGGAGCATGGCGGAGAGCATCCGTCCAGTGCATGGACATAAAAAGCGTCGTGGCAACAGTCGCGATGAGCCATCGCATAAGTCACGTTTGCTGCCAAAGGAGTGGCCTAGCGGCAGGCGCCAGTGTCCATTATTTCGACGCTCTGTAGCGCCGTTGGATCATGTTTCCTGACGTGGGTTCCTATCCTCAGTTTTTTCCCCGATACATGCTCTACAACCCCTCGAAGTTCGTCGGTATTGCTTTTGAAACATCCAGTATATTACAAAGCCCAACGGTCTTGCCGCAGTGGTAACACCGATTCCCGTCAGACCACCGAAGTTAAGCGTTCTCGGGCTGAGCTAGCACTTGGATGGGTGAACATCAGGTCTGCCGAGCGCTGTTGGCAAGCGGGATGCACTCAGCCCTTGTGACGCAAACTGAGGAGCTATTTGATTGAGAAGTAGTGGCTCCGTTCTCTTAAACTGCCATACGCTCGGAAGAGCGGTGTACTGACCACATGCCCCTCCATATCCGCATCCGGTGACGCCTGTGGGCTGAGGACAACAAGGCGGCCGGTCGGTACCGTTGGTACTTCATGGTCTGTTCGGGTGGAGTTTAGTTAGTATATTACAAAGACAGTTTCAAACAGAAGTTTCACAACTGGCTTGCTGCATCTCCACAGTCCTGTTTTAGTTGTCTTCTACCATAGGACTCCCGAAAGTACAACAACTTGGACTGCACCGTGTTGGAAATTTGCAGTAGGCAACTGTAGTGTTATTTAATGCCTGGTGCGTACTTATTTTTAACAGAAAACTCCAGAGTGGGGTACGTCAAGGACATTCTCGATGAAAGAAAACCTTACCAGTCAAATATTTGGGACGCTTTGCGAACCACTTCCTTATTTAAGAAGCAAGACCCATATTCACAAAGAGTGTTTGCCTTTTACCAGAACAAATGGTTCAAATGGCTCTGAGCACTATGGGACTCAACTGCTGAGGTCATTAGTCCCCTAGAACTTACAACTAGTTAAACCTAACTAACCTAAGGACATCACAAACATCCATGCCCGAGGCAGGATTCGAACCTGCGACCGTAGCGGTCTTGCGGTTCCAGACTGCAGCGCCTTTAAGCGCACGGCCACTTCGACCGGCTTACCAGAACAGACAGACAATCTTTCTGCAATCGGATGCTGTAGATGTTTATGACCAAAAGGGACTTAATAGGAGAACGTATACGTCGAACAAGGGAAAAAGTAACATTCCGCCAGTGCGGACGGTATTTGCTTCGTGATGCATTACCCGTGTTAAAATGGACCGTTTATCAGTTGCGGAAAAAGTCGATATCGTGTCGATGTATGGCTATTGTGATCAAAATGCCCAACGGGCGTGTGCTATGTATGCTGTCAACCACGACCTGCAGCAAATGATGATGCCCAAGTAGGTGTTTTAGCTGCTGTCGTGGCTAATCCGCCATCAGTAGCAGACAAATTGCGCGAGAATCGGGAATCTCAAAAACGTCGGTGTTGAGAATGCTACATCAAAATCAATTGCACCAGTACCATATTTCTATGCACCAGGAATTGCATGGCGACGACTTCGAACGTCGTGTACAGTTCTGCCACTGGGCACAAGAGAAATTACGTGACGATGACAGATCTTTTTGCACTCGTTCTATTTAGTGACGAAGCGTCATTCACCAACAGCGGTAACGCAAAACGGCATAATATGCACTATTGGACAATGGAAAATCCACGATGGCTGCGACAAGTGGAACATCAGCGACCTTGGCGGGTTAAGGCATGGTGCGGCATTATGGGAGGAAGGATAATTGGCCCCCATTATATCGATGACAATCTAAATGGTGCAATGTATGCTGATTTCCTACGTAATGTTCTACCGATGTTACTACAAGATGTTTCACTGCATGACAGAATGGCGATGTACTTCCAACATGATGGATGTCCGGCACATTGCTCGCGTGCGTTTGAAGCGGTATTGAATAGCATATTTCATGACAGGTGGATTGGTTGTCGAAGCACCATACCACGGCCCGCACGTTCACCGGATCTGACGTCCCCGGATTTCTTTCTGTGGGGAAAGTTGAAGGATATTTGCTATCGTGATCCACCAACAACGCCTGACAACATGCGTCAGCGCATTGTCAATGCATGTGTGAACATTACGGAATGCAAACTACTCGCTGTTGAGAGGAATGACGTTACATGTATCGCCAAATGCAGTGAGGTTGACGGACATCACTTTGAGCATTTATTGCATTAATGTGGTATTTACAGGTAATCACGCTGTAACAGCATGCATTCTCAGAAATCATAAGTTCACAAAGGTACATGTACCACATTGGAAAAACCGAAATAAAATGTTCAAACGTACCTTCGTTCTGTATTTTAATTTAAAAAGCCTACCTGTTACCAACTGTTCGTCCAAAATTGTGAGCCATATGTTTGTGACTATTACAGTGCCATCTATCACAAAGCGAAAAAAGTGGTCCAACTAAAACATTCATATTTCTTTACGTACTACACAAATATGTAATAAAAATGAGGGTTCCTATTAAAAAAAACGCAGTTGATATCCGTTTGACCTATGGCAGCGCCATCTAGCGGGCCAACCATAGCGCCATCTGATTTCTCCCTTCAAGCTAGACAAGTTTCGTTCTTTGTGGTTTTTTCGTTTGACTCTTATTTAATGAGATATTTGGCCCTGTCACTATCAATGGACCACTTTGTATGTATATATTTCGTCATAGACTTTACAAACGAGTCAAGATTACTGAAATGACTAAAATCTATGTAACCTTTTTTAAAGCATGAGAAAAAGCTTACTTGAATTATTCCCACCATGTTAAGAGCATGGAGATAAAAAAATGTAAGAGGCTCTTTTATCGCCTGGAAATTTTAACGTAAGTATTCATATTTCTAATGTGCCGTAATTTTGATTTAAAGAGAGAGTGTTGTTTCGCCTGTGTACGTGGAATTCATTTCATGTATTAGACTTGATTATCTCCCACATTAGTAACCATAATTTTGTAGGAGTTTTGGGAATTTTCATTTTGTAGAGAGCGTAAAGAAAGGATTGGTGACGAATCGTTCGAGGGTATACCGGCCGAACACATTACGTGTTCTCTCGTTGTTTATATCGTATCACTAAGCAGAATTTCCTTGAGACTGATTTTCCGATCATTTCTTTTAGTTACATGCGCATATTTTTTACGTAAGTATCTTGTTAGGTTGATCGGCCAATTGCTTTCGAAAAATAACGTTGGCTATCGCTTCACTGGTTTGATATATCGTGCCTCGCCAAAATCAACAGGTAGCAACCTGAACTATTACGTAACTGCGTAACAATCATCTTTTAAAAGCAATCATTAATTCCATTTACCTACAATATTAGATGAGTTTTGTCATCTTTCGACGTTTCCCTTTCTCGTCACGATATTACATTTGTCAGTATTTTATAATCACACTGTACTCTCGCCGTAACTTACTGGGAAAGTTTTTATTTAAAATAACTCAGGCTTTTGCTTGTAGTAAATTCAAGAGAGAAATGCTTCAAGCTGCAGCCGATCGACCTTTGTTAATCAGGTCAACAGAGAAGCGTAGTTTATGAAAATGCATCTCAAAACTAGAGAGAAGATCTAATTATATGGCTAGTTTAAACAAACATTAATTCGTAAGCTTTTACGTAATCACAATGCAGAGGAGATTATGCCTTCAAATTGGTGCGTCTAATCACCTTTGTGTGTTTAGTTGTACTAGCTAAACTAAAGTGCACATTTTCATTAATTACATTATAAATGCCAAGCAAAATGTGTAAATGTCCCTTTCAGTAACACTCTAAAGGGAACTCTGGTTTCTGTTTCATCTTCAAACACGTTGGCAGCTTGTAGGGTGACACACTAGAAATCCAATTGTTATCGCTTCTTCCACTTCTAGTAGCGATTTGAGTGTTTGGAAGGTGCCTAGTTGTTCAGTGGTACATCCCCTCTGTAAGTAGTTGATAAATTAGTTTATTTTTTGGAAAAAAGCAAGGAACTACAACCTTCAATAGGACCATGCATATTAAAACCACTGTGGTGATTAAATCAACATTTCGGTGGACGACTGATTGACCTTTATCTCACATTCCATAAGTGTAATTTCGCTTGAAGTCTTTGCCTGTGCAGTTTACTAGCAAACTACCCACATAGAAAGAAGTAGCTATCCCAAAAAAATGCCAAAAGATACAGAATGAAAATTTTTGTTGTGAAACTTGGGTGGTATTAAGGACAGAAGAAGAGCGATTGGAGAGTTCTCTTGTTTTTCTTTCTGTACACAGAGAATTAGCTGGGAGGAAACTCGCCAGAAGGACTGCGCAAAGTAGATGCAATTAAGCTGAGCGCGGGAAACTTTGGTGCAGCAGATAGTCGGCGGCCACTGCAGAGGCCGCTGCTGTCAGCACTAGCTCTAGCGTCGCGTGACGTCACGGAAGCCAGTGTCACGTCACAGCCGCTCGCCGACTCGCTGTCTGCGTTCAAAATTCATGTGATTCAATACAGCACGGGGGATCCATGAACGAGACAGTTTTAAAGTATCTGGTTCCACATTACACATCTCAAATTACTGGGAACCAAACACCACGCAAGTCGTGGAAATAAAAGGTGCTCTAACAGTTTTCGTAGAGACATTGATTAGCCAATAAGTAACGCGGAGATACAGACTTTTTAAATTATTATTATGGCGCGTAGCTAGAATGGAAAAAGACGTGTCAAGTTTGTTTTCACTGTTTCTGTCGGGGCACGGTCGTAGGCTTATGAAGACAGAGCTGAATAATTAACTTACTGTGAATATAAAAGGATCGTTCAATAAGTAATGCTACACTTTTTTTCTCGGAACATATTTAGCGTTAAGAGTCAGAATTTGGTGACAATATACATCAACAAGTATTGTCCAGGTCCTATTTTTCTACGTAGTCTCCATCACATTCTATGGCCGTACGCCAACGTTGTAGAAGAGCATGTATTCCCTGCGGGTAAAAGCTCTTGTCCAGTAGGCGTATCCATGTTTTCACTGAATGACTGACACTCTCGGCATCTTCAAAGTGTGTTCCCCGTAGAGAATTTTTAAGTGGCCAAAAGACATGGAAGTTCCAGGGTGCCACGTCTGGACTGTAGTGTGGAAGAGTGAATGATGTCTAACCCAATGTGATCCCGGGCCCTCAGGCTTGTTTGTGGGCGTGCATTATCGTGTTGGAACAAGATTTCTCCTGGATTCTTGTCCGATCGAGCATGTCGGAAACGGTTCTCGAGTTTATTTAGAGTCTTCAGGTATGCCCCTGAGTTGATGGTTGACCATCTTGGCATCACATTCACGAGAATGACGCAATCACAGTACCACAAGACTGCCACCATGACTTTCCCGACAGAGGGGGTTGTCTTGGTTTTTTTTTTTGTGGTGATGATACCACTCCATGGACTACCTTTTTGTTTCCGGCGCAAAGTGGTCCACCCATCCTTCGCCCCTGTAACTATCCGTGACAGGGAGGCCTCTCCGTCGGTCTCAGAACGCTCCAACAGTTCAGATGAAATGGCGTTTCTTTGAATTTTGTGGTCCGCTGTCACGGCGTGGAGCATCCGTGGAATCCATCTTGAGCACCTCTTTGAATATCCGAGAGTCTCGATCATTGCAGAAGCACTTACAGTGCTGACCGACAACTGTAGAGCCAATTGTCGAGTTGTGATGCGCCGGTCGGCACGAATAATGGCATCCGAACGATTCAGCATGTCTGGAGCAGTGGCTGTGACGGGACGTCCCGAGCGTGACTCGTCATGGAGCTCTGTTTCTCCATTTCCTGAGGCTGTAACTTTCTTTACCCATCGACCAACTGCAGCATCGCCATACACTGCACACAAACGTTTATGGATGTTCACCCCGATTTCTTTTTCTGCACACAAGAACAGAATAAGAGCAAGCTGCTTGTATCGTGGTTCGTATGTAGACGCCATTCTGACGCTGTACTACGGCTCTGCCATCTGCCAGAACAGATCGAAAATTCACCGGCGCACAGAACAAACATGAAATGTGAACCACCAACAAGGACGTTTGTCTATGTATATTAATGGTTTTTTAAAAAAGTGTGGGGCGTTAGTCACTGAACGACACTCGTACAAGGTCCAGTCACATTAATGGGCCTGCCGCCTACATTCATCGTCGGCGTGCAATAACCACTCACAGACACCAGGTGGCAGCACTAGCAGTGGAGGGTGTATAAAGCGTGCGTAGGGGACGCTGAAAACGGTACAGTCGTCGTCCTGATGCGAAAACGTAGCGATTTATCTGATGTCCAAAAGCGTATCATCACAGGCTTTTGGGATAAGGGTGCAAGCAGATCTCGAAACATCTAAGTTTTTAACTTTTCGTGTACAGTTGTGGTTAAAGTATACCGTGGATGGCAAGATGGCGTTATCCAAAACGGGTTCTGAGACAACTGTGGTGCACCACGGGACATAGATGACAGCGGTTCCAAGATGCTACTCCAGGTGGGTGTAAATTAGGATCTCTTAATTCTATGAATTACAATCTAAACATAAATGAATAATGAAGGAAACTAATGCTACTAAATTATAAACGTTTTTCCTGCTTATATATTTATTGTAGATTAAAATAAAACATTTAGATTACAAGGTTTACATTTCCTAAGTGAAATTACTAATCTGCCCCTTATTATGACTGCGCAGTCTAATATCAATAACGCGAAATGAATGACATCATCTACATACCAAACACTAGAAGACACTACTTTCAGAAATGATCTACGATGGTGTGGAACCTAACGTGATCACAGCTGTTTAGCTTTTACAGCCCTAATAAGCAGAAGCAATTTGCGATATCACCATATGTACTGCGTCCGGTGCGTCGAAGTGATGGTTCTTGTACTCGTCTGCGACGATGGAAGAACTCCAGCCACAATTAAACTCTTTCAAACACTAGGACGGCAGAAGGTGTTCCTCTGACTAATATACTCTAATACTGTCTTCTCCTCTCTGTATTCTACAAACGAGAAACGCGAACTCCCAACCACAAGGACGGAGATCAGGTAACGTCTCGACGTAAGCGCAGGCAAAGGAAGTGCTCTCAGTTACTGAATGCTGCGTACTCAACGATGACTTCCAACCCGGAGGTGAAGTCCAGAATCGTACAGGTTGGCAACAGTACAGTGCCTAACTGTTCTAACTATAAACTCTCCTGAGAGCAAAGACACCAAGTCCGTCCGTAGCAACAAAGCTGATATCGAGCGACTGTCACACTTGGGCGCTCACAATGGAAGACCACGCCTCTCCAGCCCTGGCATCCCAGCAAGGCTCGGCTCCCCACAATCGTAATTCAGAAAATGAATCATATTTCCGAAACCACGGAATATTCTCCCTCTCTACAGATTTTTCCGAGCGCCGACCAACCATATTTTAGTCTTTTGTCGTCCAGCGTGGAAAGTTTGCGAGGAAATACCTATACTCGTACAATGGTACGCTTCTGAGTAAAAATCCTTGGAAATAACCCAGCCTGCGTGGTTTCCAAGGTGCCGCTTCTTCGTTCCTCTCACCTGCGTCCAAGATTTCCGTAGTTTCCGAAGTATAATCCTTCCGGTTCGACTGCAATAGTGGCCGGTCGCGACTCTATTGTGCTCCAACGCTTAGGTTCTACGATGCCCGTCTCCTACTTCCTGTGTTTAAGCAGGACCAACATACCTGTGTGGGCCTTCCCAGGGCTTAAGTTCCGTCTGCCGTTTCATTTCCACTGTCGTCCCAACCTCTACTAGTACGATAATAAGGACACTCCGTCACCTTTCATGCAATAAGCGTTAACAATTATTTACAAGGCGTACGTGGCAATGTCAGTCTCCTTTAAATATTCATATATACGATGTACTAACTATCAAATAATACCTAATGTGGTTGTAGATCACGGCAAAGTATATGGACGAGTGCTTGTAAGGTGCGAAATTATAGCCACCTTACACGGTGGGCGACGGCTGCAGAGATGTGTACGGGCGAACAGGTGTGTAACTGCTGAGGAACTGACAGTCCAGAAGAAGCAAAGGGTTACGAACAATATCTCCTCGTGATTGTTCAGCGTAAGTTGGTGACTATTGGTCTTCAAGCAGGCACCTCATTCATGCACCCATGCTGACTGATGTTCATAGCTAATGAAGGCTGGAATTTAGACGCCAGTGGCGCAACTGAATGTGCATTGAGTAGCTACATGTCTCCTTTTCAGACTGATCGCGTTTTATGGTCCATCGGACAGATGGCCGTTGGTGTGTACGCCGCGTAACGTCTGACAGCAGTCACCCTGGGACAATCGTCGGAAGGTTCCAGGCCAGAGGGAATTTCCTGAATGATCTCGTCATTCTGGAAGCCTCAATGGATCAACTTGAGTACGCACCTGTCTTTGAGGTCCCTGTCCGTCCATATATGCAGTTTGTTTTTCCTCGGCCCGATGGCATCTACCAGTAGGACAATGTAACGTGTCACACAGCTCATAATGTGCGAGCGTGGTTCGAAGAATGCTAGGACGAGTTTACCGTACTCTCCCGGCCACCACACTCTCCCCCCCCCCCCCCCCCATTGAAACCCAAAAGAGAGTCTGTGGAAGCTCCTCGACCGGGCTGTTCGCGCCATGGATCGACAGCTGAGAAACGTAGCGCCTCTGGGCACGGCACTGAAGTCGGCAAGGCCCTACATCACCTCGGGTACCTTCCAGAAACAATTTTTAAACTGTACAATTCACAAGTGAGATTCCCCATTGAACTCCCCTCACATTTAGTGGTAAGAGCGTCCAGTGGATAAGCCGTCAACAACAACCGAGCACAGATGAAGCATGAAAACAGGAAGAAGGTGTACTGAACTATGAAAAAAGAAGGAAAATAGAAAAAAATGAATGGCCAAAGTCGAAGGCGAGCAACATCGAGAGGAACTGAATAGCCACGGTATCGTGGTTATATGGCCACGGTGTTGGACTCTGAAGGGGGAGATTTTTACACAAAATTATGAACTTTCCGGTCACTGACTTGTCTCTCCTCCTTCAATAGCCCCGGCAGTTGTCATACTGTACATTGGTTATAGAATGTGAGTTATGTGGTAAGTACATATGTGGTAAGTACATATTACAGTACATATTACAGTCGCAAGTAAATGTGATGAATAGTGAGAGCAGGTGAGATGCCGCATAGCTGCATCACAAAAAAGAAAGAAAGAATAAGCACACTGTCGCTCTTTTCTCTCTTCGGCCTTAATGCTCTTGTCTGAAGTACATGGAAGAAACACCGGTTGCCATCAAAGCAATATCCTTTCTGTGGGGTTGGGTTGGTTTTGGGGAAGGAGACCAGACAGCGAGGTCATCGGTCTCATCGGATTAGGGAAGGAAGTCGGCCGTGTCCTTTCAAAGGAACCATCCCGGCATTTGCCTGGAGCGATTTAGGGAAATCACGGAAAACCTAAATCAGGATGGCCGGACGCGGGATTGAACCGTCGTCCTCCCGAATGCGAGTCCAGTGTCTAACCACTGCGCCACCTCGCTCGGTTGGTATCCTTTCTGTCTCACTCTTTCGCTCAACCATGTACTTCTCAGTAGCAGGAACTCGCTTCTGGAATAACCTCCCTTATTATATTAGAGAACTGAATTACATCTCTGGCTGCAGAAGACAGGTAACGAGACCCCTGCTGAAACAACAATAATTTCTACTATTGTCTCTGTATGTACTCGTTATCCCCGTACATCTTTTTTCCAACAGATCGTCCTCCCCAAGACTCGCTATGGGAAAACGTATTTTTTACACCTATGAATTCTTTTTATGTCTGCCACTATTATTATTATTATTATTATTATTATTATTATTATATGTTGCAGTAGCAGCAGTATTAGAAGTACAAGCACTACGTAGGATCAACTTCATTAGTTCATAATCAATATTATTTACTCACATTTTCTGTATAGAGACTCAAATCATTTTAATAATATTGTCATTTAAAATTGTTATTGCTTATGGAACTATGGTGTAAGAAACGGTACTGTATGTCTGAAATCCAGGTCAAATGTAAGACTGGGACTGATGGCCCTTATCAGATCAAATCAAATGAATGAATAAATAAAACAATTACGTTTCTTTGTAACCCTAACTGACGTTCCTGCTGGTCCGCCTATACCAGTCTTTGCAACAGCCTCATGTTTGATGTTCGATCTATTTGTAGATATGAAGCTGCATATTATTGTTCAAAAATATCTCCAAACCTATTGCTATCGCTGAAAGCGATTACTTTTTCTTTTAGCGTCTTTATACCATTATTTATTCTTTAATCGCAATATGCCGGCTCCGTAAGTGGTACTGTTGTCCGATGCTCTCCAAGTAGCCTGACATAACGGCGGAAACCCGTAGTCTCTTGGACAGTCGGCAGCCATCCCGATACAGACATCGAAAGAAATTTTCCAAAACTAGAAATTTTTTTCGAGTTTCATTCGACACGTTGTGTGAGAAGATCTGACAACGGTAGCGGCCTCTCTGCCGGCACTCCGGCCGCTGTTGACGGCGGACCACCACATGCCTGCCGCCCACGGCGCGTTGCGAGCGCCTGGATTTTCTGGAGCAGCCAGACTTGTTAGCCCTGCTGCCGAGCGACGCTTCCTTCCGGAGGGGCAAACATAGCCCCCCACCCCCGCCCCGACCCCTATACTCACACTTACCCCGCCGCCCCCCCCCCCTCTCTCTCTCTCTCTCTCTCTCTCTCTCTCTCTCTCTCTCTCTCTCTATCTCGCTCTCTGGGGAGAGTGTATTTGGGCGCGAGCGCAACATCCACGTCAGCTCACTGAGCTTTCTCGTTCTCGTAACACGCTGTGTCTACTAAAAGCTTCTAGCAGCATTGTACCTTCAATTCACAATGTTGGCCAGCCGCTGTGGCCGAGCGGTTCTACGCGCTTCAGTCCGGAACCGCGCTGCTGCTACGGTCGCAGGTTCGAATCCTGCCTCGGGCATGGATGTGTGTGACGTCCTTAGGTTAGTCAGGTTTAAGTAGTTCTAAGTCTAGAGGACTGATGACCTCAGATGTTAAGTCCCATAGTGCGTAGAGCTATTTTTTCACAATGTCTGTATCGTGTTACCAGCCAGTGTCACGAAACTACTAAGCACGTTAATAAATGATGAACCGGAACTCTACCGATAAAATGCGCTATAACTCTCGTTTCGAAAGAAACGCGTTTGGATTTCTACCTGTAGTATGCATTCAATACCGCTCGGTTATGTCAAGGGTTTGCTTTTCCGGGAGTACTATCCATACGTTAACAGTGATAGGCAGTAGTTTGGATAGGCTTACTGATGAGTTTGCAGATATGAACATAGCGTGTGGGCTCAGCGAATTTAATGCAAGAGCGACAAAACGACGCTATGTTAAGCTGTTCCTGCGGACACGACAACCACATCAAAGTACTTTTCCATCTGTACATAGAGAAATCGGATCCTGTGTTTCGTGTTGTACTTTTTGATGACTGCACATTATAGGCTGTGAAGGTATTTTCTCCGAAGTAAAGTAGGAAACTGAATAAGTAGTGCATGGTACCAGTATGTTCCAAAGAGCCGCTTGGGAGAATGCTGTTTTTCAGTGCCTCATATCTCCGCTGGTATTGATCACAGACATAAGGGGTCAAATGTTTTGGACAGCTCTTGGTATAGCACCTGTTTACATACCTATCGGAATAACGGGAATACTGTATTATCCTACAGCACAGCGTCAAAATTAAAGCATTACACACCTCCTCTATCCCAGGCAAAATGAGAAAATCGGTTTTTCACTTCCGTTCCTGAGAAAAAACAGAAAAAAATTGAGTTTTTGGTACGAAAAGGGGGATGAACACTTATATCATTTCTGTTCACGACAAATCTTTAGTCCATGGGGATGGACACATATATCATTTCTGTTCACCACAAATCTTTAGTCCATATGATATTCTCGGGGAACTTCGAAACATTTTTCGATACAATTATCCGTTACCATCATCGAGAAGTTCAAAGTTCGCGTACTTAGGCAATCAAAATATCCTCGTAATTTCTGGCCTGAATCGTAAATTCAGCTTTAACAAACATAGTGAAAACAATAGTCCTACGGTCATGGCAAGGGTTCTGAGATCAAAAACTCTGGTTTTAGTCAGCATACTTCAGTGGCATAAAAGGGCTAAAAGGAGTCTTAACATGGCTGAAAAGAACTTACAATGACTTCCAAACACTTTATAAAACTGGAAAGACTGAAGACACAAATAACGAGCAGCACGCTTTCGATCACCTGCGATCGATGTGTAAAATATCGAGAGAACATGTAAAGCAAACGATTTTGCGTGAACCTTGTATTTTGCGTCCTTTTTTTGACGTTCTTATGGGTCCAAGTACATAAATGTGTCGAAGTACAGAAATTGAGTACCAAAACATTACTGACCTACAGAATTCGCTTTATTTAAGCGGAAAACCTTGATGTAACAGGGAAAAGAAGGGAATCAGCTGAAAAATGTCCTGTCGAAGCACAAAAAAGGCAACAAGATTTTTTTTAAAGACTTTGACAGCTTGACAGTAAAGTGAGGGAAGTACCTCAATCCTCATTCCGAATTTCTCAGCAAAAAATTTGGGATGCAAACGTATTTGCGCTTCTTTGTCTTGAAAGAGAATAACAGAGAGACAGTGATGGTGGAAGAGAGAAGAGACAGTGGCAGTGAAAAAGAAAGAGAGACAGGTGGTGATAGAAGCAGAGGGAGCAAAAGAGAGAGGAGACGGCGTAAATGAAAAGTACAGGTGAATAGGGCCTCTGTTTCTGTTAGCTACTCCGCCTGGTATGCAATGTGTATGAGACTGGCGAAACAACCCCAGACTTCAAGAAGAATGTAATAATCCCACTTCCTAAGATTTCAAATGCCGGCAGGCGTCAATACTACCAAACGGAGACTAATAAGTCCTGTTTGACAAATGTTGACACGAATTATTTACAGAAGACAGGAGGGACTCGCTCAAAACGACGTCAGGGGCTATCAGTTTCAGTTCTGGAGAAACGTAGGAACACTCGAGGCTCCCCTAACACTACGACTTATCTTAGAAAATAGATTACAGAAACGCAAACATATGTTTATAGCAGTTACAGATTTACAGAAAGCTTTTGACAAATTTGATCGGAATACACTCCTTCAGATTCTGAAGGTAGACGGAACAAAATACACGTAGCGAATGTTATTCATAATTTGTATAGAAACGAGACTACTGTTATAGGGTTTCAAAAAGAAAAGGCTTTAATTCCAATTGTTAAACAAGGCGTTTCATCCTTTTGAGGCATCACCAGATTATCTACAAAGAAAGGGAAAAATAAAAATATTAGTACGAAAAGGGGTATCATTCTGTCATTCACCTCTGCAATGAGTAAATGAGTAATTTAAAAATCGTCTTAAGGAAAAACTTACGTAGTATTCTGTAAATAAGCATTCCTCAGAAAACGTGCGAGATAGGACGTGGGCCTATAAGGCAAATATCGCAGTAAGAAGTTTTCAAAAACTGGAAAAAGGACAAAAAACCCAAAGAAGCCAGAGCATAAACCGCAAACTTTACGTTACTCGAACCACCATCCGTAGACACAGAAGCGCAGAAACAGAGCCACATTTAGAAACGTGGCATCTTCTGCATGCACAGCATTAGTTTCTTTAAAACAGACATGTAACCACATCTGGAGGGAAACAGTATGCAGTGTGAAGTTTAGTATGGGAAAAGTTCACCTACGTGGCGCGGAAAGATGTAACGTAGAAATTAATGCATTTAAGATGTAACGAACAGTTACAGAGGAAAAATGAAACTACAAACGTTTAAAGAAATTATAAAAAAGAGTACGCCGGCCGGAGTGGCGGAGCGGTTATAAATGCTACCGTCTGGAACCGCGCGATCGCTACGGTCGCAGGTTCGAATCCTGCCTCGGGCATGAATGTGTGTGATGTCCTTAGGTTAGTTAGGTTTAAGTAGTTCTAAGTTGTAGGGGACTGATGGCCTCAGAAGTTAAGCCCCATAGTGCTCAGAGCCATTTGAACCATCAATAAAAGTACAAAATTGAACAGCGAGGTCATCAGTCCCATCGGATTAGGGAAGGATGGGAAAGGCAGTTGGCAGTGTCCTTTCAAAGGAACCATCCTGGAATTTGCCTGAAGCGATTTAAGGAAATCACGGAAAAGCTGAATCAGGACGGCCGGACGCGGGTTTGAACCATCGTCCTTCCGAATGCGAGTCCAGTATAAAAGTACGAAAGATGATTAAATGCAGCACATACTGATCTGCAATTTGGATGTATGGAAAGAGTGCTGCTGTAAAATTAGCAGTGTACAGCGTATGCCCTAATATTTATCGCCAGATGAGATATGGTATAGTTGTCTGACAGGAAAAAAATTTTGAGGAGGATTAAAATTAATGAGGAATACTATGTCGTTTTCCCTCACGACGATTTTTAACTTACTTATTTACTTACTGTAGAGGTGTACGAAGAGACCGTACTCCTCCTCGTTTTAATATTTTTCTCTTTTCACCTTTCAACATTCATTCTACATTCTACATTTATACTCCGCATGCCACCCAACGGCGTGTGGCGGAGGGCACCTTACGTGTCACTGTCATTACCTCCCTTTCCTGTTCCAGTCGCGTTTGGTTCGCGGGAAGAACGACTGCCGGAAAGCCTCCGTGCGCGCTCGAATCTCTCTAATTTTACATTCGCGATCTCCTCGGCAGGTATAACTAGGGGGAAGCAATATATTCGATACCTCATCCAGAAACGCACCCTCTAGAAACCTGGACAGCAAGCTACACCGACAAGCAGAGCGCCTCTCTTGCAGAGTCTGCCACTTGAGTTTTCTAAACGTAACGCTATCACGCTTACCAAGTAACCCTGTGACGAAACGCGCCGCTCTTCTTTGGATCTTCTCTATCTCCTCTGTCAACCCGACCTGGTACGGATCCCACACTGATGAGCAATACTCAAGTGTAGGTCGAACGAGTGTTTTGTAAGCCACCTCCTTTGTTGATGGACTACATTTTCTATGGAGTCTCCCAATGAATCTCAACCTGGCACTCGCCTTACCAACAATTAATTTTATATGATCATTCCACTTCAAATCGTTCCGTACGCATACTCCCAGATATTTTACAGAAGTAACTGCTACCAGTGTTTGTTCTGCTATCATATAAACATACAATAAAGGATTCTTCTTTCTGTGTATTTGCAATACATTTGTCTATCGACAATCCGATGATACCCCAAAAGAGCGAAAAGCATTGTTAAATAAGCGTTATTTTACAACTAAGACTGTTTTCTGTTTGAAGTACTTTGTAACGGTTGCTGTATCAGCTAGCCATTGGTGTGGAAAGATCTTACTTTGGTAAGAGTCGAAATACATCGAAGGCAAGCATCAGTAGAGAAAAGACCAAGTCAGAATTGTAAAGGATCCCTGATGTTCTTCAGTCTAAACGTTGAGCTCCAAACCGAAATTTGGGAAGGGAATTTAAATTCAGAAAAAAAACAAAAATACTTTAATTGTGTCAGAAACAGCAAAGGACTTGGAAAATCATTTGAATGGAGAGGAAAGTGTCTTAGAAAGAGAACACAAAACGAGCATCAACAGAATTTAAACTAGTATAGTGGAATGCAGTCGAATTATATCAGCTGAGAGAATTAGATAAGGAAATTAAACACTGAAAGTAGTAGACAAATGTTGCTATTAAAAGTGCAAAATAACTAATGAAGCCAAAGGAAAGAGAATATAAAATAAATCAAAGTATTATGGATTCTTTCTGAAGGCGCTTGTCTGAAGTGTAATCCTGTATGGAAGTGAAACTTTGACTGTACGCAATGCAGACAAGGAAAGATTAGAAGCTCTTACACAAAGTTGCTACAACAGAATGCTATAGATTTATTGGATAGATTATGTAACTAATGAAGAGGCACTCAATCGAATGGGGGGGGGGGGGGGAAAGGGTCCCATTGAACTAAAAGAAGGGTTAGGTTGATCGGAGACGTTGTAAGTCATAAAGTAATCGCCAGTTTGATAATAGAGCAAAGTGTGGGGGATAAAATTCTTAGTGGGATACCAAGGCTTGAGTAAAGTAAGCACATTCAAAAGGGTGTACTGTACGTTACAGTAGCTATGTACCGATGTAGGCGTTCACAGCATAGACTAGCTTGGAGAGCTTCATAAACCAGGTTTGGTGATATCACCATCACCATCACCACCACCACCACCACCACCACCACCACCAACAACAACAACAACAACATGCCCATCGACATTTATTCCCATCCCTTTCACGCGAAAAATGACTTGACCTCTTACTCTTAACAAGATTCACAGTAAAATAGAAATGGTTTTCGTCCTTCAGTATCTTAGTAAATTACAAAACACATGCCTTCTACTTAAAATGTTAATTCGCGGTGTGTATGTTTGTAGCCGTAATGTAAAGCTGTTTCCATAGACGCTGAAAACTTGCACATACGTGCCCCCACCACTGTTAATGCCATGAAAGAAAGTAACTGCCTCTTCAGCTACGTAAATACCTAGTAACGTGGGAAAATATTCTTAAACTTTGTCATAGGAATTATTCATCAGATCTTTTTAATCATTCTTTACAAGTTAATAAACACAGAATCGTCTCCAGGAGTGCAATATATTTGTAAAGTTCAGTAAATAATATTGCTATGATTCACATTACTGCATAAATGTAGATATTTTAGAGGTACTTTAACTTCAGAATAACGATAATGAACTTTTGATTTCGTCATGGAGTGTAAATATCACAATTAAATGGAAATGGTAAATCTGTTTGTGCCTTCAGATATTTATACCTAGTCCTCATTTGAAATAAATTTGTATAAACATAATTGTCTTATTATTGGCTCAATCGCACACAATGGCACAAAGTTTGGCAACAAATTTAACCATCAGAAAATTTAACTCTCAAAACTCCAGCTTACCCTAGGAGGGAAAGATGAAGTAATACCATTGTCGTTAGATGTACATTCAGGCTATTGTAAACAGTAGCAGCATTTCACTCAAGAACTTAGAAATTGTGCTTTTGGGAATGATGTAAGCACGCTGCAGTAATAGTAAGAACGTCTCCAGGTGACGTAATGTGACCTGGCAAGACATCAAGCGCACGTGTACCTTAATTTTATAACAGGAAAATATACAGCTCGAAATGAATTCGAAATTAGTTTCACTCTCTCGAAAACGATTTCTGAATGATAATTCGTCCCCTGTCAATAACTCTTCTGTCAACATGTTTGAAGGCAGCAAATCATTTCTACGAGAAATACATTTTCGTATCCAACATTTAGGGGGACCGTTTTCTTTTTATTATTGTTTCTTTAAGTTTTTGATCTATAATCTGCTCAACCTCAAAAATGCCCGACAGAATTATTTCATTTGGCTCCATAGCGAAAATTGTGTCAGTAGAAATTTTTAATAACCTATTTTACGCTTCGTGTCATCTGACTATCCATTATACGCATATTTACCTGTTTTACGAACATTTCGTCATTTCGACGTGGGTTGTCCCGGGAACTATAACCAAGTGCATAGTTCGCCCCGCTGTAGTACAAAGACCCTTACTAACATTGTACGAAATATCCAACTGGCTACAGAGAATTGTTCCAACCTTATCTGTAATGGAAGTCTCGTCCATCGTCATTATTTATTAAACTTTTCACACACAAACATTTAGTAACCAAAGTATAATCGTGTGGAGTACCAAACGAAGTTTATTACTGGGTTGAGGATTTATTATTGGATGAAGATTTAGCCACAGATGTAGAAGTAAGTTCTGGTGTGCCCCGGTGTACTACGTGTGTGTTGGGACCTTTTTTGTTCATAATGTATCTTAATGACATGGCAAACAAAAATAACTTCAGAATTATTTGCAAATGATGCAGTTATGCTTTAATAGTAAATTTGCGTAGCAGTAAACATGCGCTAGCAACAGAAGAATCTGGACTGACATATACTTTAATATAAAAATCAACTATTCAGCAAAAGCATTTCTTAGGTTGCAATAAAAAAAACTAAAGGAAGAATCGACTAATGTACAGCGACTCATTACGCATCTCCCGCGTAGCGACTGCGACGATAATATTTGAGTAATTACGTAGTGCACAGAGAAATTTAAGCTGTCATTCTTCCTAAACTTCACACACTAATGGATCTGGAGCAAAACTTAATATACGATACTGTGTGAAGTACCCTCCGTGTTCCGTGGTTGTAGATGTGGCTTTAGCATACAGTTGGATGTTGAAAAATGTTTTCAAACAAACTTTTAACGAATCATCCATTACGAAAGAAAGTAGTCACCTTTATTTTGCGTTGAGGCGATACACGCTTGAACACTAATTATGAGCATTGCTCAGGATCAGCTTAGTGGCTAAGTTTTCATCAATACGTCGTAGAAAACGGGGGTACTCAAACTCATTTTCAAATCGTCCATATACACAAAACATTTTATTTTCGGGACAGCATACAAATCATGTGAAGATAATTCAAAAGAGTAAAATAAGTAGAGCTTTCCATCACGAGTGGTTTAGGAAGAACCACTACATATTACTAGTTGTGAGAATGGCAAATATAATCAAACAGAAGCTCCAACTGCAAAGGCAAACGCTACACGGTACACGTGATGCACAACCGGTAGGCTTGCCATTAAATTCAAAACGCGCACGTTACTGGAAGCGGCAGTAATATACTGATTGAAGCTTATTCAAAGGCTCATTCTATGCCGCCTATTACACACAGCATTCACGATTGGAATGGGGGAGGGAAAATGGTTGTGGTAGCGAAAATGCCTACCACCACGCACCATAAGATGGTTTGTGGTGGACGAATATAGATGAAGACTTAGAGGTATGTAGACAGCCAGTTAATTTAATTTCGTTACTGCTTCCAAAAATCACTCCTTACAGATTAAGCCATTGTCTTTTACTGGTATAAAGTTTTGTAGGAACAAATTTCAAGCTCTTCCTAAAATGTTTAAGAAATTAATCATTTATTTATACATAAAGGAACTGCAAGACAAGCTGAATGTTTTATTTATTTTATCTGATCAAGACAGAAGTGATAGACTTTGCAAACACTGTGTTTTGTGTCCCATGAAAGCAACATTCGCTTTCTGAAATTTACATGTACTTCACAGTTTTTATTAAACTGAATTATACTACTTAAAATGCGAGCCTTGCGGTGCCTAAGGCAATATTTCAGCTTATGGAATAGTTTCCAATCAAAGACGCCTGTCTCTTTCCATTAAAGCGTGTGCTTTTTCTCCGAATAGGTTTCTAGAGCTACGAGTTCTGCGCAGGGAAACGACTAGAATGGCAAACTAAGGAGCTTCGAGACTCTATTTGCTTCTAAATGTCTCCAGCAATTCGCCCTGAGCGGCGCTTGCCGTGTGCAAAGAAGCCAGAAGGCCATGGGTAATTCAGGGCCAATTACTACGCCTTGAGGAACTCCCGGACTAAGCGAGTCTTTGCTGGACCGGCATCGCCCAACGGCGGATGGTTGGAAACAGTGGGAGAGGGGGGGGGGGGGTAGGTTAGCAAAGGATGGAGGCAAGAATAGGCCCGTGGGTGAAAGAAACAGAGGGGGAGGGGGTAGTGTAGCGGAGGGGTAGGGGCCATCAGCTTGTTTGCATTCGAGGCTTCTCAGCACAGACAAGAAATATGCGCCTCTGGAAAACAGTGCACTCAGACTGCCAGAAGATGTCACAAAGAGAGACCAATCCAAAGTCAACAGGAGAAGCAAGCGGATTACTTATTCATTTGGCACTTCGCCGTAGAATTACAAACCAGCCGTTGCTTCGTCGTAATGTCAGTTACTATTAGTGGAATAACAATGTTCCAAATCCTTTTTACTTGGGGAGAAAATTCCACTTCAGAGCCTAGATTCTAAAGAATATTTAATTTTTGATACCGAAAGAATTTGCTGCTGCAATGCCTGTTCCTGTTACATTTATTTCGATAGTACGTGACGCATTTCGAAGAACAACTTTTGCTGTCAAAGGCACCTTTTTAAGCGCAACAGGACTTCTCAAATTCCATGGGTAACTTCGCTGTAATGTAAACATATAACAATTTATCATTATTGATGTTTTTTGTCCTATATTGCCCTTCCAGACGTTGGAGTTTACTTACATCACTATGACAGATGATTTTTATATGCTAAAGAAATGAAATGTAAAAAAAAGACAAAAATATGAAGTTACGAATAGTCAACAAATCATTGATATTACGATGTCAGTATACAGAATTTTTTTGTAACGTGAAGAACATAATTCCTTAGCAGGATACATTCCTTGCACATCATACTTTTAATCTTGTTCAGTTTGAGAATTTTATTCAAAAATATAAAGAAATTCATTAAGTCACTTTCGAGATTTTCAAGTATTTGGTGTTCGTGTTTTTTTATAATGCCATTATATATCCCATTAATGAAGTAACAACACGTTTTAATGTCGTTATTTAACTGATAGTAAACTATTTATTCTACTAAGTTTTCTTGAGTGAGTGTCGCAACTTAGCGGATACTTTTGCAGGCCGACAATTTCCGTCGTTGGCTACCGGTTTTCTTTCAGTCAGCGTGACTGCAGTATCGACCGTGATTTTCAAGACGAAACATATTAGAGTGTGGGGTAATTTTGCGCACTTAAGGCATTTTGACTGTAACCTTTTTTCTATAATACCTAGAGCCTCCACTTTTCGATTAGCATTAACTGTATGTGTTTACTGCAACATATCTTAAAATCCGAAATATACAGCTACACGTTTTAGAAAAAAAGTGATAATTATGACATCACTGCTCGGTATCGTTTTAGCCGAGACACGGGGTAAAATGACACAGTAAATGGGACCAATTGGCGAAAGGATTGGTTTAAGGTATTTAATGGTATGATAGTTTAATGGTATGAGATATTTAATTCCGCAATTCTTATAATGTAAAACCGCATAGCGGAGCAAAGACGTGAATAAGCAGCAGTAACCTGTTTATTCAACATGAAAGCTCCTCGCCGGGAAAGCCTGAAGAATTACAAAATATATGTATTGAATATTATGTTTATTAAACAACACAGTTTAAAAAAGGAAAATATCGAAAACAGCAGCTTAATTAAATGTGGAATAGATAAAAAACGATGACAATAGTTTTCTTATAAAGTAGTGACAAAAATGAAGAAGAGACTCGAATATTAGAGCACTCAGTAATTGGTCTCTTGCATGTCTGTAAAAAAACTAACAGTTCTTCAGACAGGAGTCACAGTTATAGTTTTGAGGACTGTCTCACCCACTGCAATCACAGTGACACCAAAAAGCACAGGAAATATACCAGTACCATACGTCTTCGGCTTCTGAACAGATGAACCTATTCATATAAAAAGGATGCATTATGTTATTTTCACTTTTATTACATATGCAGTAAGTATCTCATTCAGCTACATACTTTCATTAGTGACAAACTGAAGTAAAGTAAGATGACACACACTGCCTCTATGCGTCAAATTACCCCAACATGCATGGCTTACACAAAACTATATTTACACACTCGCGCTTTGCGTAAGACGAATAATACTTATATAATCAATGTTGATGTGCAGAGAGAGGCGTAACAACATAATCTTGTGTTTTAACATAACAGTAAATGGTTTACCTCTTAGAAACTAAGGATCAAACATTAGAAGAAACAAAGACAAAACACACTCTTGCTTCTTGGGCAGACAGCTGGCAAGCACCGGTTCGCGCGTTCTGTATGCTAATTTGTATAACTGAGCAACAGATGGCAAAGCCGATCACATAAGACTAGCTCTCACAGTTAATGACATACTGACATACTTCATTTTATCCACCGTGCCCAATTTCTCCACTCTACAGATGACCATGACATGAAACGTTAATACAGGTTAGAGTTTTTGCATATGTGTAGGACGAAATGCCAGTGTCTTGCTCCATATTTAACAATACGTAATACTTCGGCATATATTTCGTGCTCGTGAAGAGGAATAGTTTATAACACACTACTGGTTCAAACATCACTAGGATTCTAAGGCGAAAAAGCCGTACTTCAATAAATTTTGCTCTCTTTGCAAATGAGTGTTCGTAATATGTCAAAACACTGACATGTTGAAAAGAACTGGTGTGGGTACCTTGGAAAGTTCAGCAATGTTATATTCGAAATATGAGTACCTGAAAATCCTTTATTTCATTCGGTACTGTGACAAACATGAAGAATGGGAAGTCCTGATCTATCGAAATCTATTTCACTATGTTTATTCATTATTCCAATTTTTCATTAATCGTAGTTTTTCTCGTTTATATATAGACGACGTACTTGCTGTTTTTTCAGATTTTTGGGTTCCTAATACGTGGGGGAAGTATTTTTTTTTATCAGCCTAAGGAAAGAGAACACCAGTGACACTGCTTTTATCGGTTCATATGTGAACCATGACGAGAATATCAGACAGTTCTACGAAATTTTTGTTTTAGTGTGCTATATACTCCATTTAATACATATGTATTGGCTTTACTCAGTAATAAAACTGTATTTACTAATTTTCAGGAGTATTTTTCTCTAGATATTTCAAGCTGATTGGAGGGGTGATTCAAGGTGCGTTGCAATTAAAGAAGTTTTCAACTATTTTAATGAAATGGTTTCTGTGAAGATACCAGACAATTTGTAGCGGTGTTTAAGAACTGATTTATTATTTGGTAGGAGCGGATTTAAAATACTCTTTCGAGCTTCTGACCTTAATCCCATTTCCTTACGTGACAATTATAAGAAAAAAAGGCGCGTCAGTCACGTCTTTTTTATCAGCTTGAGAGTAAGTTGTGGAAGGAAGTGATGTGAACTGATGAATAACATGGTGAACAGTGCCACTAGAGATAGTTATTCTACGATATTTTTAATTTCTTTACTATCTCTGTCAATTACAGAACAGTATTAAGACGACACTGCACTGAAATCCTGTTTCTTTCGTTTTTCCATGTGACGCGGAGCACTACACGGGATGGATGCACTCTGTCAAAACTGCAGGTTGCTCCGCGAAGAGATGTTAATCCTGCGTATGTTCAATGGATGGTGCCAATATTTCAATCCAGTTCAAAATTTTAACGGAGTCGCACTCGTTCAAGCGGCGATAAACGTGTAAATAATTTATTAGAATCTATGTAACTGTTTTACTGCGAAACAAAGAGTGATTGTAAACTACATGTTGCAGTCACATTAATGTGACCGCCGCCTGTGTTCGACGTCGATATCCAATAACGACTCTTTGACGGAACGTGACAGCACTAGCAGTGGAGAGTATACAAAGCGTGGCGGGGGGATGTGGAGAACAATGCAGCTGTTGTCTAATGCTGAAATGGAGCGATTTATCTCACGTCCAAAAGAGTATGATCATTGTTGACTCTCGGACCAAAGGTGAAAGCATTTCCCAAAAGCTAATTTCTGTAAACTGTTCACGGGCCGCTGCGGTTACAGTATACCATGCATGGCAAAATGGCGCTATACAAAACCGGCTCTGAGGCAAATGTGGTGGAACACAGGCCATAGATGCCAGTGGTGAACGACAGCTGCGGAGAGCGAATATACGTGCAATTGTTAAGCAACTGACAGTCAAGATGAACCAAGGAGCTGCCAACAGTGTCTTCTCTATAAATCATACCTAACTGGAAGAGTGCAGAAAGTTGAAATAAACATTTCACATACTATGCAAAAAACTGGTGATTTCTCAAACTGGGGAACAATCAAGAATGGGGTACCGCAAGGTTCGGTCTTGGGTCCTCTGCTGTTCTTAATACATATTAATGACTTGCCATTCTATATTCACGAAGATGCAAAGCTGGTACTTTTTGCCGATGATGCAAGTATAGCTATCACGCCCGACAGACAAGAATTAACTGGTGAAATTGTAAACGATGTTTTTCAGAAAATCATTAAGTGGTTCTCTGCAAATGGGCTCTCATTAAACTTTGACAAAAACAGTATATACAGTTCCACATAGTAAATGGAATGACCCCATTAATAAATATAGACTTCCATCAGAAATCGGTAACTAAGGTAGAATATTCAAAATTTCTAGGTGTATGCATTGATGAGGGGTTGAACTGGAAAAAAGACACTGAGGATCTGTTGAAATGTTTGAGTTCAGCTACTTATGCTATTAGGGTCATTGCAAATTTTGGCGATATACATCTGAGTAAATTAGCTTACCACGCCTATTTTCATTCTCTGCTTTCGTACGGCATCACATTCTGGGGTAACTCATCGTTGAGTAAAAGAGTGTTCATTGCACAAAAGCGTGTAATCAGAATAATTGCTGGAGCTCATCCAAGATCATCCTGCAGGCACTTATTTAAAGAGCTAGGAATCTTCACTATAGCCTCACAATATATATATTCACTTATGAAATTTGTTATTAACAATCCGAACGAATTCAAAAGTAATAGCAGTGTACATGGCTACAACACTAGGAGAAAGGATTATCTTCACTACTCAAGGTTAAATCTAACTTTGGCTCAGAAGGGGGTAAATTATGCTGCCACAAAAGTCTTTGGTCACTTACCTAATAGCATCAAAAGTCTGACAGATAGCCCTATAGCATTTTAAATTAAAAGAATTTCTCAATGGTAACTCCTTCTGTCTTATGCTCCATCGGACAAATAGCCGTTGACGTGCACAGCCCTGCAACAATGACTCGAGGTTCCGGGCCGGAGGAGTGAGTGTTATGGTCTGGGAAATGTATTTGTGGCATTCCCTGGGTACTCTCGTGATTCTGGAAGCCACAGGGGATTAACACAAGCGTAAATCTATCCTCGGGGACAATGTCGAACCCCACACGCAGTTTTTTTTCTCGGCACGATGGCATCAATCAGCAAGAACAACTCATAGTGTACGTGCGTTGCCGGCCGAAGTGGCCGAGCGGTTCTAGGCGCTACAGTCTGGACCCGCGATACCGCTACGGTCGCAGGTTCGAATCCTGCCTCGGGCATGGACGTGTGTGATGTCCTTAGGTTAGTTAGGTTTAAGTAGTTCTAAGTTCTAGGGGACTGATGACTTCAGAAGTTAAGTCCCGAAGTGCTCAGAGCCATTTGATCCATTTGTACGTGCGTTGTTCGCAAAACACCAGTTTACCGTACTCCTCTGGGTACCAGACTCTACGGCCTTAGCAGCTGGCCACGGCATTAGAGTCACAGCTCTGCATCCCTGTCGCTACCTTCCACAAACTCACTGACACTGCCTGCGCGGTTCGCAGTGGTCCGCGCTTGCTTTTTGTCAGGTGGTCACATTGACCTGATCACATATTGTAACTATAAGCAGAAATATATCTATGATAACTGTTTTTTTTAAGTTTTCGTAATGAAATGTAGCTTGCTTTTTACTTATTCTTCGAAGACTGGTCAGAGGTAATATTAAAAATTATCAAAAATGACTGAGCACTATGGGACTTAACATCTGAGGTCATCAGTCCCCTAGAACTTAGAACTACTTAAAACTAACTAACCTAAGGACATCACACACATCCATGCCCAAGGCAGGATTCGAACATGCGATCGTAGCGGTCGCGCAGTTCCAGACTGAAGCGCCTAGAACCAATCGGCCACATCGGCCGGCTAAAAATTATCTCTGCAAGAAAGTATAGAGTGTTTTAAGTAGCAAGGAGCTGTTAAATAGAAATTAAAAAAAAATCCTATATGTAGAACATTTATTAATAATCTTGGTTTGGAAGGGTGAGAGTTGTTTTACTTGTTTAAATGTGGTGAACTTAGTTTTAAATGTTGATACGTGCAATCACAGCTTACTGTACCCCACAGACATACTTTGTCAATTTTTTCCTAATCTCTATTAAAGTGGCCGGCCGAAGTGGCCGTGCGGTTAAAGGCGCTGCAGTCTGGAGCCGCAAGACCGCTACGGTCGCAGGTTCGAATCCTGCCTCGGGCATGGATGTTTGTGATGTCCTTAGGTTAGTTAGGTTTAACTAGTTCTAAGTTCTAGGGGACTAATGACCTCAGCAGTTGAGTCCCATAGTGCTCAGAGCCATTTATTTCTATTAAAGTGAAAGTTCAATTGAAATTAGGCGTTGGCTATAGCTTTCTTTTTTTCATTTACATTACTTCAAGAGAAATAATAAAAAGAAAACTGTGATGAAGAATTTGATTTAAACTGAACCGCTTTTAAGGAACTGTCTTAACTGAAAGAGCTCTTTTAAAACACGAAAAATCTTCTAGTCAATTTTTACTCATAATTCTCACAGAAGGAGGTTATAAACCATTAATCAGGTGAGAAAGAGGAGATAACAAATATTTCTTTTAGTTTACGAGAGCGATATGCGTACTGTGAAGTTAAGAACGATGGATTCGGCGTGTACTAGCGCCATATTGGAATAATGAAGGAAATTCTACTGAATAAATCTTGAGAGAAAACGTTAGTGTAAAAGACGAAAGTAGTTCCACACGACAGCGCGCTGACTGTGGGTATGAATCTATTTGTTTCCGAATTTCTTACGATCATCTTCTACACAGACGAGGTGACACACTGAATTTTAATGTTTCCGATTTGCTGAAAGTTTGATTGAGACTTACAAACCGTGTGCCACTACGGACTAATGTTACTACTGTATAACTGACGTTCGCTTGAAGAATAGATAGATTTATGTGAGTTTAAGGCTTTGATAAAAGGTTTCTAACGCAACACTGTTCGTACCGCGGTTTCCATAAATTACTTGACGCAAAACTTCATGCTAAGTGTTTTGAGAAATATTTGCTCTGATAACCTTAGCAAAATAAATTTTCGTTCTGTCTCTAATGTCCTAGACGATTGGAGTATACCATCCCCTTCCGCTTCCTTCATTCCTGAAAAATGAATTAAAAGCTTTGTAATACTAAAATATTAGTTGCGGTTCTTAACAACTTCTAGAATGCAGTTCGCAGGAATGCACTCGTGTAACAAGTCAGATTGCGGTCTTGTTGTACAACGAATGATTAACATTTGTTTTCATGAATAAATTAGAAAATATCGTGAGGCTTGTAGACTGATTAAAGCCTTTCGATTGGACGTCACTTTAGTTGCGTGGACGTCAGTGTGACTGCTTATTTGTTCACAACTTCATTTATTTGGATTCAAGGGGCTAGGTAAACTTTGAAGCTTCCCTGACAGATTGAAACTTCGTTCCAGAGTGGGACTCTAACCACGGACCTCCGCCTTTCGCTGGATAGTGCTGTACCAGCTACCAAATCACGACTGATGATTAATCGACACAGTTTTACTCCCGCCATTACCTCATCTCCAATCTTCCAAACTTCACAGAAGTTCTGCGAAACTTCCAGGACTAGGGCTCCTGGTGGATATAATGGAGCCATAGCTTTTGTACGCAGTCCAAGGGAAGGAATTATTCACTCTGCGGTGGATCGTGAGTCGTGCTTGGGTAGCTCAGTTGGTGGAGCCGTTGCCCTCGGAAGGCAAAGGTCTTGGTCCGGAACACAGTTTTAATCTGCCAGGAAGTTTCATATCAGCGACCACACCGCAGCAGAGGAGGGGAAAAAAAAAGACAGGCGATTCAGTTCTATCCCTGAAGTGTATTTCTGGCTGACCTGCAAAATTCCCGCCCATAGTGCCCAAAATCTCTTCACTAGACTAAACTCATTTTCCTCCAACTTTAGATGCAGGGCAAGATGGCAATCACAACGTGCCGAAATCGGTGAAAAGAGCGGATTTTCCATGAATTCACAGCTTAAGACCCTCGGTTATCCCACTGTTACGTCCCCTGTGTAGCCATATTGTCAGGAAAATGATTCTTTTGCATTTAAGGTCCCTTCGGGATTAATTTTTCCACTGTGGATGCACAGAATCGGCAACTTCTTGCTATACCATTCGGAAGGTAATGAATAAGACGAACACTTCTCCCTTCATTTAGTACTCCATACGGACATTCCTTTTCCTTGATTCTTTGTCTGCAGGATACATTTCGTTGTATTGCCTCTAACACACACTGCCTGCCAAAAAATGAGAAGCACCAAGAATAAATGGCCGGACGTCAATTTAGCTTCGTTGATGTACACACCATCGGCGGGCATGTAAACGATTAGAGTTGCTGTCTTCTGTGGCTGGTGGAACGGACACCAGAGGGCGTAAGAGCTGTTCCTGTTTAGTGTTTCTGGCAGGCCTCGCAGGGTATACAGGGTGTTCCAAAAAGGTACGGCCAAACTTTCAGGAACCGTTCCTCACACACAAAGAAAGAAAATATATGTGGACATGTGTCCGGAAACGCTTACTTTCCATGTTAGAGCTCATTTTATTACTTCTCTTCAAATCACATTAATCATAGAATAGAAACACACAGAAACAGAACGTAGCAGCGTGACTTCAAACACATTGTTACAGGAAATGTTCAAAATGTCCTCCGTTAGCGAGGATACATGCATCCACCCTCCGTCGCATGGAATCCCTGATGCGCTGATGCAGCCCTGGAGAATGGCGTATTGTATCACAGCCGTCCACAATACGAGCACGAAGAGTCTCTACATTTGGTACCGGGGTTGCGTAGACAAGATTTCAAATGCCCCCATAAATGAACGTAAAGAGGGTTGAGGTCAGGAGAGCGTGGAGGCCATGGAATTGGTCCGCCTCTACCAATCCATCGGTCACCGAATCTGTTGTTAAGAAGCGTACGAACACTTCGACTGAAATGTGCAGGAGCTCCATCGTGCATGAACCACATGTTGTGTCGTACTTGTAAAGGCACATGTTCTAGCAGCACAGGTAGAGTATCCCGTATGAAATCTTGGCGGTGGATCGAGGAAGTACAGTACATACTGACGAAACTAATATGAGCTCTAACATGGAAATTAAGCGTTTCCGGACACATTTCCACATAACATCTTTTCTTTATTTGTGTGTGAGGAATGTTTCCTGAAAGTTTGGCCGTACCTTTTTGGAACACCCTGTACAAGACGAGTGAACGGCGTCAGATGTTGGGCTATCACTGAACGACACGAAGATGCCGCGTATTCGTCTTCACTGCCTTATCAGTACCTGACAGTGTTTGAAAGAACCTTTTTATGCGTCACCATTTGGCCGGCTTGGTAGAATTGCGTAATATTCAGACTTATGGGGCATTCGGATGTGACAGTGTTCTGATGTTGGGAAGCACGGAAACTTGAGACCAGGCAGTATTGTCGTCAAGGTTCTGGTCGACCATGACTCACCATAACCAGAAAGGATCGTTGTATTGTGCACCAAGAACATCGTAATCGCTTGTTCTGCACCTGCCTTTCGAGAGCAAGTAATGGACTCCGTGCAATGTTGTGTGCACCTCGAGAGACTAGGAGCGCCAGAGACTAGGAGCACCAGAACTACAGTATTACCGTCCCGCGCATAGGTTTGTGTTTGGAATGACACCGTGACCGGGAAACATGGTCTAGTGCTGCTGCTGCTGCTGCATTGTGTTCAGCGACGACTCGCCGTTCTGCACCATTCCGGATGAGCATCGTTGGCGAGTACGGAGGCGTAATGGAGAGAGGTCCCATTCTTCAAATGTTTCGTAGAGGCACAGCAATGTTAAACCTGGTGTCATGGTGTGTGTAGTCATCCTGTACGACCAGGTTCTGAGTCATACTTCGATACAAGCGATTTATCATTCGGGGCCCTCCTCCCCTACTTTTTCTTCACACACTTCCATCCGTGTCATTTGCCGCTACTAACTGTGATACAGACAGTATAAAAATGTTTCATTTAGGTTCCACAGGGGCTGTCTGAGATTCGTGCCTCTAGAGGCAATTACTAATTGTGATACTACGTCTTCCTAGTAATCTCACTACTGTGGCGGATCTATCACCTCTCTCATCTTGTGTCGCATGGGCCTTAAACCTGCCCTGGGGGTACGACTTAAGAGAGCGACCGGTACTGACTGAGGGAACTTTCGCAGCACGACGGAACGTCACGGACATCGAAAGTTCTCATGTCTTATCTCTCATATGACAGTACCATGATGTCATTTTCCAACCGGATAATGCTCCTCTAGACAAGGCACGTGTCTCTGTGAAATGTCTAAACGATGTTGAGGTACTCCAGTGGTCATCAAGATCCCAGATCCCCCATAGAGTGTGTGCGGGACCTCCACCCCTTCCCCAATCCACCGAGCGTGTTTCTTGACATGTCAGCCAACGACAGTTTACTCTTTCCTCAGATGAAGACACCACTGCATAGCAGGATTTTCAAGAATGACATCGAGATGTTTTTCGAGGTACAATGTGTCCCAAATGCAAATGTCTACAACTGAGGTCTCCAGCAAGCCATACATCGTTGGCACTTAAGGATGAATATGTGGAGAAGTTTTAATACAGTTCCCAAAGTTCAAGACCAGGAGCGAGGGCATCTTGGCCGTATAGAAGCATGAGGTAGAGAAAAAAAATGTGCGACTGATACAGGAATACATCTTTGCTGACGACAGCTAAATTTCTGCGTGGTAAAGCGTGCATAGAAGCGTAATATCAAGCAATAAAAATTCATAACGGAACTGTTCATTAACAAAAGATTATTTTACTTCATTTACTGTCTGAGTGTATAACTTTTCTCTGTAATACATATAGATTTATACTCTTATGGTGTGAGGAGGTGGGTACTTTGGTTGCAAACTCACTCGCCGCCCCCCCCCCCCCCCCCTCCAAATTCACCGACGAAAGACCAATGTGAAGAACAATTGTTGGTAAGGCTCCGCGTGTGCTCGAATCCCTCTAATATTACCTTTGGGTCTTTTCGCCAGATATACGTAGGAGGAAGCAATATAATGATTGCTATTCTAGAAACACACAGCCTCTGAATGTTAACAATAAACCACAACCTGATGCACAATACCTTCTCTTGTAGCGTCTGTCTACCCATGGAGTTGGAGGATCCTCTCCGTGACGCTTTCGCTCTTAGTAAACGAACCCTTAACGACATGTGCTGTTCCTCTTTGCATATTCTCGTGTTTTCTCTACCAGTCCTATCTCGTACGGATCGAAGAGTGACAAGTACCATTCAAATATGAATCAAATTACGTTCTTCGTGGATGGACTGCAGTTCTTGAGGATTCCTCCGATGAATAACACTCTGCTATTTCCCTAACATGTGACTAATTTCACACGATCGTTCTACTTTAAATAGTTCTGTACGCAAACTTCTAGATATTTAATTGATATAGAAGTTTGCACAGGTTTTCTGCATTCGCATAATCACTGATGTTGTTGTGGTCTTCCCTCCCAGCAGTGTGTGATGCAGCTGTCTGCGCTGCTCTATCCTGTGCTAAGAGTAACTGCTACAGCCCACATCCATTTGCACCTGCTTACTGTGTTCGCCTCGTGGTCGCCCTCAGCAATTTTTACCTCTCACACTTCCCTTCAGTACTAAATTGGCGATACCTTGATGTCTCATAATGTGTTGCAACAGCCAATCCCTTCTTTTACTCAAGTTATGTCACAAATTTCTTTTCTCTCCAGTTCTGTTCAGCAGTTCCTCATGATCTATATGATCTACCCATCTAATCTCCAGCATTCTTTTGTACACCACATTTCAAAAGATTCTATTCTCTTCTTGTCTTCTTCTGCTTATCGTTCAAGTTCCACTTCCGTACAAGACTTCACTCCAGGCAAATGCCTTCGGAACAGTTTCCGAGAATAATCGTACACTAATAAGTAATGAGCCCTTCTGTCTATTTATGCACAGTACATACATTTGTTTATTTTTCGGTCAACTGCTAGTGTCTGCAGAAAATATGAATCATCTGAAGATATTCCTACTTTTCAGTTCAATTTTAAAAACGAAATGCTTTACATTTACAGACTAAAAAAAGTTGGGCTGCTGTTGCCCGACAGAGCGCGTGCCATTAATTTTTTTTTTTTTTTTTCTTCAGTTCACATGATACTGGAACGGACGAACGCCGCATACATATTGTGCAGCGTGCTAGTCGGATTCTCCTACAGTTACATACTCTCGTGTTCGTAATATACTACGTATTTCCATTGACTGCGATGGTACAGGTGTGTGCGAGCATATGCGGCATAATCCGTGTATGATGCTGCGGAATCTGTAAATGGAGGCCACAGAGCTACTCGAATGCATTTCATAGAGCGGCCGTTGTGCAAATCCCACTTAACGCTTGGTCACACCTGGACCCTGGTATCAAATTGGCTCTGTGCGATACTCTTAAACACAGCGACGAAGTGAGCCAGCGCAGAAACATTTGCTTACTGCAGCAACATTTAGAATTTTCATTTACTGGGACTGCTACACGAGTTTAGACTATGAAGTGACACACCTTTGAGAAGTAACTGGATATTTCATATGGCAATCATTAAGAATTAAAAGGTAAAACTTCTACCAGTCTATTTGCACATCAAGTCTTATCTGTTCTATATTAACGAGGTGAATGAATGTCTCATTTTATGCATAGAGATGGACGATCGTATTCCCCACACGCACTTTCACCTCTACAACAACGCTGCAGCGTGATCAGATAGGGCTAATGTAAAAAAAGCCTGTTCTTCATGAAACACAATCGCAGCTTGTTGGGTTATGCGGTGAGAATTACTAACATATTACAGACCCTTTTTAATGTTTTAGATCACGAAGAATCTCTACGTCGTAATTCGGTAGACTTGCGCTGCCAGTCACTTAACATAAAACGTTCCAGCATATGTGTCACGTCATATTATAATGTAACTGTCAGTGATCTCCTCCTGAATTTACTGATGTATGCTGAAGGTCAAGGTCCCTTGTACAGTGTCTGACAAAAACAGTGAAGCATCCAGAAAGCATGGTCGGTCCTTACTGTCACTTCGTATACGTACAGTACATAAACCAGTATATAAGCAGTTGCGGCTGCAATTCTCTGTGACAAATAGAATGGCTATCAGACAGCATTACTGCTCTTCGTACAGGGTGTCAATTATTGAACTATATGAAAAAAACGTGAATTAGCTACAAACTACGGCATGCACGCATTTTTTCCAACATGTAAACGTCGCTACAGGTATTCCGATTTAGGTTCTGACATGTTCGATATGTCTGCCGCCATTGGCGATGATGTGGCGCAGACGAACAGCGAAATTCAGCATGGCCCGCTAAAGTGTCGGAACATCGATGGTGTCGTGATCTCCTGAATGACTGTTTTCATCTCACCAATGGTTTTGGGGTTATTGCTGTACACCTTGTACACCTTGTCTTTAATATAGCCTCTCAAAAAGGAGTCGCATCCGGAGAATATGGCGGCCAATCGAGGCCCATGCCAGTGGCCCCTGGGTACCCCAAAGCCAGGATGCGGTACCTAAAGTGCTGCTCCAGTACTTTTAACACACTTCTGCTTCGATGGGGTCGATCTCCGTCTTGTGTTAACCACATCTTGTCGAAATCAGCCGTCTGAAAGGTGGTCGCTTTAATGTGACTAGATTGTATACAGGGTGAAAAGTATTTAAACCGACAAACACTGGGAGGTTGTCGGGGACATCAAAACAAATATTTTTCCCTAATGTCATTTTTTCCCATGAGGATTATTTAAACCGGTGGAGGCCGTATTACGCTCTTCAGTTGTTAGAGGCCGTATTACGATATTCAGTTGTTAGAGGGCATATTACGCTCTTCATTTGTAGGCAGCTGCTATCCACCGGTGTAGTAGTGCATTGTCTCTGTTTACTAATGGAGCGATATACCTGCAGTGAGTAAAATGATATGGTTGGTGCGTACTACGTAGCGCACCACAACGGACGAGCTGCACAGCGGGTTTATCAACAACAATATCCTAATCTCTGTATCCCGCATCATACTGTACGTCCTTTGCTGCTGGGTACCAACGTCTGCGTGAGACCAGGTCATTTAGCAGATCACCTGGACAGGGACGCCGTCGCAGGGTAAGAACGCTGCAATTTGAGGAAGCTGTCTTGCAGCATGTGGAGCGGGATCCTTCAATCAGCACTCGTGCAGTTGCACGTAACATGGGGAAGAATCGGACGAATGTAAGAACAGTCCTTCGAGAGCAATTGTTACGTCCATTTCACTTACACGTGTCCACAACCTGGAACCAGTTGATTATCCACCCAGAGCACAGTTTTCGCAGTGTTATCTGGAACAGTGTGAAATGCATCCTACATTTCCATCCTTTGTGTTCTTTACCGATGAAGCGACGTTCGGGCCTGATGGAGTCTTCAACATGCACAATTCGCATGTTTGGAGTTAGGATAACCCACATGCCACAGTTACTAGCGCTCATCAAGTGCGGTTCTTCGTTAATGTGTGGGTCGGTGTTGTTGGGGACTGTTTAATTGGGCAGTATCTGCTACCTACGCCATTAAATGGCAGGCACTATTACAATTTTTCTCGCCAGAACATTGCCTGGACCGACGGTTCCCAGAAACGTGGATTGACAGAGGTGGTCCTGTACCATGGTCTGCGAGATCCCCAGATTTGTCCCCTCTGGACTTTTTGGGTGGGGAGAGATGCGCAACATTGTTTACGCAACTCCTGTTGCATCAGAAAAGGATCTGCTTGCGCAGATAGTAGCAGCAGCAGGAACGATTCAGGATACTCCTGGGGTTTTTGCCCGTTTCAGACAGAACATGATCCGACGGTGTAACCTTTGTTTACGTGTCATTGGAGGTCTTTTTGAAAATCTACTGTAATTGAAATTAGGTTGTGTTAATGTGTTGTCTCTTGGTCATAAAAAATGGAAAAGTGTTTGTTGGTTTAATTAATTTGCCGACAGAGGAATCTTCCTCTACCCGTTTAAATACTCCTCATGGGAAAGAATGACATTAGGGAAAAATATTTGTTTTGATGTCCCCTACAACCTCCCAGAGTTTGTCGGTTTAAATACTTTTCACCCTGTATAATTATCGATAAATGAAGATCTGCGAAGTCTAAACAAGCTCTCTGAAACAGAGTAATTTGTTAGCATACAACCACCTCGTTACAGAAACAAGAAAGAAATTCATGAAGGCATTCATTTGTATTATCCTAAGCAGTGGGTATGAAGCTTGGACTCTTTAGAAAACAAGAAAACGAAAGATGTGGATATGGAGAAGAGATAAAAAACATCCTGAACTGAAAGAAAATGTAATGAACAGCTGCCAGAACAGATTACAGAGAAATGAATATTAATTGATATGATACAGAGATGAAAATCTAAAATAACTGGCGATCTAATTCGACATAAAAGCTCCCAAAAAAACATCTTGGAAGGAACAGTACGACGAACAAAATAAACAGGCAGGTCTAGAATTCAGCATTACAAAATTTTGTCAGTGGAATGAGATTCAGCAATTACAATGGAATTGCAAAGATGGCGATTGACAGGAAAGGACAGTAACATCAAAAGGCGTTGCCTTTAGTGTCTGATAATGATTATGATGATAAGCGCAAAAAATATTCAATAAAACATTTTTTAGGTTCTTTAGGCAAATTATAAGCCACAGTAGGATTTGACTAGATAATTATGGGAAGCTACGCAAAACCATCGCGACATTGGTCGCTGTAATAGACTTTTAGCAATGTATTGAACCAAAGTGGTACTTGCTTCCTAGGTTTATGATACAGTCATGCCGATTGGACTTCAGGATTCACAAACACTGTGATTCCATGTGTACCATGGTGCACCCCATAGAGTTTCACAATCCCTGTAAAGAACATCTTTTCGATCTTTTAATTTCACAGCTTAATCCACTTTTCTCTGCTGATGCATTTGAGTCCACAGGTTATAGGTATGGCCGTGTTCTTCAGAGTCCAACGCTTTTACTCTGCCTGTAAGACAGAAACAAGCCACCTAGGTTGTTCTTTGTCCACATAGAAATGCTAAACTCCTGTTGTGATTACATTGCATATAAAGGGGAGGGAGCATCCTTGCGTGACTTCGGGGTGGATGTCGGCTGACTTACTGCAGTCTTGATTGCAATATCTGGGAACTGTTGTCGAAGTCAAGCCCTAGGATTCGGGTCCTTTTAAGCATCTTGATAAGGACTGTTCGCAGAAGCGACAGAGAAGAGATTGGGGATTTAACTTAAGTTCTGTTCTATAAAATTTCGCATTTAACTACAGGACAGTTCAGAAATCTTCGCCACTCCAAGTAAACGGTGTAACATCCCGTAAACCGATGTTCACGAAGAAGGTGGGCCATGGCGCGTATGTCACAGCACATGACACTGTAGGTGTTACAGGTGCCAGCATTCGTCTCCGGCGGGGAGCGAGCAACTATTTCAGACGAGTTTAATAGTTCTTGACTGCACATTTAACTGAATGCAAGCTCTCAACAGCACACGACAAATTTAAGATCTTTAGTGGTTAGTTTTTCAATTACATAAGGATTTCTCATGGCCCTGTGTGGAGGTAAGCTTTCGCGAAGTATCGCAGACAAGACGGCTACTGTGACATCACAAGTTCGTTGCACGGCCCGTATTTACGGTGGTCCCCACGTGAACAGCACGAAAACCAAGCAGATCCGAATTATACAGTATCTGCTGCCACCTCCGTAACTGAGCCATCAATGTGGCTGACCGCTATGCTAGGGAACAGGGTTCGAACCTCGGTAGTTTCAGAAATTTTTCCTTGGTGCGAGGACTGGTATGGGTGCACTCAGCATCTTGAGGCCTAATGAGGGGAGAGGATGACACGGCGATAGGTCTCGCCCGATTGGCTCATCTAGTAGTGCTACACAACGCGGAGCATTACTCGTTAAAGACTGAGTCTGTCTGTCTGTGTCTCTCTCTCTCTCTCTCTCTCTCTCTCTCTCTCTCTCTCTCTCTCTCTCTCTCTCTCTCGTGGACGCCTATGAATCCAGTAGATCATTTGTGCACATTGCGAACACCCACCCCGATATCATTGCACTGGGTACACCTGGAGAAATTTTCACATCTCACTGAGAACGACTTGCTGGCATGTCTCCTATGAAGTCTTTGATGCATTAGTGGATGCTGACAACCAAACCTTCAGATGTAGGACACTCAGATCGGTAACAAAAGTGTATGTAGAGAGAGTATCAGCCAAAACAACGGTTTAGTTCGAGCTACATGCTGTCGTCCAGTAGAACAGAACAGAACAGAACAGGAGTAAACGGCAATTACAAGTAAGACCCCAACTACAGAGCACGGGAAAGGCGTATCTGTGAGCAACAGTTCTGCAGATCTCGCGTGGGTGAGTTGGTAAAGCGTGTGGTCGTTGTGGCAAAGGCCTCGCGTTCGAACTCCACTGATTTTCTTGACACGTAAATGGACTTTTCGAAGTTTGTTGCAGTGTTATTTTGGCAGTCTGCTTTAACTTCATTAGTTGAAAGTAGCGAACCTAAAGAGTACATTTGTATACATAGGTGTAGTGTTATGTCGGACGTGCGCGACAGAACAGACACCACTCGTGATGAAGCAGCTAGTGCATTTGTAGTTCCACACAAAAACAAACAGTCGGAACAGCAGACTAAAGAAACAATTACATCATACATGCGGAAGTATTGATAGTCCCATACAACATTTTCATACATAATACAATAAAATTCATGCAAAACACTATGGAACTTAACATCTGAGATCATCAGTCCCCTAGAAATTAGAACCACTTAAACCTAACTAACCTAAGGACATCACACACATCCATGCCCGAGGTAGGATTCGAACCTGCGACCGTAGCAGCAGTGCGGTTCCGGACTGAAGTGCCTAGAACCGCTCGGCCACAACAGCCAGCTCTGGAGGCTTAGGTGTGAAAAAAGACAATAACAACAATAGCAAAAGACTTCACGGCTTTAGTCAGTTGTGATAGAACTTTTCGTTTTCCGTTTCTGGGCTGGCCCGTGTGATCCGTATTTGTTAAACGAGCCACTGGCTCACTCGGCTGTTATTCCGAACACCTTTCCGCTGCAGGCGGCCGCTGAAGTTGACGAGACAAAAAGGCGTAATTAGCTCGCGTGCCTGGGGAGCCCGGCGGTTGGTAATCAGTTAGGCCGCGGCTGTCCCGGTGACGCCAATGAGCGGCTATAAGTACAAGGCGGAGTACAAGTACCATCCCCGCTGGCCGCTTTGTGCTCGCGCACTGCTCGTGAAGCGGCTGCGGGCGCGACCGCCGCTCGCCCGCCTTAATTAACTCGTCACCGTCCGACAGCGAGCGGCCAATTTCTATTTCAGACAGAGTGCCACTCCCAAGGAAACACCACAGACTCTAGAGCAGGGTTTCCCACACTGTGTTCCGCGGGGAAAAGAAAATAAGTGCGCCTCGAAAAACTGTTAATAACATGGCGTCATCTTGTTCAACATTATTTTGACAAAGCTAATTACTTTTTAAAATTTTACTATGATTCCTGTGTTATTAGTTACGATTTAAAAGAGAAGTAGCCGCTGGATAAAAACAAGTTTTCATTTTTTAAAATTATATTAATCTCAAAAAAAAAGTTCTGCGTCAGAAGAAAAGTTTGGGAAGCATCGCTCTAGAAACTCGACATGGGTAGAGCTCAGAATACTTGACAGGCAACAGGCAGAACGTCTTCCGAGTGAAGCGCACTGGCCGTAAACAAACGATAGGCTTGCACATTGGAAACATGTCGGGACACCTGTACTGTAAGATGTATGTGTTGGAAGTAGGCTGTTTAGGCTTTTATATTGGTAACGCCACGTAGGACTCTGTATGAAAATCACTGACTGTGCTGTGTGAAGTATGTGGCTGGTTGGCGTTGTTGGAATAGTCGCTATTGTAGTGTTGGGCAGTTGGATGTAAACAGCGCATAGCGTTGCGCAGTTGGAGGTGAGCCGCCAGCAGTGGTGGATGTGGGGAGAGCGAAGTCGGAGTTTTGAGAGCGGATGATTTGGACGTGTGTCCATCAGAGACAGTAAATTTGTAAGACTGGATGTCACGAACTCATATATTTATTATGACTTTTGAACGCTATTAAGGTAAATACATTGTTTGTTCTCTATCAAAATCTTTCATTTGCTAACTATGCCTATCAGTAGTTAGTGCCTTCAGTAGTTAGAATCTTTTATTTAGCTGGTAGTATTGGCGCTCGCTGTATTGCAGTAGTACGAGTAACGAAGATTTTTGTGAGGTAAGTGATTCATGAAAGGTATAGGTTATTGTCAGTCAGGGCTATACTTTTGTAGAGATTATTGAAAGTCAGATTGCGTTGCGCTAAAAATATTGTGTGTCAGTTTAGTGTTGATCAGAATAGGTAAAGAGCGAAATGTCTGAGTACGTTTAGTTCTGCTCAGCTGTTTGAAAATCAAATAGCGTAAGAGGTTTATCAGCACAGTAATTCACTAATTTTTCTATGGGGACGTTTCAGTGTGCATAATCAGTTTAGTGCATAGGAGGTGCAAGAAGAAATTTGTAATTTTTAAATGATACTCACAAGGGAAATTCCCCTGCACCACCCTCAGATTTAGTGGTAAGGTGGCCCAGTAGATAGCTCGTCAAAAACTGAACATAGATCAAGCACGAAACAGGAAGAAGGGGTACTGAACTTGTAAGAGGTTCATGATTAAGGAATTTGTTGCTAGCGCACTCGAGAAGATGTAATTTCGATGGATTGTTCACGCGCTGCCTGCGGTATGTAAGCTATAAGAGAATCTCAGACCAGAGAGCAGTGTTGTCAGCAGTAGGAACTGTGTAGCAGTAGTAGTAAGTAGTTGCTAGCAGTCTGGTGTGTCGAGTTGGCTGGGCCGGTCGTGGGGAGCGATGGCGGTGCCTGAGCGTTGTACTACAAGGTAAAAGCAGCCTCACGCATATATACTATTGTTATATCAAGTCCCATGTAAATGTTTTAAAAAATCTCTTAGTAATAATCTTTCTTATAAAAATTAACTTTTGACAATCATTCATATCAATTTAAAGAATTTACCAATTTCTCCAATCCATGGTCATCCCGATTATTGTAAAGAAAAATCAGTTGTTTCTTTTTATACATGACAAATCTATCGGCCAGCATTGCACAGGGCTGTGCCAGAAAATTTCTTATAGGAGCAGATATATATATGCGTTATCCGGCGACTTATTGAGGTAAGAATTTTCAATTTATTTAGAATGATCTTTCAGGGCCATGACGCAGCACTGCTGACGTCCAAAATTTAGCAGTTTAAATTCACAGTTACTTACTGAATGGTTATAAGTGAACCACAATTTTATTGAGAGATTAGTCACATTGCATTATTGGTAGGTTACGGAATTTATCTGTTGGGAGGTTTCGGAATTTTTCTGTTGGGAGGTTACAAACTGTGGAGAATGAATTAGAATAGAAACAGTGAAGGGTCCAAGAACAGAAGTGTAGCAAATAGCAGTGTGGATAAGTGGACACGTTGTTGGACTGCCAAATGGGCGGTCCGTGTTCAAAACTCACTTTTATCATTGATTTTTTTTCACAACATTATGTACTTTCTGTCTGGTCACTGAAATGTCTGTTCTATTTATTTAGTCTTGGCAGTTCTCATACTGCACATTGCTTACAGAATATGAGTCATGTTGTGACATTCCCTCATTCGATGTACCACTTTGTAACATCCCCACTCCAAAGCGACAAATCCTAACTTGTAAAGTACTGGACCCCTTGGACTGTCGGCTATGGTGAGTGGTAGATTTACAAGGGTATGCGGCAGGTTCTCTTTGTGACTTACCTGCGCAGTGGCAGTGTAGTCAGCCTCCGCACTTTCTCGATTACCCGTATCTCCAGTTGAGCCATTTGTACGTTATTCGGCAACCTGTCGATTCTGGACTTAGCAAATACATAGAACTAAGGTTTGGAGAGGAATTTCGATGATACTAAATAATGCAACGCAGCTCTGATAAAAGCAATTACACTCTAAAGACACCCTGGTATCAAAATCCTTTGATACAATTTGTTACAAAATATTGCGAAATCTCAGTTTACACGCCAGAATCCAGGCAGATAGTGGTCAGACGGATATGGCCCTCTCAGTGGGTTCAAGACCACTGTCGGATACTGGTGGCATGTAGTTGTTGTCTCAATCAGGCTAACCCCTATTGTGATCGTATTAATATAATTCACTCCGCTGCCACGCGGGTCTTTTAATGCACAAGGCCAGGGTCTTGTATTACCGGACGCCACGGAATCAGTCTTTACTTACACTTGATACCCCACATACAAATAAACACGATCATAACCAATTGGTCATAATGAGCCTTGGCAGAAAACAAAAAATAAAATAGCAACAGCAGGAGAGAGCACAGCAGCTGACTTACCGTTTTCAATGACTGTCGTGTTGTTGCCCGCAATAAGCTCCACTCAATTGCCTATTTGCGTCTATGTTTCAGTAATTGTCACATGTTACGATAAACATTGATTCACAGTCAAAATAACTTCACCAGCTACGCGATCGTTACTTTGTCACGGTCATATTCAGATCCAGCCAAAAAGCAAGGCTTAGTTTGTAGCCTCGCGCGAGAGCAACCGCCGGCCATCCGCACTGCTCCGCGGTCGAACAGTCCTAAACAATGGTGTGCCGTGTGTCCTTCTCCACCATTAAACCGCTTGTGACATCAGCCATCTTTTCCCTTAAAACAGACACATTTTACCTTATACTTTCCATGTTGATTTCTGGGCATATACACTTTTGACTTACACTCTTCTGCAAATTTTACTCTGGCCTACTGCTCTAAATCAACGTTTTCCAAACGAACTACTTTTTTACCCATCGGCAGCCTCTGGTCGGACCAGTCCACCTTCTCCATCCCCAAGGGGCGCCAGCCTGTGGATACTGCGTCTTATTTCTAAGCAACCCCTGGCTTTTCTATGTATTTCCGCCTTCACGGTCTTGCAGGTCACCGTGCCGGCCTACCGCGCCCACCTCGGCTCTTACCGCAACCCTTCGGCACGCTACCGCTGCTCTAGCCGTCCGCCTCTCTGCTATCCCACTGCATTCTAATCTACATCTACATCTACATCCCTACTCCGTAAGCCACCTGACGATGTGTGGCGGAGGGTACCTTGAGTACCTGTATGGGTTTTCCCTTCTATTCCAGTCTCGTATTGTTCGTGGACAGAAAGACTGTCGGTATGGCTCTATATGGGCTCTAATCTCTCTAATTTTATCCTCATGGTCTCTTCGCGAGATATACGTAGGAGGGAGTAATATCCTGCTTGACTGCTCGGTGAAGGTATGTTCTCGAAACTTTAACAAAAGCCCGTACCGAGCTACTGAGCGTCTCTCTTGCAGAATCTTCCACTGGAGTTTATCACCTCCGTAACGCTTTCACGATTACTGAATGATCCTGTAATGAAGTGCGCTGCTCTCTGTTGGATCTTCTCTATCTCTTCTATCAACCCTATCTGGTACGGATCCCACACCGGTGAGCAGTATTCAAGCATAGGCGAACAAGTGTACTGTACCTACTTGCTTTGTTTTCGGATTGCATTCCCTTAGGATTCTTCCAATAAATCTCAGTCTGGCATCTGCTTTACCGACGATTAATTTTATATGGTCATTCCATTTTAAATCACTCCTAATGCGTACTCCCAGATAATTTATGGAATTAACTGCTTCCAGTTGCTGACATGCTACATTGTAGCTAAATGAAAAACGATCATTTTCCTATGTATTCGCAGCACATTACACTTGTCTACATCGAGATTTAATTGCCATTCCTTGTACCATGCGTCAATTCGTTGCAAATCCTCCTGCATTTCAGTACAATTTTCCATTGTTACAACCTCTCGATATACTACAGCATCATCCGCAAAAAGCCTCAGTGAACTTCCGATTTTATCCACAAGGTCATTTATATATATTTTGTACAGCAACGGTCCTACGGCACTCCCCTGCGGCACACGTGAAATCACTCTTACTTCGGAAAACTTCTCTCCATTAAGAAAGACATGCTGCGTTCTGTTATCTAGGAACTCTTCAATCACACAATTGGTTTTATAGTCCATATGCTCTTACTTTGTTCATTAAACGACAGTGGGGAACTGTATGAAACGCCTTGCGGCGCTTAATTGAGAAAGGCTACAACCTTAGTTTCATTGCCCGTACGACAACCGGGTTGGGTTTCTTTCTGAAGCAACCTCACATTATTAGCTATCGAATAAAGTTCTTGAACGACTGCTTATCTGAAGTATGGACATTCGAGCACAGCACATAGCCATGTTTCAGTGTGATAAGAAGGCATTCCATCGCAAGTAAATGTGATGAATAATGAGGGCCGGCGAGATATCACATAGACGTCTCACAGAAATGATAATAAGAAATCAAAGGGTGTAAACTACTTTCCAACAAAGGAATTCAAGACCCAAGACTTTCAAAACGGAACGGAACTTCAGAAACGTTAAAAACATATGTTTTGACAAAGTACAGAGAAACTATGTGTGAAACTGTTCCGTTCATTTGTTGTAGCTTATGTGGCAAACTATTGTGTTTTCATCATTTCCTTGGGAGTGATCGTATTCACATTCATACGAGCACCTAAATCAGGCAAGGAAGCACATGTCGTTCACTCACCAGGCGTACGAGTTAGGTGCTTTGATAAGAGATTCCTAACACATGACAAACTTACTGTCTCTAGTGCAGACATGACACACCAGACGTGTTTCCCAGTGGAGGATTCGGCTGACTTGCCGCCTTGTCATCAAATGTTTGCGGTTCCCATTTCCGAGCGGTCTAAGGCGCTGCAGTCATGGACTGTGCGGCTGGTCCCGGCGGAGGTTCGAGTCCTCCATCGGGCATGGGTGTGTGTGTTTGTACTTAGGATAATTTAGGTTAAGTAGTGTGTAAGCTTAGGGACTGATGACTTTAGCAGTTAAGTCCCATAAGATTTCACACACATTTGAACATTTTTTTTGGTTTCCATTCGAAAGCGACTTCCTTTTGGCTGTTAAAAGAGTGGTTGTACAGAATCAACTGTCATCATAGGCCCCTAACTTACAACTCACACTTGCAAACGCACTTTACGCCACGATGCACACACAAATTTGAATAAAGCGAAAAGAAAGAAAGAAAAAAAAGAGGCAGGAGGGAGGTTTGACCACAATTCAGTCACTCGGCAGTCCAATACCGTAACTACTTCACTCCTCTATATTGCACTTCTTACTCTTGGAACGTTCACTGTTTCTATTTTGTTTTGTTTTCAAAATGTTTCAAATGGCTCTGAGCACTATGGAACATAACTGCTCAAGTCATCAGTCCCCTAGAATACTGGTGCTGGATGAAATTTTCACTTCCAGTATTTGGCCGGCAGAAGGAAGGGAGGTGATGGCGTGAAGTTCCCGATCGCCAGTCTTTGCGCCAATGTCCTGGATTAAATGAAAAACCTCTCCTCAGTGCCTCATGAAGTGAGGGCTTGTGAAACTGTTGATGGTGATTCGTCTGCCGCATGGGAACGGTAAGCTCGGCGAGCACCTCGGTGCTGTCCGAGAAGAGTGGGCTATGCGTAGGCACGACAAAAACGTCTCTCACAAAATTTCGTGCTGCACATATTTCGGGCAGTAAATAAACTCACGCCGTCTTCAGACCACATGTGGTCCGTCGGTACGATGCCGTGTCATCCACAGCTGAGGATGCGGATAGGAGGGGCGTGTGGTCAGCACACCGCTCTCCCGACCGTTATGATGGTTTTCGTTGACCGGAGCGGCTACTATTCGGTCGAGTAGCTCCTCAGTTGGCACCACGAGGCTGGGTGCACCCCGAAAAATGGCAACAGCGCATGGCGGCCCGTATGGTCACCCCTCCAAGCGCTGACGGCGCTCAACTTCGGTGATCTGACGGGAACCGGTGGATCCACTGCGCCAAGGCCGTTGCCTTCGGGCAGTAAATGGACCTTAAATATTGGCAATCTGGAAATAATGTAGCCACACCTCTGTCAGGACACAGTGGCGGCGTTGTGCTGCTGATGAAGTGGACAGAATTATGGTTAGCATGCAGGAGGTCGAGGGTTCGATTGCGCCTCGAGGCTTATTTGTTTATATTTGCTAAAAGTAATCTGCATGTTACGGTATCTGATGTCTTAATCACCGTACAGCGATTAATTGGGTTTTCCACAAAACATTTGTAGTTACATATTACGAACACAGAAATGAAACTACAATTTTGTTTCGTTGGTCAGCTTGTAAAGAAACCTTTTGCATGACGTGGACGCGAATTGTTTCACACGACTGCATCTACTAGATTCCAAACTTGTTTTGTTTGTACCCTCCCCCAGTGATCCTATCGATTGATACCAACTATTATTTTTGTCACGTTCACGTTTATTACAATCCGTTAGGGCCTTACGTCACCAGTAGGACTAGCAACGTGTTTGCAAATAATTTCGATGGGACCGTTGGGGGAGGACACACAAAATAAGTTTGGAATCTAGTAGATACCTTGGCGTAAAACAATTCGTGTCCACAATGCGCAAAAAGTTTCTTTGAAAGCTGACCAATAAAACGATTGTACTTCCATTTCTGTGTACGTAACTGCAAATGTTTTATAATAGCTGTATGATGATTAAGACGCCAGATACCGTACCGCCGGCCGCAGTGGCCGTGCGGTTAAAGGCGCTGCAGTCTGGAACCGCAAGACCGCTACGGTCGCAGGTTCGAATCCTGCCTCGGGCATGGATGTTTGTGATGTCCTTAGGTTAGTTAGGTTTAACTAGTTCTAAGTTCTAGGGGACTAATGACCTCAGCAGTTGAGTCCCATAGTGCTCAGAGCCATTTGAACCATTTGATACCGTACCTCGCAGACTACTTTTAGCAAATAAAAGCAAATAAGCCTAACCCCAAAATCGAACCCTCGACCTCTTGCGTGCTAACCCAAAATACTATCCACTGCGCCAACTGTCCGGCACTGCTACTGTATCCTGACAGAGGTAGTTACCGTACATGTGATTACAGAGTAGTCCGAAACATTGGCAGGACGGATTTTTACGAAAGACATTTTTGTATTGCTAGTATGTGAGTAATCGCGTTGCGAAGACTGAGTGCGCGAATTTTTCTTCACTCTGTATATATGGGGTGCAGGATCCCTGCATTTGCTCCGATATAATCATTCCCTGAGTATATATAAACTGCAGGGGAGGAAATACAGGGGACGAGAGGATACTACTTGTGGCGGTATTAACAGAGGAAGAAAAGACCCACAATTACTTCCAACAGGATGGAGTAACTGCCCATACAACCAGCCGAACGTTTGAGCACATTCACACAATCGTCACGCCTGATAGAGCTGTTAGCAGAGTTCAGTCTGGTCGCTAACCTAGCTGGCCACCCAGGTCACTCGATCTGTCAGGGTGCGATTGCTTTGTGTGGGGAGCCCTCATGTCTAAGGTACAATGTCGCAACGACCTTCATAGTCCTCAAGCACTCCACCAGAACACTTCGAATGAGACTGCAGCAATTTCAATAGTCCGGCTTCGATCTGGCTTCAGCAACTCGCTGACCAGGGCCCAGAATTGCCAAGAGATGAATGGTCGTCACTTTCAACATCTTCCTTAGTCAGATTAATACTGTATTTCCCTTCCTCCGCTGTGTTCTCTTGTACCCTGGAACTCTGTTTCCCTGAACGCTGTCATGTTTACACATATACAAAAGTTAGTACACATTACGAGTTTGACAATGTGTCAAATGCAAAATAACTTTTTTAACACATGCAACGCTAAGCATTATCAAGGCTGTTGTACAGTTCACAATAAATTTTCGAATATCCCACTGTCAACTTCATTGCATTTGTGCGCTTTAGGGAGAACATATTCTGTTTGCTTCTCTGAATGCATCTATTCGCTTCTAATGAGGGCAGCAGCCTTATGATACGACCAAGCAGTTCGTCTAGCATATTCATCTTTCGTTTGTAACACCTCAGACTTCATCCAACCACTCAACAAAATTATAATGGCGTAAGACCTGACGATCTTGGTGACAATTTAATGGTACTACTACAACCAATCAAGCGATTAGGGTGAGAGCGTTTGACATGTTCCCACACACGTCTGGTAAAATGTGAAGGGGCTCCCTCACGCTGGGAATACACTGAAGTCCGCGTGGACAAAGGAACGTCCTCAAGGTGTACAAAAAATGAATTTTTCAAAAAATGCAAGTAATACCGCACCGTCATTCGCTCTTATAAAATGACTGGACCTGTCTACATGTTACCGATCTTGCTGCACCAAACATTGTTCGAAAAACGAAATTGGAAATGTGTAGCACGTCGATTTTCCTGTGTCCATCTAGCATGATTGTGTGTGTATGATTTCATTTCATGTAAAAGTGGCTTAATCATTGAACAGTATTAACAGAAGCCGGTGTCTGTTGTCGTTTAACCAGTGGCAAAATGAAAGTCGTGCGGCATTATCGCCAGTGTGAAGATTATGAACACAGTTCATGTGAAATGGGCACTAGTTTTCCGCATGTAATGTTCGCCATACTCGTGTTCGTGAGACACATACGTTCAGGGTTTCGCAGTGTGATGGTAGTAGAACTACGCCGCACGATTTAAACAATGTGTTGTTGTTCAGCCGGCCGCGGTGACCAAGGAGTTCTAGGCGCTTCAGTCCGGAACCGTGCGACTGCTACGGATGTAGGTTCGAATCCTGCCTCGGGCATGGACGTGTGTGATGTCCTTAGGTAAGTTACGTTTAAGTAGTTCCGAGTTCTAGGGGACTGATGACCTCAGATGTTAAGTCCCATAATGCTCAGAGCTATTTGAACCATTTGTTGCTGTTCCTGCACAGGTGTCTGAACTACACGTTCAGAAGAAAAACACTTGGAACAATATCTGTTTCACGCAATGTGCTGAAAACGCTGGTAATCACTGTACTGCCAGGATTTCGACTTGTCGGAAAGCGCCGGCGGTATTCTTGGACAGCAGCAGAAGTACTGCCATCGTAGCAGCTGGAAACATACATCATGCCTGCACAGTCCTGATTGACGTAAATGTGTGACAACACATTTAACCGGTGCCTCTCTCAGTCACTTGCACTCGCTCTATTTCAATCATAACACACCATAGGCTACTGCGTATTCAACCGGCTACTTTAGTGGCAGAAAGACATTGTAACACTATTACCGAAATACTATGAAAATTCTACGCTAAAAAAGAGTGTTTTCAGAGCTCGTTACACAGGAAGAGTCACGGATACTTTTTCCGCCCTTTTTGAACAGCACAGGAGATCGACGCTGCCACAACCTTCATCTCAAATTATCAGTTGAGTTCTGTATAACTGGGCGGACCTGTTATGTGGTTCCGTTTTCAATAATACGTTTGCGTTCTGTAAACTTTGCGTTGAGCCACCGTAAGTAATCCTTAGTCATTTACCTAGACAGGGTACTATCTCAAGTGTTACAATGAATGCGATTATTCTACTTTAATGAACTGAAAAGCAATTATCTTCTTTAACAGAAGTTGTAAAGTACGTAACCATTTAGTGGGCATAAGTTTAGAAATAGTCTACGTAGTTTTCATAAATGGACAGTTAAAGTTTCATTGAAGTGTTGTTACTAAGAGAAGATGTAAAGTATTCAGTTCAAAGATCATTCTTATTGAAATGATAGTGTTTACAATTTCATGAATTATGTAATTAAAAGTGTTTCCCATATTGCGTGTCATATTGTAATGACAGCGATCAAGAATAAGCAACTGGTTACAAAAATTTAGACTATACGAGATCCAGGTATCACATGTCCCACTTGACCTAAATAATACAGGGAAGCGAATGCTTCTTGTGGATGTTAATAATAATGCAAAACATGCAATTACTTCATAATTATTTCAATAGTAGGATTTTCCTGTGATTAAAGTGACAAAAGGACATCTTGCCCAACTCAGTAGTGTTCCACCATTAATAATCATTTCACTATAATTATCATTGTCTTCCTACTGTAATGTACAGATAGTGTTATTGAGAGTCAGTTGCTGCCTAAACGCATTAATACTACTCCTGTCTCCTCAAGTCAAATCATTGGTACATTACTTGCTAGATTGTGCTACTGCCTTCTATGTTATCTGCAAACCAGAAGTTCAATATCAAGTAAAGCCAACACCAAGAGTTGCTTTCTTTATGAACCATGCCAGTATTGGGTACAACATAGCCTAATCAGGCTAGCGACCATTTACTTTTTCGTAATTACAGTTTACTTGATTACTAACAGAACCTTGGTTCGAGTCCCGTGTGTGTTGCTACTGCCTCCTTTCAATAGAAATCTTTAGGGAAACAAAATTACTCCGGTATCTTTCCAGTACGCACGATAGCAGTCAAAGAAATATCCTTTCACAGAACGAACATTAGCAGAAAATCACTAATTTAATACTAGCCTGTACTGTTGTACGTGGTGACCGTGACAGGACTAAGTGGTCTGTTAGGGAACAGTGTTACAACACCTCGAGAAAAAGAGGTTGAAAGCAGAGAGTTGGGCTACAGTAAGACATGAAAAGGATTGTGTGGGTAAGACTCGTAGGAGCACACCACTAGCTCAAGAACAAATGTACATCACCTTTAGGAAACCATTCAAAATAGGGGATACGGTATGTTCATATGAAGTTTTTTGCTTCCAACGAGCGTTCCTGCCATATCCCTGAATATTGACCATTCCTCCTGTCATACCCTGTGTAATGCAGATTTTCACAGCCTCCGTTTAGCTACTATAACATTCGCTACTCGGAATGTAGGTCGTGCTTCGGCCATTCTCTTTATCCGCACCAGTAAAATGATCTAAGTATTCAGATTTTTGAATCGGTATAGTCTTTATCTAAGTGCCTGCATAACTCCTGGAGAGGACTCACCAGCGCTTTACAAACTCTAGGCTGGACGATATGCTTTAGATGTTATCAGGCACCTATAATAGCGTTTTTATCTGGCAGATCTTGACCAGAACTGCACTGTATTCTCGTCAGAAAGCGAAAACAGTGAAGAGATACTAGCATACTTCTGCGCTCATTATTGCATTTCATAATCGATGTGTTCTCTGGAATACCGACTTAACTGATATCTAAATCAATCAATAATTCTTACATACTACACTCTCAAATCTTATAGCCTGAAACCTCAATATTTCGTTTACGTTTGACTGAAATTTACTTCATGTAGGGGAGTCTGAAATGAATAAAGAAGCTATTTAAAACGTGTGATGCTCTGTGCTCGATCTTAGTACATTTCATTTAAGTCGTCGTTCCAGAGAACACCTCAGTCCGCATGGGGTTGTCTTCTTACAGAGGCATCGTCGCTGGACGCCAGTAAGAAAATAAAGAAAGGCCTGGATATAATTTTCCTTCGTGTAATGAATGGCAGCTCTTGTAGGTGAATGCAAGATAATGTATCTAACAACAAGAAAGAAGCCACTCTATTCAATTAGATTAGTGGTGAAAATCATGGACGTGTCATTTCGCTCAAGTATTTAGGCTTATTACTAAGAAGCTATATAAAATGGGACGATAACGTAAAAATCAGTATTAAGGACGACGAACGGAAGCCTTAGACTTCTCGGAAAGTGCTTCGCATCTCTTAAGAACAGGGTGTCCATACTATCTTTACAACTCAAGACTTTCATAACTTTAAAGCTATACTAGTTATTAAAAAATTGTTTTCAACAAGTGATAAGATAACTCAAAGTTCTTTATCTTGCAGGTGGCGCAATTTTGATACAAAATTGAACTTGAAAAGTTGATAAAATGTGGACACCAAAGGAGGAAGCTCAGTGTGTGGCCTTGTTCATACAGACGACGTCCGATAACGCAAGTGCGACGAAGCTCTCGAACGCGATATGTAAGGCAATCACAGTCTCGACCAGCTATTAGGGCTTGGCATACGTCATCTATAAAAACAAGTAGTGTTCTCCATAAAAAGGGGACGGATCGGCCATCTGTTTCAGACGCCAACGTGGACGAGCTACGGCATGCGCTTGCAAGCAGCCCGACAAAATCGGTGCTTACGGCGGCTAGAGTTGGAAATGAGACGATCAACTGCGCACAGTGCCTTGCATAAGAGGTTACGGCCAGGTACGGCTGCTTGAGTCATTAAAGCCTACAGATAAACCTCAGCGTGAACGGTCTGCAGTGGATTTGCTAAGCAAGACTGACGCGAACAATGACTTTTTGGAAAAGATTTGTTTCTCCGATGAGGTAACGTTTTAAGTATCCTGGATACTGACTTGTCGTAACGTGCGTATACGGGGTTCACAGCATCCTCATGTTACACGTAAAGTGGAAAGAGACCGTGCAACGTCAGTTTCTGGTGCGGACTGATGCAAAAACGATGCATTGGTCCACTCTTGTTCTTAGTTACTTACTTACTTACTCGTTCGGCATCACAGAGGCATAATTTACAATATTCTTATCACTATATACTAAAAAAGAAAACAATATAAGTCTACACTATATTAGATATCTTTTTGAGCCACTCTATGGCTGAGTCATTGAGTCTATGTATGTCCATGAGTTCACCACCATAGCCATACATTTTGCACACGAGTAGATGGTCCATTGTCTGTATTTCACCGCACTCACATACAGCGCTGTCTGCCAGGCCCTACTTGTTCATCAGGTGTTTACATTTCCCAACACTCGTTCTGACCCGGATTAGAGCTGTCCACACTCTTCTTGGTAGGTTGAAGCCATCAATCTTCTTGTTCGGATCGTGTACTAAATTTTTGTTCTTAAATTCACTTGCCGACCATACTTCGTTCCAGGCCGTTTTCGGCTCAAAGGCTTGTAGTTCTTCACCGATTTTCCAAAAAGGTGATCTGGATTTAAGCCTGTTTGTCGGTGTCAGATCTTGGCGGATAGGGAGGTCCGGGTTGTCTATAATTTTCCTTAGCTGTGATTGCCTGATTTCTGGAGGCTCTATGTTCGCTAGTACAGGAAGCCATGCACAGGGGGTGGCCCTGAGTGTTCCCGAGATTATTCGCATTGTCTCCCTCAGCTGGACATCCACTTTAGATACGTGTGCACTTCTCCTCCAGACTGGTGAACAGTATTCAGCTACACTGTAGACAAGGGCTAGTGCTGAAGTTCTCAAAGTGCTCGCTCCACATCCCCATGTTGTTCCAGCCACTTTCGAAAGGATAGCATTGCGGGATTTTAGTTTTTGCTTTGTGTCTTCGAGGTGTGAGCTGTACGTTAGGGTCCGGTCTAGTTTCACACCCAAATATTTAGGCTTATCCTCATGTCTTATGCTTTGGCCATTCGAAGAGATCTGTAATTTTCTGTGTGTCTCTCTGTTGTTGAGGTGCATTATGGTGCTGTTTGTTTTGTTGGGGTTGGGAAGTAGGTTCCACTTGGAGTAATAGGTGTTCAGGACTTCAAGGTCTGCATTCAGTGTTTCGTCGAGATCGTTGTAGTTTTTACTCTGATATGCGATGGCCAGGTCATCTGCATATGCAAATTTGCGTGATTTAGTTTCTGGCAAGTCAGCTATATATGGATTGAAGAGAGCGAGTGCTAGTGTCGAACCCTGTGGCAGATCATTATTCAGAACCATGCTCTTACTGTTCGTACCATGGAGTGAGACCTTGATTTTCCTGTTCGTTAGTATGTTCTTGAGTAGTTTGTAAGTCTGCTTGCAATTTATGATTCTAGTTAGCTTAAGCAGTAACCCTTCAATCCATACTGTGTCGTAAGCTGATGTGAGGTTTATGAGGACCAGGCCAGTTTTCATCTTGTTCTGGAAGCCTTTCTCAATATAGGTTGTGAGGGACAGCACTTGATCGCGGCAGTTTCTACCTGCTCGGAAACCCGCTTGGTATGTTGGGAGGTTGGATTCGATGTATGGAGTTAATCTAGTCAGCAATATTCTCTCGAATAATTTATAGGAGGTACATAGCAGGGATATTGGTCTGTAATTCCTAGGATTATCTCCAGTCTTTCCGGGTTTCAGCACTTCATCGAGTCTGCCGTCAACGGACATGTAACTGGAACACCTGCAACCTGACATCATAGGATGGAGCACCACTCCTCTAGTCCCTGAATGTCTGTAAATTTATAGATGAAAAGTTTCCGGATAAGTGAACTGGGTGAGATGGTTCAGCTCAGTGGCCGTCGCGATCCCCTAACCTCACATCACGACAGCAGACATCGAATGAATTCTGAAACTCTCTGATATGACCGTAACGAGGCGGTAAAGCCCACGTGACGGTGTAACAGAGATGCTCGGCACACTTAAATCGGAGTCACTGGAATAAGCGCGACTCAGAATGTAGAGATGGTGTATTCGAAGAGAGCTAGGCGATCATCATGCTGCCACCAGCGTACATCTCGCTTAGAAATCATGGGAATCAGATAAGAGTTTAGGGCGAGTTGAGAGGGGGTACAGACAGTCATTTTTCCTTCACTTCATACTCAGATGGAACAGGGCAGTAAATCTATAATACTGGTCCGTAAACCCTCCACGACACACTTCATAGAGGCTTGTGGAATGTTCAGCGCGACCCTCGAACTCCGCCGACGAAATTTCTGAGGTCTGATTCTTCAGACTCTCCTGGCGTATTTGCTGACAGAATGGTCCATAGTTGCAGGTAGTGGTGTCCAACGGTACACATAGCGCCATCAGTACACCACTCGACCGTTGAATCATTTCGGAAGTCGTTCAGGCATATTTTCAGAGTATTTTGATATGAAAAATCTGTTGTCTATGATGCTTCGCCTCAGAGTAGTTCCACTTCGTTTAATTTATTACGCACACTTATCTTCGAATGCGTATTGCACCAAATATATCTGCACATTAGTGCAAATAGTGGCACTACGCACTTTGTATCTTGTTTGGCGACAAACTTGCACCATTCTTGTGTTATAAGTTGACAGGCTATTACTTCCTTCTAAATTTAAACTGAGTATATAACTGGTGAAAATGCCCTGAAATCAGTCTCATTCTTATATAAAATTTTGAGCGTGAATGAAAATTAACGCTCTCTGAGTGCTATTTGATTGATATACTCAAAAGTAGGAAGGACTTTCATAGCACAACAAGAAATATAAAGGGAGTTTGAACGTAGCAATTCACACACCTTTCTAAAAATAAAAATAAAATGAAAAAAAAAACAGTTTCAGAAAGTGCTTGAATCAGAACAAAAAGAAACCACACACGATCATAAATTCCCATCGTAATGTTAACAAGCGACATATCAGTACATCATTAAGCCCCCCGACTCTCTAAAGAAACGAACTACCAAGCACTAAACAACTTGAAACGTTTGATTATAAATGAGTTAATATGTTATATATTCACCTTTGAGCATGTGATCCAGAAACACTTTAGGAAAGGGTTGAAATTACTGAAGTTTGTTGGACGTCGCTAAGTGCTCTCATTACGAGATACTGGATGAATGTAAACGGGGTAATATGCGTTTCGTTTTAAGGAAAAGCTAGTTTTTTACATTCTGAATTTTTATGTCATATGTTCTGAACTATATGTCGTACAATGGTGTAATTTTGCATCTACATTCTGTAGTACACATGGACCCTGTCTGCAAACTATGTTTTGAAAAGGATACGTAGTAAGATACTTATAAGTTAAAACGTCATTCTCGAACCCGAAGATTGACTGTATGCACGGTAAAAGTGCTGTAGGCGAAAAACTTTTTTCCTTTCATTAATTTTTTGGAGCTGCCAGCGACAAAAAGTTTCGTGAAGCTTTGAAATTATGTGTAAACTGTTGGAAGTCGCTAACTGCTCTCATTCTCAAATAGCGGCTGAATAAATTCCTGGTATTTGTGCGTCTCGCCTCAAGAGAAACACGCAGTTTCTGACTGTAATACTTGGCTTATTGTGTCAATCTTTTAATATAAGACCATACCTTTTAATGAATAGATTAGCACATTATTTGAAATTTTAAATTCGGTCGATAATAACGCGAATAGTGAAAATCTGATTTTTGTTGCCCCTACTTATACCGTGTTCCGGGTTAGCCTTCACTAATATAGATGCCGTGACCTACATTCACAAATGAATGAATGAATGAAATACCGATATTAATCCTACTACATGGAGCAAACCCTCTCTCTGAACAGTGGATTTAGCTTCCTTCACAACGGATATTACATTTACAAAGCTGAAAACTCTAACTCTGCGAAGTAGCAAAATGCCAATGCGCGTTTTCAAGCAATAATGTTTTCATAAATTCCATTATGTTACAGTACAGAAATGAGCACCGAAATGCGGAAGACAAAGTCATTGAATTAGAGCAGAAACCGTCCTTGTTTCCCATCCACTCCCAACGGTCCTGGAAACACAAGCCAGAATTCTTTGTCCGGCAGTCTGTATGGGCATGCTGTAGTGCAACAGTGATACACAGCATCATCAATAGTATTACCGATAAATAGATGGCCCACATGCGTCTCGTGTATTGGTTCACTGAATGCAATAGGAGAGCAGCACATTGAAGCTATGCTCAGGTGTTGACTCAGCGACGGTTGCCCTATCACAGTACCTTTGCGTCTGTACGTTATACTGTGTGTAGTGTCTTTCTTTTTCGTGAATGAATATTTTTAACTGTTGCGAAGCTATGTCCGTAGAAACAAGGATAACAAACGTGAAAAACCAAATAAATTATAATTACATTGCTAAACATCCTGCGAAGGCCATACGTCCCCTATACCAAAATACTCTGAAAATATGGGTTAAAAATCCTGATGTTTCGTCTGTGGATTGTAGTTATTATCACTTATTCCGTATTAAGCTTACTGCACTTTAAGGGTGCTTTTCACCAGGCCCGTTTCGCTTTTATTTGTAAAGCAGCTTCAACAGTCGTTTTGGAACTATGATCTACAAAATGTTTCTACAGTTCGATATTTTTAGATTAAAAAACAGATTTTCTTTATAAAATTGTCCTACAGTTTAATGAAGGCGCCTTTTCCACTTATTTACTTGTCCTGAAGGCCATTTTTTTTCTCGTTATTAGCGAAACATGGAGTTGTCAAAGTCCTGGACGCGCATTCACTTGTCACAGTTTTTCAGCTTTTATGAGTCATATTTTGTTTGCCGCACTTCCGGTTTTTTCGCTTCAATTTTGTATATTTCACAAAAAAATATTACTGTATTTTCACATGTTTCACTCTCAGTACATTGTTCTTGCTTGTTCACTTTTTTTCCGTGCTGGTCATGAGTATTGCCAGGCTAGTAAATACAATTTTACGTATTCCATATTTGCAGACTATCCACTGAAGATGCTTTGTAAATAAAGCGAAATGCGCCTGGCTAAATACACACTTTAATCGCAGTAAGCTTAAGTCGAAAAAAACAATAATGACTGATTTATAACGGCTACTGCAGGATATGGCCATGCAAGCAAAAATTTGTGTGTGGAGTTTGGCTTCACACTGTGTTTGGGGGTGAACAGGTAGATTGAGGGCCACTCTGGAGCTTGGACTGCAGAATGATCTTAATTAGCAGAAACTTAAAAAATTAATAATTCGAATATTCTTTCCAGCTTATGCAATTCTACTGCTGAGTGTTTAAGTGCCATACTACAAATCGTAAGGTTCGAAATTCAATCCTGAGTTTGACCTAGGATTTTGTTCTGTTCCTTGTTTCTCCTTCACCTTCTCGCAATACTTTGTTTATACGAAAAACGTAAAGGTACTCTGAGGTTCAGAGTTTACGTTGAAACAAGAAGTCCTCTTGTACCAGACTGGCGAAGTTAATTCTAACTGCGACGTGTCGGTTGAGCAGTTCAGCATACAACTGAGATGCTATATAATACATCCCTGGTGACCTACAGTGAAGAATAACTTCCCATAAGGTAATAAAAATAAAAAGAAAACAAGGTCGCGCAGTGGATAATGGTTTATCCACCTGAATTAGCAAGGGTAGGCCAATGAAGCATGAAAATAAGGGTACTGAATTTCACATGGATAAATCGATAACGGGATCCACCAAACTACGAAAAGAGATTAGGGGTTACTGTAACAGTCTGTTTTATTACTAAGTGACATCAAAAATGTTTGATTCACTGAGTCAAGAATACAAGAATCGTCTAACTGCGTTCGTCGATGTGTCCACTGATTGCAGAATACATTAATGAGTGAAAGAAAAAATCTTGGAAAAGTATGAAGAAACGCCAGTACTCTCACTTATGCCCATATGGGTGCAGCTAGCTGGCTGTGAAACTTAGATCTTCAAAACGAAATCTTCATGGAAAATAAATGAGTTTGTACTCGTCTGCCTACAGTGAACGCAGATATGGCCCGTGTTTACAGCTCCAATGATGTATGAGAGCAGAAGATGGCACGATAGCGAATATTAGAGTTCGGACGAGGCTGAGCTTCGTCTTGGCAGTAATGGAGCTGTCATTCCATATGCGAGAATGTTTTGCCGTAGAATTTCTCGCAGTGGGCTCGGAATCTCCATTATCAGTGCCACTAGATCCTGAGTGTTCAAAGTTACTGACGACCTCGTAGACTGAAATACTTGTCATGTCAAGTCTGCCGTCATTAGAGCGACTTAGAATCATCACTTTGGTCTACGTGCTGTTGATTTCAAGACCAGATTCTCTGTTTCGTTAGGGCAATCTTCACATGGTGGTTTGCAGTTGCTGTTAGTTTGTTTTGATTAGAGTGTCATCTGCGTAACTGAGATTGTTAATTTTCCTGCCAACTACAACGATGTAACCACACCAAACTTCAAGACCCTCCCTCACAATGTGCTCGCTATGCCCATTGAACAATCGTGGAGACAGGATACAGCTTTGTTTCACAGTGTATCCTCATCAAATGAAGAAAACCACATTTTTAAGTGAAACTGTGTCCACAAAACCTTTGAATTGCGCTATCGTTTCCAACAAATCGCACAGATGTATCTAGCACAGTGTGACGTCTCGTTTTATCTCTGCTCGATGGTGATGGTTGTCCCAGTCGAGATGACGTGGAGCGGCGTCCGTCGATCACGACAACACCAATCTGTAAGTATCAGAAAAACAAACTCCTCACGCGGTTTGGTTATTTTTCAGATACTGTCTCTCAAAACTGATATCAACGTCTCGATGGAGCAGCGCGCCGGAGTGTGTGCGCCGCCCATCCTTGTAATTAAAGCAATGGTGTTCGCTGTCTATCGATCCTCTCCACTTATAGCGACTGCACCACTCGATAACGCAATGACTCCCTTGATCTGAAATGATAACCAGAAGTCCTTTGGGTGTTCGCGACAGACTTCTCAGTTTACGCGAACTTCCTGACTGTAGTTCTAATGCCCGGTTTGAGAATGGGTATTCAAACATTGAAAATAATGTCTTGAATCACGAATCCATCACACAAGCCGATGCCACATCATGATTTTGCGAGGATATTGAGTTGTTAACTATTATTTCGTCGTCAAGGCGTCGCTACGTCGCGTATTCAACAACTACACGACGTAATTCCAGGGATAACATACCTTTGAGCAATGTTCAGAATGCGTCGTATTTCGGTGTACGCTTAGTCCTGTTTACAGTTAAATTAACACTAAATCACTTTTATGTTATCCGAAGAATCAGTTAATTGCACAAATGCACATTAAAGGTCCATTAAATGATGTAGGCGACACGAAGAATTAAATTTGAATTAAAGTTTATTGTTATTCGTAATTAGTTGTCCCTACACGGAGCACACACACCGATATATCATTCAGGGGATTGCGTCTGTTAACAGCAGCAATTCTAACTTTGACGGTAGCTTCTGACAACACGGCGCAATTGTAAGTTGTTCGTGATTGCGTTTATCTGTTTCCTACTCAAGTCTAATAATTGAGTTTATGTCGACGATCAGTCTCTTTCTGCGTCCTTTGAGGTTCGTGACTATTAAGTAACACGAAGGCTAAGTCCCATCACCAATCAGTAATCACACGAGTTATTTTTCTGTCACATATATCAACTATCCCGTTATCCGTCTAAGCCGTAAAGATGATTTTACTTCAGTCCGACTTCTGACTAATACTTCCAGTCTATACCGTAAAACTTTTAAACTTCAGATCGGTTTTAAAACAATCTAGTAGCGCTTGACGTGCGTACCACTATTGCAAGAGTACAAGAGGTAAGTGAAGTTAACATCTCCAATGCCGAGTTACATTGTAGTCACAGCGAACTCACAGCTCGATGCAGCTACAACTCTCTTCTAGGATAAATGTTGTCTTTGGTCAATTTATGGTCTGGGCTTCAACCTTCGTAAATAATAATTTTTTGAATCCTTTCTTTAAAGTTTCTATTTCGTATCATAGGTATTCTTTCATACAGTCTTTCCTTTATGATAAGCATTAGTATTTACATAATATTCTTGTTAATCAAACTGTCAAGAGTGTAAATTTTGTTGTCAGCAGCTGCAATGATTTTTTTATTTCTTTTTCCAACAAAAAGGGTTTCATTATGGGTTCTATAATTGGGGTGTTACAATAGTCCCTTAGAAGTAAATTTTTGTAACCTGGGAAAGAGCTCCACATCACCCTCTACATTGCTTATTTCCGAAAGACGACGTGTTGAAATTGATAAAATAGTGATAACGCTTTCGTTCCCAGAAGATTCTATAAAGACGCAGTTACGAAGAAGGAAACTTCCGGAAGGAAAATGTTTAAAATAGACAAAACCTATGGACTCTGCAAAGGTAGAGCCAGATAGGCCTTCATAGCCTGTGCCCGAGGGTTCGACAGATGTCCACGACGCTGTGTAATTTGTTACAACATGAATCTTTCAGAGAATGTATCAGCAGTGTTGTGGAGCAGCAGCAGGAGGAGGATGCAGCCTGGAGATGACAATGTCTTTCGCTGTGCTGTCTCAGTATGGCAGCGGAGACGAAATCGTTGGCTTGTCGGCGGGGCCTCCAGGCTCTTCGTCCCTGCTGTTCCACTAGCTGCTGAGACTCATCAAGACACCTTTTTCTTGGAGAGCGTGGGCGGGGGGAGGGGGAGGATGAGGATGTGAAGCATGAGGACGAGGATGAGGAGAAAGGGGGAAATGGTTGAATGGTTGGTGGAGCAAGAAGCGTCGCTTACCACTGCAGACAATGAACCAACAGCGCTGCCTGAGGCAGAGAAAATCTTCATTTAAACATGAATCCTGCGCTTAATCTCAGACAGCTACAGTCCAAGCACCTTCTCATGAGAAAATCTTTCTTGTTTCTCCACCATTTCACTCACACAGCTAAAAACCTTGAAATTTCTGGTCCCTCAGTAGATTACTCTTATCAGCGGTATTTATAAAATTAAGAAAAGTCGACTTTTAAGCACTCTGTAATAGCCCTTAAAATTTTTATCATTACTCTCATTCTGGATATATTGCTATCTTGTCATATAAAATACTTAACACTACTATAACATCAAAACTAAACACAACAGCCGCAAGATGGCGCTGATACAAAAGCCTATAGTTCCATCTTTTATGTTAATATTTCAGTGTCCTTACAATGTATTGTAATTATAAAGTCATAATGTTTTATTTGCTCATGAGATAAAAAGAAACTCTGTTTGCAAAATAGCTTTCACAGAGTTTACAGTAAAAGGGAAGTTATTTAGAATTTTAGGCCCTCTGTTAAATTATTTTCATAGCCACAATCATCAATTTTATTATTATTATATTATTATTATTAATTGTATGAAATGACTACACGCTCAATGTTAGAAAACTTACAGTCGTTCATTTGAAATTTACCATGACTTTTCCACTTGCATTTAGTGCCGCCTAACGGCCACACACTGTTATTTAAGGTAGGCTGCCTCACTAAACATCACTAGTACATGTTACAAGTATGGATAAGAAACGAAATGATGAAGTGTAACGAAATTTTAAATGTTCGGTTCCGAGAGTTCCGGTACCTATACAGGAAATTGGAATACAGATCAACATAAACATCATTTCCGCTCTTTTTATTGCTCATGAAAACCACTCATTGCAAGTTGTATCACCATACAGCGAGACGTTAAGAGGTAGTGGTCCAGATTGCTGTACACACTGGTACCTTCAATATACAGTAGCACGCCCTCTTGCATTGATGCATGTCTTTATACGTCGTGACATACTGTCCACAGGTTCATCAAGGCATTGTTGGTCCAGATTGTCCCACTACTCAATGGCGATTCGCCGTAGATCCCTCAGGGTGGTTGGTGGGTCACGTCGTCCATAAATAGCCCTTTTCAATCCATTCCAGGCGTGTTAGATAGAGTTCATGTCTGGAGAACATGCTGGCCACTCTAGTCGAGCGGTGACGTTATCCTGAAGGAAGTCATTCACAAGATGTGCAACATGGGGGCGTGAATTTTAGTCCATGAACATGAATGCCTCGCCAGTATGCTGCCGTTATGGTTGCACTATCGGTCGGAGGATGGCATTTACGTATCGTATAGCCGTTACGACGCCTTCCATGACCACCAGCGGCGTACGTTGGCCCCACATAATGCCACTCCAAAACGGCAAGTAACCTCTACCTTGCCTCACTCGCTGGACAGTGTGTCTAATGCGTACAAGATTGACCGAGCTACCTCCAAACACGTCTCCCACGATTGTCTGGTTTAAGGCATATGCAACACTCATTGGTGAGGAGAACGTGATGCTAATCCTGAGCGGTCCGTTCGGCATGTTCAACATGGTGGTGTAGATGTCAGAGTTCTTAAAGCCATAATCCGCAGGTGGCGGTCATCCACTGCAGTAGTAGCCCTTGGGCTCCATGAGCGAGGCATGTCATCTGTATTTCCTCCATATCCGAACAACATCACTTTGGTTCGCTCCGAGACGCCTGGATACTTCCCTTGTAGAGAGCCATTCCTGGCATAAAGTAACAATGCGGACACGATTGAACCGCGTTACTGACCGTCTACGCATGGTTGAACTACAGACAACAAGAGCCGTGTACCTCCTTCCTGGTGGAATGAGTGGAACTGATCGGCTGTCCGGCCCCTTCCGTCTAATAGGCGCTGCTCATGCATGGTTGTATACATCTTTGGCCGGGTTTAGTGTCATATCTGAACAGTCGAAGGGACTGTATCTGTGGTACAATATCCACAGTCAACGTCTATCTTCAGAAGTTCTGGGAACTGGGGTGATGCAAAACTTTTTTGATATGTGTATATAGAATTGTAACTCTCGTAGGAATGCTATCTCATTGGCTATATTTGTTACCCAATATACACTCCTGGAAATTGAAATAAGAACACCGTGAATTCATTGTCCCAGGAAGGGGAAACTTTATTGACACATTCCTGGGGTCAGATACATCACATGATCACACTGACAGAACCACAGGCACATAGACACAGGCAACAGAGCATGCACAATGTCGGCACTAGTACAGTGTATATCCACCTTCCGCAGCAATGCAGGCTGCTATTCCCCCATGGAGACGATCGTAGAGATGCTGGATGTAGTCCTGTGGAACGGCTTGCCATGCCATTTCCACCTGGCGCCTCAGTTGGACCAGCGTTCGTGCTGGACGTGCAGACCGCGTGAGACGACGCTTCATCCAGTCCCAAACATGCTCAATGGGGGACAGATCCGGAGATCTTGCTGGCCAGGGTAGTTGACTTACACCTTCTAGAGCACGTTGGGTGGCACGGGATACATGCGGACGTGCATTGTCCTGTAGGAACAGCAAGTTCCCTTGCCGATCTAGGAATGGTAGAACGATGGGTTCGATGACGGTTTGGATGTACCGTGCACTATTCAGTGTCCCCTCGACGATCACTAGTGGTGTACGGCCAGTGTAGGAGATCGCTCCCCACACCATGATGCCGGGTGTTGGCCCTGTGTGCCTCGGTCGTATGCAGTCCTGATTGTGGCGCTCACCTGCACGGCGCCAAACACGCATACGACCATCATTGGCACCAAGGCAGAAGCGACTCTCATCGCTGAAGACGACACGTCTCCATTCGTCCCTCCATTCACGCCTGTCGCGACACCACTGGAGGCGGGCTGCACGATGTTGGGGCGTGAGCGGAAGACGGCCTAACGGTGTGCGGGACCGTAGCCCAGCTTCATGGAGACGGTTGCGAATGGTCCTCGCCAATACCCCAGGAGCAACAGTGTCCCTAATTTGCTGGGAAGTGGCGGTGCGGTCCCCTACGGCACTGCGTAGGATCCTACGGTCTTGGCGTGCATCCGTGCGTCGCTGCGGTCCGGTCCCAGGTCGACGGGCACGTGCACCTTCCGCCGACCACTGGCGACAACATCGATGTACTGTGGAGACCTCACGCCCCACGTGTTGAGCAATTCGGCGGTACGTCCACCCGGCCTCCCGCATGCCCACTATACGCCCTCGCTCAAAGTCCGTCAACTGCACATACGGTTCACGTCCACGCTGTCGCGGCATGCTACCAGTGTTAAAGACTGCGATGGAGCTCCGTATGCCACGGCAAACTGGCTGACACTGACGGCGGCGGTGCGCAAATGCTGCGCAGCTAGCGCCATTCGACGGCCAACACCGCGGTTCCTGGTGTGTCCGCTGTGCCGTGCGTGTGATCATTGCTTGTACAGCCCTCTCGCAGTGTCCGGAGCAAGTATGGTGGGTCTGACACACCGGTGTCAATGTGTTCCTTTTTCCATTTCCAGGAGTGTATTTTGAGTGTGGCTATAGCTGATATGCGTTAAAGTGTATAATTTAAAAAATGAAAATAGCGATCAAAGGAGACTATTATTTTGACTGAAACTGAAAATACTGAAGTGACATTTCGTCTCTATTGCTGTAGCTCTCCTCAGGAGGTGGATATTTTAAATTATGTTATTTCTACCAGTGGCCCAAGCCACCAACATCAGATTACTGTGCTTCATTGGCCTCACAATACTACTGGTTGATTGAAGAACGGAGTGAGGAAATATGTGAGATATTATTCTTGGGCTAGCTGGCGTGCTGGTAAACGCTGACGACACTTCTGCATTCACTGCTCGTTTAGCCAGCTGGGGCAGTGTTCAACGCCCTGAGAGGCAGCTGCCTTCACAGTAAGTATGACCATTAGGGAGATGACAGACAGACAGCACACAAAGATTTAAGTAATGTAAAAATCAATTTTTACATATTTGTTTCTGCGAAATCGTTTGGGAAAGACCACAGGGCGCGCGCCTCGATTCTGTCAGCATAGCGCGTCGCCAACTGGTGCGCTGAAAATGGGCATAGAGTGTCTCCATTCTCGCTCACTAGTAGGTGCGAGACCGTGCCAGTGGCAACGCCACCGCGCCGCCATTGTTTGCTGCCTGATTACGTAGCAAGGAAATATTTTCCGCGCTGTTTCAAGTCACCTCCTGCTGGTTCCCTCCGCAGGTAACCTGCCTCCTTTCTGTGTGCACTCTTATGATCTTATGATCTTATGCTGTCTGTCATTATGAAACTGCTGGCAACCAGCACATTGTGAGACCAGTAGCCGTCATCTCTGCTTATGATGTCAGGCTGCTTCAAAAATTCAGTGGCCCCTCTCGGTTCACGTGCCTACGTCCAAGTCTGTCTCGCAAGCAGCCAGGAACTGGATAGGCTGTCCACATTCGCTGTTCCATTAGTGCCCAGCTGTTGTGGTGCTTCAGACAGATTTCGTTATGCTATGCTATTTTAGTCTTCAAGTATTTTTATGATGTTGCGGCAGCACACCCACATGGATTGTAATCCAGTGGACAACAGATGTGGAAGCCTACGCATTTACATCCGAACAAATTATGTATCACACCAATAGACCCTTCACATTTATTACTTAAGAGCAGCAAAAGCAATCAGTTTATGTTCAAGATGTAACAGCAGAAAAGAACGTCCAATCATGAATTTCTGACTGGTCGGATAAACAAAGTGGAACAATAGGACTACAGACTCATACTGTTACTACTGATCCACATGATAATAAAAAGAATTTTCAAGATTTAGTATTAGCTGTTACTAGAAATGAAGAACATTTAGATGTACAGAAAGGCTTTAGTACGCTGTCTTATTCAGATTAAACTACACTCAAAGTAGTTTCGGAATCTGTACAAAGAACTAATGTAAGACCCAAGTAATAGTTATCGAAACATGAGAGAAACCGAAGTTTAGGAAAGGCTGATTCAACGTCTGAGGAACATCTTTTAATAAAAAACTAGATATATGGTACGGGGTGACCAAAAACTCTTAACATTTTTATATCCATTAACGCACGGAATAATTTGGGTAGAAAAGCAAACTTGGCACATGTGCGTGAAGTGACATATTTTTTGAAACCTAAAACTAGGACAAAACCGGCCAACGGATGGCGCTGGACCGACGAAGCCATTTCACGCTTAGAGAGTCTGTCAGTACCCATAACTGTAGAATTTGGACTACCCATAACCCTAGCACTGTCGTAGGAACATCATTGCATGCCGAGTAATCACTGTGTGGTGTCGATTTACCACAGCAGTCGTGATCGGATCCTTTTTTTCTAGGAATTGCGGAGTGCCGCTTTCCAGGCTGTCAGCGTGATGCGTGCGAGGTACGCTAATACACTGTGTGATCATATGTATCCGGACACCACCAGAAACTTACGTTTTTCATCGTTTAGGTGCATTGTGCTGCCACCTACCGCCAGGTACTCCATATCAGCAACCTCAGTAGTCTTTAGACACCGTGAGAGAGTACAATGAGACACTCCGCGAAACCCACGGACTTCGAACGTGGTCAGGTGATTGGGTGTCATTTGTGTCATACGTCTGTACGCGAGATTTCCACACTCCTAAACATCCCTAAGTACACTGTTTCCGATGTGATAGTGAAGTGGAAACCTGAAGGGACACGTACAGCACAAAAGCGTCCAGGCCAACATCGTCTGTTGACTGACAGAGACCGCCGACAGTTGAAGAGTGTCATAATGAGTAATAGGCAGACATCTATCCAGACTATCACACAGGAATTCCAAACTGGATCAGGAACCACTGCAAGTACTAAGACAGTTAGGCGGGAGGTGAGAAAACTTTGATTTCGTGGTCAAGCGGCTGCTCATAAGCCACACATCACGCCGGTAAATGCCAAACGATGCCTCGCTTGGTGTAAGGAGCGTAAACATTGGACGATTGAACAGCAGAAAAGCTTTGTGAGGAATGACGAATCATGGTACACAATGTGGCGATCCGATGGCAAGGTGTGGGTATGGCGAATGCCCGGTGAACGTTACCTGTCAGCGCGTGTAGTGCCAACAGTAAAAATCAGAGGCGGTGGTGTTATGGTGTGGTGTGGTCGTGTTTTCCATGGAGGCGGCTTCCATCTCTTGTTGTCTTGCTTGGCACTATCACAGCACAGGCGTACATTTATGTTTTAAGCACCTTCTTGCTTCCCACTGTTGAAGACTAATTCAGGGAAGGCGAATGTATCTTTCAACACCATAGAGCACCTGTTCATAATGCACGGCCTGTGGCGGTGTGGTTACACGACAATAACATCCCAGTAATGGACTGGCCTGCACAGAGTCGTGACCTGAATCCTAAAGAACACCTTTGGGATGTTTTCAAACGCTGACCTCGTGCCAGACCTCACCGACCGACATCGATACCTCTCTTCAGTGCAGCACTCCGTAAAGAATGGGCTGCCATTCCGTAAGAAACCTTCCAGCACCTGATTGAACGTATGCCTGCGAGAGTGGAAGCTGTCATCAGGGCTAAGGGTGGGCCAACTCCATACTGAATTCCAGCATTACCGATGGAGGGCGCCACAAACTTGTATGTCATTTACAGCCAAGTGTCCGGATACTTTTAATCACATAATGTATGTTACAGAATCGCATCATCCTTAGCCTGAATGATAAACACCTGTTGGAAGATAGAACCTCTATGCAGGATGGCACTCTGTCCTATATTACTACACGTGTGAAAGATCTCTTGAGCACATCGTTCGGTGTGGATCGCGTGTTGAGCCGCCACGCCCGTCTACTTAGCCTCCCAGGTCCACACACGTCAGTCTGTGTGATTATTGGTTGTGGGGTTACCTGAAGTCTCAAGTCTGCCACGGTCGTCGAACCACATTAGGTTTGCTAAAGGACAACAACCGACGGCAATTTCTCCTCATACCTACTGATATGCTATATAGTACTGTTTACAACATTGTCCCTCGACTACAGGTATTGTCGGTGAATGACAGCCAACGTCCTCAGCGTTCGTGATAAAGAACATTGTCTTTGCTAAAAATCAGTTTTCATGCTAATTATTGCTTTCGTATCATATAAATCACCTTCAATTGGTCATTGTTTGCCCTTTGTTTCGGTTACAGTAAAACCGCATGTCATTTCCAGCACGTGTGTCAATTTTTACCTCTGTACCTACATTATTCGTGAAGTATTGAATTTTCAAATGTTAGCCGCCTTTTGGGTTGTCCTGTAGATTGTGAGGTTTAACATGCTGTTATGAAAAGTAGGAAGATGACTATCGGGAATACGTGAAATCAATTAACGTAAGCCACAATACCTGCCTAGTTTTAAATAACCAAACTCCATTTCCTTTTTCCTTTCGGCTAAATCAAGTTTCAGTTACACAAACATCAGATTACAAATATTGTAAAATCAACATAATTTTCGTCTGTTGATAAATGGAACGACGACCTCATAAAAACTTTAAATTTTCGTTAATTGTAACTATTCCTACTTGACATAAAATGTAACATTTCCTTTGTAAACACCCAATATGTCATTTTTTGCATCTCTTGTGTATTTTGAATAAATAATAACAGTGTTAAGTCCACGTAATTTTATCTGTGTTTGTGACAATTAGCAGTCACATATTATCGACATACTGTCGTTTAGAACAGCAACCAATACACTTAAGAAATAATATGTGTCCCAGTCTACAATCATAATGTTTTATCATTTAGCCTACTGGCTAGCGGTTTTGGTACACAGTACCATCCCCGGCCCATCCCCTAGCATGCAGTCGTCATACTCGCTTCCCAAGTGGGCGTGGAAAATTTCCGTATTAGGGGCTGGCCTGAGGATGATAGTGTGTACCGAAACTGGTGGCCAGCAGGCAAAATAATAAGACATTGCGGTTTTAGGCTAAACCACGTTTTATCCCTTGTAAGTTGTCAGCTGACTGTAGCCTAACAAGCCGTAATCTGGTTCGTTACCAAATAAATAATATTTCACAGAATTTTTGGGCAGTGTTTAGTGTTTCCTATTTAACGTTATTTCTGTGAATAATTGCACATAGACAATAAAATTGAAAGAGCCATTTACAATAATGATACACTCGGTAAAAGTTTCAAGAACATGGGAAGAATAAGGATAGTGCTTATACTTTGTAAAATCATGACTATCCCTGCATTTTGTTGTGGAACTGTAATATGGACTCAAACGAAAAGTAGAAGAAAGAACATTATAACCAACTAACATGAAGAGTTTGAGAAGAACAAAGAAAGTGTGCTTATCTACAAAAACCCCTACATATATTCTCTACAAGCCACTGTACAGGGAATGAGTGCGTCAATATACCTGTGTCACCATGTTTCGAATTAGAAACCTGTTTCTGTCTCTAGCCAGACTAGAAATCTTAAAAAGTGACAGGTAATTATATTCGGAGTTGTCGATCATTCGTCAGTCATGTCGAAAATTAAGTGAACGACTGAAGTGAGAAACACAGACTTGTTGGGAAAAGCAGGCACAGAAGAGCTAAGGCCTCGCTGTAAAAGCCAAGTGCAGCAACGAGGAAAAGCCCATGCAGAATATACGGATGGGATTAATGTCTTGCGCTGTCAGAGGTGGCGTGGCTGAAGTTCTCTGTGTAGCGGATGGTGAGGGCCTGGGGGTACTCGGGCATAGCGGCGAGAGCTCTTTTTGGGTTGCTACTCAGGAAAGCCAACAGCTAAACTACAAAGGCTGTAAAGGATAATGGAAACGTCTGAAGCACCGACGTAATTCGGGTACGAAGATTTTTTCTGTTACACAACCGCGATTCATCACGGATAGGGTGAATGCAAGACGACATTGTGATGTTCACCGAATACTTCTGTTCTCTTTAAGACTAATTTTCGGCAGTAAATAATGGAGGGTTTATTATTCAGTCTTCTTTGAAAACATTTTATTTGTTTGACTCGAAATCTCTGGATGAGAGGGTTCGTCATCACCAGTGCGTTTTTACTTCTCATTTTTCCTCAAATATCACAAAACTGTTACATGACGTATTTCACAGTATGCAGTGTAATGTGTCTTATTTTTTGGAGACTACTTTGCATCCTTACTAACTGCAAAAATTGAAGCTTTCCAGTCCACTGGTGTTCTACGTTTTGATCACTGGCGACGTGGCGATTGCAGTTGCCTGTCGGTTTCCAAGTCTTATCAATGTGACTAATATACCGAATGATTCAAAGAGAGTTGGTCGATTTCATAAACCTATATCTTCCACACGAATGAAACTGAAAGATTGTGGAGGTTTCTAACTTACACACGGAAGCTAAAAGTTTTTCATTGATGCTAGCGATAAGCTAACGGTTTATGTGTTTGCGGCTAGGGATATCGCTATCTAACAACAATTCTTACGAACCAACAAAAAACGGCCACTTGCGTAGACACAGGTGTAGGTGACCGCACAAGGCCGAAAACAAAGAGTCAAGTAGGAATTAATCAGCAGTCAATCAGCTGACAAATCCAGGAAAATTTTGTAATTAACAAACAACTCTCCAATGTATGCATAATTCACTATCACTTTTATTTCGAGGTACTTGACAAGTCAGTCGCTATTTACACCATTAAAGGATATAATTCCTGAGGAACATAAATCTAGAAACAGATTTCGGCTACTGTCAGTTTGAGAAGAATTGATAATTTACTCAACAAGGCAGTAATCATTAAAAACCTCTCAAGTTGTAAACGGACGTGTCACTACTCATGTGAGGCGTGGATAATCAGTGAAAACCGCGGTTCCAATGGTTGGAGCCGCATCAGTATAGCAAACCTCTGTGGGGAAAAAAGACGTGGCCAGTAACTACACACATCAAAAAAAGTTTGCATCACCCTGGTTCCCAGAACTCTTGAACATAAATGCTGACTGCTGATATTGCATCACAGACACAGTCCCCTTGACTGATTAGACTAGATTAGATTAGATTAGATTTACTGTCACTCCAATTGATCCGTAGTGAGGAGGTCCTCCAGGATGTAGAACATGTCAGAAAAACAACAATACATGACAAATATTTACAACTCAAACAAATAAGCTAATGTACTATTCCACAGGTCCCAAGTGGCATGGTCGTCATTTTTTAATGAACGCTATATGAAGGAACCATTTTACAAATACTAATGCACTGTTCAGAGATGTCACTAAACCCGGCCAAAGATATAAACATCCATGCATGAGCAGCACGTATTGCACTGAGGAGGGCAGACAGCCGATCAGTTCCAGTCATTCCACCAGCAAGGAGGTACACGGCTCGTGTTGTGTTCCATGAGCAATAACGAGGGCGGAAATGATGTTTATGTTGAATCTCTATTACAATTTCCTGTCCGGGTTCCGCAAGTCTAGGAACCGAGGTAATGCAAAACTCTTTTTGATTTGTGTATGTCTCCGGAGGTAGTTTGTACGCTTTAGCTCTCCCAGGTATCTTTTGAACTCGCTAAACTACCAGAGTGTGGCGCTTCTGAGCCCATAAAATGTCTGGCCGACGCCACATCAGGGCTCACTCAGTTTCATCTTCAAGACGGACCAGTAGCTGCAGCCCAAACTGCGTTCTGCTACAGGCATGCAGTAACAGCAGGTTAGCTGTTGAATAATTTGAACAGAATACAGCAGTGACGTTGGAGTTCCCTCGCCGTTTCATTCGCTCGACGAGCTCGAGCCTGTAAACGAAAGGCGGCAACCATCAAACATGTGGTAAAATTGACTTAAGTATCCCCCTCCTGCCCCGTCCCCGCTCAACCCCTTTGTCATCTTCACCTGATCTTTTGGTTTAGTACTCTATCTGCGGCTTGGCCGTATATGTGTGTACCTAGCTATGGTTTTAATAAATGCCCTCTGTCTCGGTTATCATTGACGCAACGTTAGTGAAGCCTGCCCTAAATATTGTGTTTTGCTTAATTCTGATTTCAGAATATATCAGTACTTTTGTCACACCTTATTTTTTTCTTGTTAGAGTTCTGATATCCTCTCACCTCTGCCAGTATCCAAACGAATCTCGGACCGCCTGCAAGTATAAACGTTGCTGATGCCTTATACGGTCGGATACTGGATTGTAAATCAATTTCAGATCCCAAAGGTCTGGCAATATTTACCATGCCCGCTAACGGGGGCAAGCTCTTTTCGTTTACGTTGCCTGGGATTGCAAGAGCTGTGGAACACAGCTGGGAGTAGTAGCGCAACCTTAGCCACCGCCTCAAGAACCTGCTTCGGGCCCAATTTAGCTACAGGCCATCAGTTTTAAAAACTGAATGTATAGCTTTCATCATCACAGTCTACACTAGTAATAAGAAACTTTTCAGTAAGAGACATCGTATACGTAGCCGTTTGACATGACTGATCTGACGTCAAATGCAAACATAATGGATGTAAACTAGAGTGTCCGCCATGTTATCCTTATTCTAGCTCTTGACTGGGCATGCCTCATATCAATGCCGCAGAGGTCTTATGATATAATGCAGAAGGTAGAACGTTTCTTCTGTTACGCTAACTATACAGGGTGTTACAAAAAGGTACGGCCAAACTTTCAGGAAACGTTCCTCACACACAAAGAAAGAAAATATGTTATGTGGACATGTGTCCGGAAACGCTTACTTTCCGTGTTAGAGCTCATTTTATTACTTCTCTTCAAATCACATTAATCATGGAATGGTAACACACAGCAACAGAACGTACCAGCGTGACTTCAAACACTTTGCTACAGAAAATGTTCAAAATGTCCTCCGTTAGCGAGGATACATGCATCCACCCTCCGTCGCATGGAATCCCTGATGCGCTGATGCAGCCCTGGAGAATGGCGTATTGTATCACAGCCGTCCACAATACGAGCACGAAGAGTCTCTAAATTTGGTACCGGGGCTACGTAGACAAGAGCTTTCAAATGCCCCCATAAATGAAAGTCAAGAGGGTTGAGGTCAGGAGAGCGTGGAGGCCGTGGAATTGGTCCGCCTCTACCAATCCATCGGTCACCGAATCTTCTGTTGAGAAGCGTACGAACACTTCGACTGAAATGTGCAGGAGCTCCATCGTGCATGAACCACATGTTGTGTCGTACTTGTAAAGGCGCATGTTCCAGCAGCACAGGTAGAGTATCCCGTATGAAATCATGATAACGTGCTCCATTGAGTGTAGGTGGAAGAACATGGGGCCCAATCAAGACATCACCAACAATGCCACCCCAAACGTTCACAGAAAATCTGTGTTGATGACGTGATTGCATAATTGCGTGCGGATTCTCGTCAGCCCACACACGTTGATTGTGAAAATTTACAATTTGATCACGTTGGAATGAAGCCTCATCCGTAAAGAGAACACTTGCACTGAAATGAGGATTGACACATTGTCGGATGAACCATTCGATGAAGTGTACCCGTGGAGGCCAATCAGCTGCTGATAGTGCCCGCACACGCTGTACATGATACGGAAGCAACTGGTTCTCCCGTAGCACGCTCCATACAGTGACGTGGTCAACGTTACCTTGTACAGCAGCAACTTCTCTGACGCTGACATTAGGGTTATCGTCAACTGCACGAAGAATTGCCTCGTCCATTGCAGGTGTCCTCGTCGTTCTAGGTCTTCCCCAGTCGCGAGTCATAGGATGGAATGTTCTGTGCTCCCTAAGACGCCGATCAATTGCTTCGAACGTCTTCCTGTCGGGACACCTTTGTTCTGGAAATCTGTCTCGATACAAACGCACCGCACCACGGCTATTGCCCCGTGCTAATCCATACATCAAATGGGCATTCGCCAACTCTGCATTTGTAAACATTGGACTGACTGCAAAACCACGTTCGTGATGAACACTAACCTGGTGATGCTACGTACTGATGTGCTTGATGCTAGTACTGTAGAGCAATGAGTCGCATGTCAACACAAGCACCGAAATCAACATTACCTTCCTTCAATTGGGCCAACTGGTGGTGAATCGAGGAAGTACAGTACATACAGACGAAACTAAAATGAGCTCTAACATGGAAATTAAGCGTTTCCGGACACATGTCCATATAACATCATTATTTGTGTGTCAGGAATGTTTCCTGATAGTTTGGCCGTACCTTTTTGTAACACCCTGTATACACCTTGCCAATAACATGAAAGCTTTCGTAAACAACAGAATCACGAATAGGTCTATTCTATTACATAGTAAGACAAAACCTCACTGTGGTCTGACGACGCGTCTAAGCCTGAGACTTGTTCCAGAGCGAAACTGATTCATTCGAAAAGTGCGTCTGGCTACATTTATTCTTCGGTTGTACATGTTATTCACCCTGTGTTAGAGAGGCAGACGACTATCCAGTGTGAGACGATCGATAGCGGAGTGAACAGTGTGTGTGTGTGTGTGTGTGTGTGTGTGTGTGTGCAACAGTTGATGACTAGAGTAGGGGGGGGGGGCGATACGAGGAGGGTGAGGAGGAAAGGAATACTAAGAAAGAGGCACATGGGATTTAAGGGAGAAGAATGATATAGGAGCTGTTTGTATTTCTGCCTCTGTACCTTGGGCTTTCCCTGCGACAGAGCTATCAAAGGCAGTCAAGAAACACTTAATGAGCGATACTTTGTGCCATATGCTATGCTACCACGTCACACTGGGTAATGTTCTGAAGTTCACTTGTCGGCACGGCAATTCAGCGTGTTTGGTCAGAGGGTTAGCTGCCCTCTGTAAACTTAGCGAACGGATCAACGATGAACTTAAATGGATCTCATGGGATGTCCACCCCGTGCAAATGCAACGAGCCATAGCTAACAAAATGAGACTTTCAAATGTTTATTTCTTCATCAGTGGTCACTTTATTTAATTCATATGACAGTTAAGAGGTAATGTAATGAAAAAACAATCACGTGCATTTTCTAGAAGAAGTTGTGAATTTCATACGTTATTTTACTGTTTACTATTTGTAATTAAATTTTCAACGACGAGGGCCAAAATGTGCCAGACCGCAAGAGTAATGTACTATTACTCGTTGGATGTGTTCTCGACATCACACCCTGTAGGATGGTATTTGTCAGGCAGACAGGGAAAACATAAATTGAAACTTCAATGCAAATACACGTAGTTTTTTATTACATTATCTCTCAAATGTCATATAAATTGAATAATGTGACCAGTGATGAAAAAAAAAAGAAAAATACAACAGATTTAAAAGTAAGTAGTACGAAGATTCGAATAGTCTTCTCGTCTGCAACTCGCTTGCTAAGAACGTACGCCGACCGTTTGACCCCTAGTGGCTTCTTGCGACAGTACATTCGCACTGACACATTAGTTGCATAACAGACGCGTAAAATTTTTTCTGCGATTTTCTCCAAATTGCCAGAGCAGTGCATCTTATTATTTGCACATTACGAAGTTTTAATGACCTGCTGAAGGCGTGCAAAGTCTGAAGAAAATCTGTGACAATAACGGCGTAGCCCCCCCTTGCCAGATAGACGCGCGCCTTCCCCACTCTACACGTGGACAGCACGCTGAATTACAAATCTTATCAAAATCCTGTTTCATGCATCCGGACACCTCAATTGAAGTATGTTACAGCCAGAAACCATTCAAATATTTGAGAGGTTGTATTTGGAAAGATTTGGACTGTGAACGGTCAGAAAGGCGCAGGTGAAAGAGGCACTGCAAACGCAGAAAATACTCTTAGAGACGTAAACACAGAGGTAAGGAAGCGGCTGGTGAAATGTCTGATAAGGAGTGTGGTGTTGTACGGCGTAGAAACATGGACACTAAGGGGAATAGTATTGAAGATGGTGAAAGGTGGATGTGGTACAGAATGGAGGACATCAGCTACACTGCTGAAGTCAGGAATGCTAAGCCACTGAGAAGAATTGGATAACATTGGAGAATGTTGCTGACAATTAAGATTGTGAAGTAAAACTCTGTAAGGTATAATTCCAGACGAGGTTTCCTTGTAGAAGAGGCATTTGAGGGTTTTATTCCGGAAAAGAGAGGGAAAGGCAGAAGAAGATAATATGAGATGCTGGATGACGCCAGTAGCCTGCAAGGACCAAAGAACGAAGACGAAAGCAGAGGATAGATAAGCATAGAGGGCTATGAAGTACAAACCTACAGCAAACCAGATATCCTGGTGATGATGATGATGATACATTGAAGATTTCAAGTGCTCCCAAAACCAAAAATCGAAATGATTAAGAGCGGAGAAACGGACTGACCAACATACGATATGCAGCAGGATTTTAGACCATATATTGTGTTCGAATATTATGAGTTACCTCTAAGGAAACGGTCTATTGACACATAGTCAACATGGGTTTGGAAAACATCGTTTTTGTGAAACACAACTAGCTCTTTATTCACATGAAGTGCAGAGTACTATTGACAAGGGATTTCAGATCGATTCTGCATTCCTGGATTTCCGGAAATCTTTTGACACTGTACCACACGAGCGGCTCGTAGCAAAATTGCGAGCTTATGGAATATCGTCTCAGTTATGTGACTGGATTTGCGATTTCCTGTCAGAGGGGTCACTGTTCGTAGTAATTGACGGAAAGTCATCGAGTAAAACAGAAGTGATTTCAGGCGTTCCCCAAGGTAGTGTTACAGCCCTTTGCTGTTCCAAATCTATATAAACGATTTGGGAGACAATCTGAGCAGCCGTCTTCAGTTGTTTGCAGATGACGCTGTCGTTTATCGACTAACAAAGTCATCAGAAGATCAAAACAAACTGCAAAACGATTTAGAAAAAATATCTGAATGGTGCGAAAAGTGGCAGCTGACTCTAAATAACGAAAAGTGTGAGGTCATCCACATGAGTGCGAAAAGGAACTCGTTAAACTTCGGCCGCACGATAAATCAGTCTAATCTAAAAGCCGTAAATTCAACTAAATGCCTAGGTATTATGATTAAAAATCTTAAATTGGAAAGAATACATAGAAAATGTTGTGGGGAAGGCTAACCAAAGACTGCGTTTTATTGGCAGGACACTTAGAAAATGTAAGAGACCTACTACGCTTGTCCGTCCATTTTTAGAATACTGCTGCGCGGTGTGGAATCCTTACTAGGTAGGACTGACGGAGTACATCGCAAAAGTTCAAAGAAAGGCAGCACGTTTTGAATTATCGTGAAATATGGGACAGAGTGTCACAGAACTGATACAGGATTTGGGCTGGAAATCATTAAAAGAAAGGCGTTTTTCGATGCGACGGAATCTTCTCACGAAATTCCAATCGCCAACTTTCTTCTCCGAATGCGAAAATACACTCCTGGAAATGGAAAAAAGAACACATTGACACCGGTGTGTCAGACCCACCATAATTACTCCGGACACTGCGAGAGGGCTGTACAAGCAATGATCACACGCACGGCACAGTGGACACACCAGGAACCGCGGTGTTGGCCGTCGAATGGCGCTAGCTGCGCAACATTTGTGCACCGCCGCCGTCAGTGTCAGCCAGTTTGCCGTGGCATACGAAGCTCCATCGCAGTCTTTAACACTGGTAGCATGCCGCGACAGCGTGGACGTGAACCGTATGTGCAGTTGACGGACTTTGAGCGAGGGCGTATAGTGGGCATGCGGGAGGCCGGGTGGACGTACCACCGAATTGCTCAACACGTGGGGCGTGAGGTCTCCACAGTACATCGATGTTGTCGCCAGTGGTCGGCGGAAGGTGCACGTGCCCGTAGACCTGGGACCGGACCGCAGCGACGCACGGATGCACGCCAAGACCGTAGGATCCTACGCAGTGCCGTAGGGGACCGCACCGCCACTTCCCAGCAAATTAGGGACACTGTTGCTCCTGGGGTATCGGCGAGGACCATTCGCAACCGTCTCCATGAAGCTGGGCTACGGTCCCGCACACCGTTAGGCCGTCTTCCGCTCACGCCCCAACATCGTGCAGCCCGCCTCCAGTGGTGTCGCGACTGGCGTGAATGGAGGGACGAATGGAGACGTGTCGTCTTCAGCGATGAGAGTCGCTTCTGCCTTGGTGCCAGTGATGGTCGTATGCGTGTTTGGCGCCGTGCAGGTGAGCGCCACAATCAGGACTGCATACGACCGAGGCACACAGGGCCAACACCCGGCATCATGGTGTGGGGAGCGATCTCCTACACTGGCCGTACACCACTGGTGATCGTCGAGGGGACACTGAATAGTGCACGGTACATCCAAACTGTCATCGAACCCATCGTTCTACCATTCCTAGACCGGCAAGGGAACTTGCTGTTCCAACAGGACAATGCACGTCCGCATGTATCCCGTGCCACCCAACGTACTCTAGAAGGTGTAAGTCAACTACCCTGGCCAGCAAGATCTCCGGATCTGTCCCCCATTGAGCATGTTTGGGACTGGATGAAGCGTCGTCTCACGCGGTCTGCACGTCCAGCACGAACGCTGGTCCAACTGAGGCGCCAGGTGGAAATGGCATGGCAAGCCGTTCCACAGGACTACATCCAGCATCTCTACGATCGTCTCCATGGGAGAATAGCAGCCTGCATTGCTGCGAAAGGTGGATAGACACTGTACTAGTGCCGACATTGTGCATGCTCTGTTGCCTGTGTCTATGTGCCTGTGGTTCTGTCAGTGTGATCATGTGATGTATCTGACCCCAGGAATGTGTCAATAAAGTTTCCCCTTCCAGGGACAATGAATTCACGGTGTTCTTATTTCAATTTCCAGGAGTGTATTTTGTTGACACCGACCTACATAGGGCGGAAAGATCACCACGATAAAATAAGGGAAATCAGAGCTCGTACGGAAAGATATAGGTGTTCATTCTTTCCGCGCGCTATACGAGATTGGAATAATAGAGAATTGTGAAGGTGGTTCGATGAACCCTCTGCCAGGCACTTAAATATGATTTGCAGAGTATCCATGCAGATGTAGATACTGGACCTCTCAGTTCTAGGAAATTTCGGAGAAACCTTGGTGCCACATTGCTTACGGAGTAAACACGTGGAGCCATGTAACATCGTGCACGGACTGCTAGCAGAAGTGGGGAAGTTGGACTGCTGGCGACATCGTGGGCGGCTCTACACCGCCCTTTGAACTTTCATCCCTTTCGGGTTGTATCGCACTCCCCAACTGACGGGAGCCAGCGGTCTCCAAACGACTTTTCGCGCCAGCTTTCATCTGTGACAGTCGCCGCGGGAACAAAGCCGCCTCTTCCCGAAAAATTGTTCTCCGCTCTCAGAATCCCGGCTCGACCTCGCTGTCAATGTTTAAACAGCAATCTGGCAACTGCACCACGCCTTACCGCCATCAAGGCGAGTCCAATTCATTTCCGACGGAGCGAGTCATGAATATTTCGCAAGGTGAACCGGAGACGTCTCATTTCCCTTTATGACACAACGAAATTCAATTTGCCGTTTTGTTTCGCCCGTTTGCCCCCTTTAGTTTGTCTTGTTACGGACTGCAGAATTTTAGAAAACTCATTGGTTGCTTGGAGCCATCTTGAGCAATTTATAGGTAATTCTTGTTAAATGTTTCACGATTGTTTTATTCCTGTAATGACGTTAATGGCTGGAGTCTTAATGCTATTCAAATTAAAATAGAACTTATCCTGTCTACTTGTGCTACTAGCCGACATGTCAAATTACATATCATGGGGTAGTAACACTTGAAGAGGTGTTTTACTGGAGTGAACTACGGGTATGAAAACTCTCACTCGTGTTAAAATAAGACATCTTACATTTAAGGAACTTACACATTCCGACATACATCATCTGGTGTTATTGACTGACGTTTCGTCACGAGCTGTGTGTGATAGTGTTTCTACGTTACTGATATTTTTACTCGTAATACGTCAATGTCTTGGTTCTGCTTCATTTTATTATCTAAGGGTAAATGAGCGACACAAATGCCAGTTTAACAATAGAGGGGGAAAAGTTTATGGTCAAATATAGGTAACTACTCGTTAATCTCGTATGAGAAATATTGTGTTACTGTATTTTGTATGTTATTTTGCGCCGGCCGAAGTGGCCGTGCGGTTAAAGGCGCTGCAGTCTAGAACCGCAAGACCGCTACGGTCGCAGGTTCGAATCCTGCCTCGGGCATGGATGTGTGTGATGTCCTTAGGTTAGTTAGGTTTAAGTAGTTCTACGTTCTAGGGACTGATGACCTCAGAAGTTAAGTCGCATAGTGCTCAGAGCCATTCTAACCATTTGTTGTATTGTTATTTCGAGTACCTTTGTCGGTATTATAATCCCGTTATATATTTTAATATTTTATATTGTCACACCTTATTTTTTCTTTTTACAACACTAACTGGAAGATGATTTGTTAATCAGATCGCCGCCAGTCACCATTACGAAAATAGTGACACAGACATTGTTTCTATTCGTCGTATATATAGGCTATCATGTGTTTCTCCTCGGAGTCGCCAAGTATCTGACTAATCAGATACTTGCAATTTCGTTTCTGCAATGTGTAGATGGAGTCAGTTCAAACAAATGCGCCTCATCACATCTTTCTAGCTACACCCAGCGTCAACAGGAAACGTCGTTTGCAAGCAGTTACAAGCAAAATGATTTTTAAATTGGAATTTTACGTGTCCGTTCGACAGACTGCTCCAAAATTAGTCTAGTGAGATATTTGCTTTGTTAGTATATTTTAACAGGGACTGTAAAACATGATAAAGATCCAGTTCTCCAGCAGCGACCGATCACCGCTGTTGAATGGAGGCCAGGGCGCTGCTGTCGCTGCTACAGCCCTGAGTACTATTAGTGTTTTATTGTCGCTATTATCACCTTGCACTAGACTAATTTGCTTCTCGTCTGCTGAATGAATACGTAAAATCGTACTTTGAAAATCATTTTGTTTGTAACAAATCAATGCTCTACCTCCATACTGGGTGTCGTGTAAAATACGTTATGAGCAGTGTTTGGGCTAACTCCACCCACTCATTGGAAAAACGAAATTGGAAGAATCGGCCGAAACACCAGAGAAGATGTACCTGACGACTCTGAAGTAGATCTTCGGTACATGTATATACAGGGTGTTACAAAAAGGTACGGCCAAATTTTCAGGAAACATTCCTCACACACAAAGAAAGAAAATATGTTATGTGGACATGTGTCCGGAAACGCTTACTTTCCATGTTAGAGCTCATTTTATTACTTCTCTTCAAACCACATTAATCATGGAATGGAAACACACAGCAACAGAACGTACCAGCGTGACTTCAAACACTTCGTTACAGGAAATGTTCAAAATGTCCTCCGTTAGCGAGGATACATGCATCCACCCTCCGTCGCATGGAATCCCTGATGCGCTGATACAGCCCTGGAGAATGGCGTATTGTATCACAGCCGTCCACAATACGAGCACGAAGAGTCTCTAAATTTGGTACCGGGGCTACGTAGACAAGAGCTTTCAAAGGCCCCCATAAATGAAAGTCAAGAGGGTTGAGGTCAGGAGAGCGTGGAGGCCATGGAATTGGTCCGCCTCTACCAATCCATCGGTCACCGAATCTTCTGTTGAGAAGCGTACGAACACTTCGACTGAAATGTGCAGGAGCTCCATCGTGCATGAACCACGTGTTGTATCGTACTTGTAAAGGCACATGTTCTAGCAGCACAGGTAGAGTATCCCGTATGAAATCATGATAACGTGCTCCATTGAGCGTAGGTGGAAGAACATGGGGCCCAATCAAGACATCACCAACAATGCCTGCCCAAACGTTCACAGACAATCTGTGTTGATGACGTGATTGTATAATTGCGTGCGGATTCTCGTCAGCCCACACATGTTGATTGTGAAAATTTACAATTTGATCACGTTGGAATGAAGTCTCATCCGTAAAGAGAATATTTGCACTGAAATGAGGATTGAAACATTGTCGGATGAACCATTCGCGAAAGTGTACCCGTGGAGGCCAATCAGCTGCTGATAGTGCCTGCACACGCTGTACATGGTACGGAAACAACTGGTTCTCCCGTAGCACTCTCCATTCAGTGACGTGGTCAACGTTACCTTGTACAGCAGCAACTTCTCTGACGCTGACATTAGGGTTATCGTCAACTGCACGAAGAATTGCCTCGTCTATTGCAGGTGTCCTCGTCGTTCTAGGTCTTCCCCAGTCGCGAGTCATAGGCTGGAATGTTCCGTGCTCCCTAAGACGCCGATCAATTGCTTCGAACGTCTTCCTGTCGGGACCCTTTGTTCTGGAAATCTGTCTCGATACAAACGTACCGCGCCACGGCTATTGCCCCGTGCTAATCCGTACATCAAATGGGCATCTGCCAACTCCTTATTTGTAAACATTGCACTGACTGCAAAACCACGTTCTTGATGAACACTAACCTGTTGATGCTACGTACTGATGTGCTTGATGCTAGTACTGTAGAGCAGTGAGTCGCATGTCAACACAAGCACCGAAGTCAACATTACCTTCCTTCAATTGGGCCAACTGGCGGTGAATCGAGGAATTACAGTACATACAGACGAAACTAAAATGAGCTCTAACATGGGAATTAAGCGTTTCCGGACACATGTCCACATAACATCATTTCTTTATTTGTGTGTGAGGAATGTTTCCTGAAAGTTTGGCCGTACCTTTTCGTAACACCCTGTATAAGCGGGAGAAGAAGTTTTATATGCCCGTAAGTTTTAATTAATGATGCATTAGTTTACTTTCGCTCTTAAAATAACAAGTAATTCGTATGTAACTAGCCTGTGGAACGTCAATGCTATTTTCTTTTCTCGACATTGTTTTCCCTTTTTAATTTCGATTTTACTGTTGTTCATTTATGTTGGAGACCACTAGCAACATTGCTCGTAGAAGTTTCTTGCAGTGGTTGCAAACCGTAAATCTGAAGCCAGGCAGAGAGACCAATAAGACAATCGCGTTCCGCCCCTCAGAGTCGATACGCACGCGTTTGGCTTGTGCGAGGAGTGCAGTTCCAGTTATTTTCTTTATGTCTGAAGCCGGCCGCCTTACTTGGAAATGAATAATTCACAGCCCAGGGCGCACTGCACGCGGATGGTCGGGTGGTGCCCCGCGGCTGCTAGGAACAACCCGCCTCCACAGGGGAAAGTCCACCGTCCTCTCAGGGTCCGCCTACCGTTTACTACGTCGAACAACGTTAAATAGTCCCAGGTTCCCTAAAAAAAATGGCTCTGAGCACTATGGGACTCAACTGCTGAGGTCATTAGTCCCCTAGAACTTAGAACTAGTTAAACCTAACTAACCTAAGGACACCACAAACATCCATGCCCGAGGCAGGATTCGAACCTGCGACCGTAGCGGTCTTGCGGTTCCAGACTGCAGCGCCTTTAACCGCACGGCCACTTCGGCCGGCCAGGTTCCCTAAATGCACTGAGCGCAATCTCGTATCGCGCTGTTTGTACTACAGTGGAACCTGGTTTAGCTGGAATTGGTGGAACCGCGTAGAGGTAATCTGGTTTAACGAAAATCCGGATGATCCGGAAGTTAAGAAAAAAAGTTGGAATTGCACTGGTTGTAAGGTTTTAACACGTTTTCTGCCACTGAAAATAATTCACCTTTACTGTACCGGGAAAAAGATGGGATAAAGATGTGCACGCTGCACGAGTAGTGGATAAGATGTTTGATTTAGTGTTTATCTGTGGTTTGCTTGCTCGTCTGTCTGTTGTGCAGCTCTGTGGCATTCCAATTTGAGGCATAGCACCGAGTAGTTGAGTTTTCAGAGAAGGAGATTTGCTATTTGTGAATCTTAACTTCAGGTGTGCCCCAGGGCAGCGTAATAGGTCATCTGCTTTTTACGATTTACATAAAGAATCTGGTTGATGGTATTGACAGCGGCCTTAGACTGTTTGCCGATGATGCTGTAGTCTACAGGAAAGTAGTATCACACGAAAGTTGTGAACAAATCAATGAGGATTTGCAGAAAATAAATGCGTGGTGTAATGACTGGCAGTTATCTCTCAATATTAGTAAATGTAACCTACTGCGTATAACAAGGCTAAAATCTCCATTAATGTACGACTACAAAATAAATGACCAGTCTTTGGAAGCGGTAACGTCCGTCAAGTATCTGGATGTGACTATTCGAAATGATCTCAAATGGAATGATCAGATTACACAAGTAACGGGTAAGGCGAACTCTAGATTGCGGTTTATTGGTAGAATCCTGAAGCGACGCAGTCCTACAACAAAGAAAACTGCTTACAATACGTTAGTTCGTCCAGCCTTGGAGTATTGTTCGTCTGTATGGGACCCTTACCAATTGGGTCTGATTCACGAGATTGACAAGGTCCAAAGAATAGTGGTAAGACTCGTGACTGGTACATTTAGCCATCGCGAGAGCGTTACAAATCTCATAGAAATTTTGAAGTGGGACACACTTGCAGATAGATGGCGCGCTAAACAGAAGGGGCTGCTCACTAAATTCCGAAATCCGATCTTCACCGAGGATGTAGAGCATATATTATTACCACCAATTTTCAAATCGCGCAATGATCACGATTCAAAGATAAGGGAAATAAGAGCTCGTACTGAGGCGTTCAGACAGTCGTTTTTCCCTCGCGCGATCCGCGAGTGGAACAGAGGGGGGAATGTGACTTTGGCGCGAATTGTGCCCTCCGCCACACACCGCTTGGTGGCTAGCGGAGTATATATGTAGATGTAGAAATACTTCATTAAGAAGATGAAAACTTGGTAGCAAATATATGGTAATAATTCTGTTGATGTAAAACAATTTTATGAGAAATTTTTCGGGCTGCTACATACGCTAATTTTTATTTGCTTTAGAGAACGTCAGTATCCCAGGCACAAAACAACATGCTCAGCAGCCGCGCGGGATTAGCCGAGCGGTCTGGGGCGCTGCAGTCATGGACTGTGCGGCTGGTCACGGCGGAGGTTCGAGTCCTCCCTCGGGCATGGGTGTGTGTGTTTGTCCTTAGGATAATTTAGGTTAAGTAGTGTGTAAGCTTAGGGACTCATGACCTTAGCAGTTAAGTCCCATAAGATTTCACACACACTTTTTGAACATGCTCAGCATGAGGCAAGTTACTTTTATTTCAGGGCTGGTTCCAATTCGCAATTTATGAGCAAACAGTTCGTGGTCAGGATCAGCAGGTGTTACAAGCAGGTTAATTATTGTGAACGCTAGAGGTAGTCTCAAACAGTTTTTTTCCTTCTGAATAGAGCAGTATTTTATTTTTTTAAATTCCAAGTCAGAAGTTGCAGTTCATGTCACGTAGCTTCAACAGTGTACTTCAGTATTGAGTTTCAGTTAATAGTTTTACCTGAGTACACAATTACTTACTTATGTCTTTTAATTACATTAGTTTTCATTATGTCAAATTTAGTATTTCACTAGGTTTACAGTTTTGTTTCACGACACAGTTCACATGTGCAACACAGGGCCAATCAACAGTCAGTATCGCTCAGCAGTTGAATACGATGTCTAAAAGACTCGTTAGACGAAGAGAAAGTTTTTGAAAAAGGATATTCACTATTTTCATTTATAGATAAATTTATATAGAAAGCTTACATGTTCAAACGCCGTATTTTGATATAAACACACAAACTGTACATTATTTTAACATATTGTGGCAGGATATTTAAGTAGAAACACAGTTTTATACCCTTCGAAACAAAAAGAGTTGTCGTTGCATGGGACAGAGTACTTCCAGCGACTCGTTTCACTCTTCTGGGGTATCATCAGAAAATCTATAAGGGTATGGTCCTGTCCCGCATCACTATACTGGAAATTAAAATATTTACTACAGAACATCATTTAATATAATGCAAAATTTACATTCGTCGTATCTCTGATGACTGTCGTGTGTACCTACAGGGCAAAGAACGGCACAATTCAACTATTCAGAGCCGTGGCGTGGGGAAACCACAAAAAGAAGGTTAACGCTCGCTATAAAAACCTTATCTTAAAACATATCGAGGTCAGTGCTGGCATGGGATCATGTTTACAGGTTTACAGAACACGGAGATTAATCTGTACACTGTGCAATAGCTCGTTGCATGCACACGTTACAAGGTCGCATGCAAAACACACACTGTTCATGTTGCCCAGTTTACTAGATAGCCATCCCCAAGGTGACGCAGATGTGCGCTTAGATAAGAGTACTTTAAACATAATGTAAGAAATTAATACGATCACAGATACTTTGTTAAAAAACTTCGTATTTAAAAACGCAACCTTGATCTAGATTTAAATAATAAAATCGATGTGTGTATAGCAATTTATGTAAGTATCTGCTAGTTGGGAACGAGCAGCGTTCCCGTTCTTTGCTGGTCAAGCGGCTGCCGAGTGGGAGGGAGGAGGAGATTAGTGTTTAACGTCCCGTCGACAACGAGGTCATTAGAGACGGAGCACAAGCTCGGATTAGGGAAGGATGGGGAAGGAAATCGGCCGTGCTCTTTCTAAGGAACCATCCCGGCATTTGCCTGAAGCGATTTAGGGAAATCACGTAAAACCTAAATCAGGATGGCCGGACGCGGGATTGAACCGTCGTCCTCCCGAATGCGAGTCCAGTGTGGGCTGCCGAGTGCACCAGTGTGGATTACGTGCTGAAGTATATCGTGAAAGTTGGACGTTATACTTCTTTGCACAGTTGACCAATGATTCCGCTTGTGTGCATACACAAACTCTGAGTCTGAGCGAGCGAAAAATCGTTCAGAGGATTCTGAAAGGTCGGATGCAGCCTGCAGTAGAGGGAAACCGCGTGACATGAGAGGCGCAGCTTGCCTTGATTGTGCTAGTAGCGCCGGTGGAGGCTTGGGTATCAGTTGAGGACTTTTGGTAATTTGCCTTTTTGATGCACGTAGTTGCTGCTTCCTTGCTCACTGGAGGGATTTTGTCAGATTCGTGTAAGCATACATCGAGAGTAATATTCGTATCTTTGTTGTGGCCAGCGACTTGTTTATTGAGTATAGACATTGTGGAATAATTAAGGTCTGTTAGTGTTTAAATAATCTGTTTTGCGGTTATAGTAAATTAAAATCTTTATTGGTGTCTTTCATTTTTTTACACCGCTTAAGACTGTTGACTTAGATTAGATTAGATTAGTTTTTCGTTCCATAGATCCATGCTGAGGAGATCCTCGTGGATGTGGAACACGTCAACTTTTTATTTTTTATTTTTTTTATAGCTGAAATAACAATACCAATATTATGAATATACACAATACATCATTTGTTTCTATTAAAAAATTCGTCAATGGAGTAGAAGGAGTTGGCCACTAGTAAGACTTTCAGGCTCCTTTTAAATTGATCTTTATTTGTAACTAAATTTTTTATGTTTGCTGGAAAATTATTGAAGATGAGTGTTCCTGAGTAGTGGACCCCTTTTGAACTAAAGTAACTGCTTTTAAGTCTTTGTGCAGATCATTTTTGTTCCTGGTATTGTATGTACGAACTGAGCTGTTTGTTAGAAAAAGAGATATATTATTTAGTACAAATTTCATTAAGGAGTAAATATACTGAGAGGCAGTGGTTAGTATACCCAGTTCTTTGAAGAGGTTTCTACATGACGTCCGTGAATTTACTCCATAAATAACACGTATTACACGCTTTTGGACTCTGAAAACTTTTGTTTGACTTGAAGAGTTACCCCAAAATATTATACCATATGACATTATGGAATGAAAGTAGGCAAAGTATGCAAGCTTTTTCATTTTTATGTTGCCTATGTCTGCTAACACTCGAATTGCAAATACAGATTGGTTAAGGCGTTTCTGCAGTTCTGCGGTGTGCTCCTCCCAACTGAATTTATTATCAAGTTGTAACCCCAGGAATTTAAGACTGTCAACGTCTTCTATCTGCTCTTCTTCATAGTTTATGCATATGCTGGGTGGAAACCTCTTACAGGTTCTGAATTGCATGTAGTAAGTCTTTTCAAAGTTTAATGTCAATGAGTTGGCTTTAAACCATTTATTAATATCCATGAAAATATCATTAGCAGATCTTTCTAGAACTACACTTGACATACTACTTATTGCAATACTTGTGTCATTTGCAAACAAAACGAACTCTGCTTCTGGCAGTGTAACTGATGAGAGATCATTAATGTACACAAGAAAAAGCAATGGCCCTAAGATGGATCCTTGTGGGACACCACATGTAATTTCTTCCCATTCTGATGATGACTGATGACTTATTTCACTAGTCCCTTGTACTGACACCCTTTGTTTCCTGTTAGCTAGGAATGACTTGAACCATTTTGCAGCACTGCCCGTGACACCATAGAATTCTAATTTATTTAAAAGGATGTTGTGGTTCACACAATCAAATGCCTTTGACAAATCACAGAAAATACCTGCTGCTTGTAATTTGTTATTTAATGAATTAAGTTCATTTTCACTGTAGGTGTAAATAGCCTTCTCGATATCAGAACCCTTCAGAAATCCAAACTGTGTTCTTGGTAATATGTTATTTGTGGTCAGATGGTTGAGAAGCTGCCTGTACATTACTTTTTCTAAAATTTTGAGAATGCTGGCAAAAGTGAAATCGGTCTGTAGTTTGATGGTATCTCTTTATCCCCTTTCTTGAATAGAGGCTTAACATCTGCATATTTTAGCCAGTCAGGAAATGTCCCAGTTATAATTGACTGGTTACACAAGTAACTTAGAATTGTACTAAACTCACAAGAACATGCCTGAATTAACTTTGTTGATATTTCATCGTAACCACTAGAATGCTTTGTTTTCAAAGATTTATTATGGAAGTTATTTCTTTTGGTGAAGTGAGTGACATATTCTTGTAGCTGAAGCTATTTGTAAAGGCTAGTTTCAGATATTCAAGGACATTATTTACTGATCCTGACAATCCCCTTCTATCAGTAATGGATATAAAGTACTTGTTAAATAGATTTGCCACACTATGCCCATCGGTTACTAATGTGTCACCTACCCTTAATGTTATTTGCTCCTGTTCCTTTTTGGTTCTACCAGTCTTCTCTTTCACTATATCCCATATTGTTTTTATTTTGTTCCCTGACATTGCTATCTTCTTCTCGTAGTGCATTTGTTTAGATGTCTGAATTACTTTTTTTAATATTTTACAGTATTCCTTGTATTTAGCTAAATCATCAGTATTGGAGTTATTCTTGGTCGACAGATACATTTTCCTTTTTGTCTTACAGGAAATCTTCATTCCTTGTGTAATCCATGGTTTTATTATAAACTTCTGTTTAATTTGAGTAAATTTTAGAGGAAAACAGTTTTCAAACATGGTACTGACATTGTTCATGAATGTATTATATTTTTCATTCATGTCACGGGCACTATAAACCTCTTTCCAGTTCATATCTTTGAGCAGTTTTCTAAAACACTCAATTTTTGGTTTACTGACTACTCCCCTGTACTCAGACTTAGCAGTCTTGATAATCTGCTCAGAATTTACATCTAAAACAAGGAGCTGCATGTCATGATCTGATAGTCCATTTATTACAGGTTTTATGATATGAACTAATTATTTTACATATTTTTAAGCTATTGCTGGGGCTAGAGTCAAACGACTGTCATGTTATGTATCTTTTATTCTAAGAGTACTGTAGCGAATTTTGAAAAGAAATGTGAATTTTTGAAGTCTGTCATTTCATTCAGGATCTCGTTATTCCCATGTGCCTGTGGATGAATATTTCCATTTCTTCCAAGATGTCCATTTTCCAGCTCTTTTCTAAATAAACTATGTAGTACTTTGAGATCGTTGTCTATTATAACACTGTGTCCTGTTTCATTTATAATTTTCGCTATAGCTGATTTATTCGGTTTGACAAGTCTGAAACAGTCTATGTGTTCTTTAAAGCGTGTTTTAAAATTTCTTTCCGTTTGGCCGATGTAATATTTGTTGCAATGGCTGCATGCAATTTTATAAATTCCTGATTTGTTAAGTTTCTCTGTGGGATGTGAGACGTCATGTATAGTTTCTTCTTTAAGTTCTTGTTAGTGGCAAAGATGATCTTTATGTCTGTTTTTTTTCAGCAGCTTGGCTATTTTGTCTGATATGACACCTTAATATGGTAATGTTATATACTTGGTTTTTTGGATGTTGTGTGGAGAAGCTGTTTCAGAGTGTTTGTTTTTATTTTTAGTTGTGCGTTGTGATAGTGTGTCTATATCATGTTCGTGATAGCCATTATTATGTGCAATGACTTTGATAGTGTTCATTTCTGTCTCATAGTCGGCAGCAGCAAGTGGGAATTTCTGTGCTCTTAAACAGAGCCATCTTGTCCCCTGCACTACAGATTTGTTCTTGTGTCCGTGTTTCCAAGTCACTGTTACTTTAGTGAAAATTTGTGAACAGTGATCAAGAAAGCCAAGAGAGCCACGGAAATGGAAACACCTCAGCGCGTCACAACGAGACTGCCGCGCCAGAAGAACAAGTGACTGACTGTTACATGACACTTTCGTGCAAACATCAGTCTAGCTTCCTCTTACTAAGTTTCCTCTTCTTCTACAGGATAACCACAGCATTCATGAGAAGACTATGTAACATCAGTATAATCTTATAGTGAATCTGTTTTTGTAATGCCATTTAGCCTGAAGATGAGGTACTCTCTAGAAACATGTAGAAAAATAAATAAATAATACAATAGTTAACAAAGTTTGTGACTGGTAGCTGTAGTTTAAAAAAAACATTTACATGTTTCTTGAGACAGTCACGGTCGAAAAATAGTCAAAATGAGTTCAAAGATTACCGCGTTACTATAGTGTTATTACCAGGCCAGGTGGAGTATAAGAGACGTTAACAGCGTCAGATGTGATCACTGAAGGACGCGGAGATGCTCTTACTCGTGCGAGTGAGATTTATCAGTGCCTGGGACATCGTTGTGGGCCTCTATTTGGCCGGATGGCCGAGTCTTGCAATATCCAGATTTTTGCAGCATTCGGGTGTGGCATTGGCCCAATGTTGGACTGCGTGGGAACGTGAGGGCTGGTACCTTGTAATCAAGTTCCGATCGACCACGCTTGACCATCACAAGGGATTATCGCCACATCATAACCTTTTCACATCGATACCGGCTACCAGAGAACAAGTAATGGACTATGCGACATTCTGTGTCATCTCTCACAGCAACAGCCGGACTAGGGAATTACCGTCCTGTGAGTAGGTTGCCGTTAACACCACGACTAATGGAGTGGTGGCGTCTCCTGGAAGCATTGAATGCTGAAGAACTTTGTCACAATGTGTTCAGCGATGAATCGCGGCTCTTAAAATGGTTCAAATGGCTCTGAGCACTATGGGACTTAACATCTAGGGTCATCAGTCCCCTAGAACTTAGAACTACTTAAACCTAACTAACCTAAGGACATCACACAACACCCAGCCATCACGAGGCAGAGAAAATCTCTGACCCCGCCGGGAATCGAACCCGGGAACCCGGGCGCGGGAAGCGAGAACGCTACCGCACGACCACGAGGTGCGGGCGAATCGCGGCTCTGCACTACCCCGTATGCCCATCGTCGACGAGAAGGGTCAACCTGGGAAGAGGTCACAAAGTCTTCGAATGTGTACGGAGAGGTTACTCTCGGCGTCATGGTGTGGGGTGCCAACGGGCTTAACTTCGAGTCGTGGCTGGTAATGATTAATGGCAGCACAGCGATGCGTCACGGATATCCTGCATCCTCATGTGTTACCTCTCATACCATAATATCGTGGGACTGTTTCTCAACTGGTCAGTGTTCGTCCACCCATGGCACGTGTCTTCATGAACTGCGCGCAGGATGTTGAGGTACTGCTGTGCTCAGCAAGATCCCCACATCTTCCACGAGAAACGTGTGGGATCAGCTCGGACGTCAACTCCGCCACTATCCAGGATATGAATGGGCCATTTACAACAGTTGTGGGCCAGCATTCCTCAAGAGAGACTTCAACAGCTTTAAGACACCTTGAAAGGTGACAGTTTATTCACATTTCATGCGATTACAATCAACAATTTCAGTGCGCTCAGCAGAGCGCCTTTTCTCCGGGTATTCTGCTCATGTAATCAAGAAGGGGGTTCGCCCCGATAGCTGAGTGGTCCGCGTGACGGATTGCCGTCCTACGGGCCCTGGTTTCGTTCCCGGGTGGGTCGCCCCATGTGGCGTCGAATGTAATAAATAAGACCTGCACTAAGGCGACCGGACATGCCCCGCAAGGGGCCTCCCAGCCAATGACTCCAAACGCTCATTTTCATTAAGAAGGGGGAATGTCGCGTTAGAAAAAAGGTTGAATAATTTCAATTTCTCGTTATGTTCGACATCTTCATTCTACGTTACACATCCATACTGCTAATCGTGGATAAACACTATAATTTACGAATGAGTGAATGGCTGGAAATGCATGTACGTTAGTTGATGGATATAGCTCTCAAGGTTTGCTCTTGCAGTAAGGCGTTGGAATGGTACTTGAATTTAAACTTTAGAACCTTGGCTTGAGGCAGTAACATGTCTATCCCGCTCTGCGATTGGTCCCTTACACCAACGCATAAGGTGAGCGCACGTTCATATTTTCGGCTTTAAACCGGTGGAAAATTTTGATAAGCGGGCACAGGCGTTTTTGAGTTTCATCTGACTGAAGAATAGTCCTGAATCACTGTGGCGCGTTTTGTCGATTAGCGTCCCGCCCCATGAAGTTTTCTTTTTTCTACAATCGGTCTAAGGAGTAAGGGAAATTGGAGATTTTAGTCTATTCGGCATATATGGTTAATACGTGCAGCCTCCATGCCCACTTGAAAAGAATATTTTGGATGGGTGTTCGTTTAGTTTTCGTGTCGTGGGTAGGAACTCTCCGTGGTTACGAAATTCTTTTGCCGCCACATCCGAATTGTTTGGTTTTCGCATGTGCCGATGTTGCTATCGTTATGGTCGACTTTGTCTTTAGATCTACATACGATTCACTTAACGTATCGTGTTCCAAGAAAATTTCGTCAACATACAGATGGACAACAAGCGAGGACTGACGACGGCTTTTGGGGTTTATAGAACTGATTCCAATATAATTACACATGGTGAACTTCCCTTCTAGTATCCGCAGTACTATCTCTACTGAATCTTTCGGTCTTTTAGTTAGGCACACTGGTATTCACGTTCCGCTCCTCTGACGACATTATTCCTTGTTGATTAAGTAATATGTAATGATTTTGTAGAGATCGCCATCCCCTTAAGAAACCGAGGTGTTTAGATGATTTTATGTTAAACGTGTGCTGCAGTCGAGGTGTGCACTCCACTTTTGTATATAAATGTCACTCTTCATCTTGATGTGCGCTCCAGCGCTCCACTCCGTGTACTGTATTCATAACCATGCCTACCCTCTAAGAGAAATGTTTAGTGAAATTTATTCCCTGATCGATCGTTCTGAAGTCTTGTCAGTTATCCGTTGCGCATTTTCACAATTAAAAATTGAGCTACACTCAAATGAAAACTTAGTATGTCTTCAGACGACTTGGCAGTCAGAGGAACCAGGCAAAGGGAGCCACTGCCTGCTCGAGATACGGAGTACATGGGCTTCACCATATCCATGTTATGTGGCAAAGGCTCGTCATACATTAAGAGAAACAAATTCAATTACCAGCATTAAGAAGTACGAGGTGATCAAAAAGTCAGTATAAATTTGAAAACTTAACAAACCACGGAATATTGTAGATAGAGAAGTAAAAATTGGCACACTTGTCACACATGCTTGGAATGACATGGGGTTGTATTAGATAAAAAAAAAAAAAAAAAAAACAAAAAAACGATGTTCACAAAATGTCCGCGTGAAAGATCTTTTGCGCTCATCGTTTGGTGATGATCGTGTGCTCAGCCGCCACTTTCGTCATTCTTGGCCTCCCAGGTCCCCAGACCTCAGTCCGTGCGATTATTGGCTTTGGGGTTACCTGAAGTCTTAAGTATATCGTGATCGACCGACATTTCTAGGGATGCTGCAGGACAACATCCGACACCAATGCCTCACCATAACTCCAGACATGCTTTACAGTGCTGTTCACAACATTATTCCTCGACTACAGCTATTGTAGAGGAATGATGGCGGCCATATTGAGCATTTCCTGTGAAAAACATCATCATTGCTTTGTCTTACTTTGTTATGCTAATTATTGCTATTCTGATCAGATGAAGCGCCATCTGTCGGACATTTTTTGAACGTCTGTATTTTTTTTTTTTTTTTGATTCTAACACAACCCCATGTCATTCCAAGCATTTGTGTCAATTTGTACCTCTCTATCTATATTATTCCGTGATTTATTCCGTTTTCAAATTTATACTGACTTTTCGATCACCCGGTATAATAAAAGCGTTGGCGGTTGTTAAACCTTCCCAATCGAAATCAGTGCATGCATCCACACCGGCAGGATGAAACGTTGTACTGGCAGGAGGGCTCATTCTGCACAAATTCTTTGTTAACTTGGCTCGACATAGCAATGACTGAAATAATGCCATATGCCCTCTCGACCCTTGAAGGTTCATTTCGTTTCATCCTCCCCACCTGGATACCTCACCTTTTTTCAAGCACTGTAATCATCGTAAATGATTTCTCTACTCCTGCCTTTACATGTTACGACGTGATTCTATCAAATTATGTGCTGCTTTTATGCATAAAATACTGGTAGCAAGGACTCTACTTCTGATTGCTTCAGATGAAAGGCTCTTCGTTCATCGTAGCGTAAATATTGGTGTCCTGATGTAACACAACAGATTTTTTGGCTACAACGAAAAATCGCATGAAATTATCGACTTTCACATGTTGGGGGTTGATTTGGTGGGAGAGACCAAACAGTGAGGTCATCGGTCTGATTGGGTTAAAGAAGGACGGAGAAGGACGTCGGCCGTACCCCTTCAAATCCACCATCCCGGCATTTGCCTGAAGCGATTTAGGGAAATCGCGGAAAACCTAAATCAGGATGGCCGGAAGCAGGATTGAACCGTCGTCCTCCCGAATGCGAGTGTAGTGTGCTAACCACTGCGCCACCTCTCTCTGTACTTTCACATGTCAGTAGTTTTAAGTGTACTTGCCGAATTTCTACTTTTAGTTCAAGTTGGTTTCCCTTTTAGAAATTGTCCCCAGAAATATTAAAATTTGTTGGTAGCCCGAACTAAAAAAGAAAGAAAACGACCTGCCACGAAGAAATTATCCAAATTGGACGAAAATAGTTAAATGTGACGTACAGTCGTGGACAAAACGGGCGAGACCCCTCGCCTTTTCGTTATGCTGATCCTCACAGCTTTAAAGTCTGCTACACAGCATAACAGGCAAGGTGACGAAGTGCTACCAACATACTATGCACAGGCGTGAAATTGAAAAACTATCCGAACTTTGTCAGACTATTTTCAATCATGTTTAAGACTACATTAACGCTGATTAGTGTGTTAAACACAACACGTAAATGCAAGATATAAATGAAAGAAGAAACGCTAATTAGTATGAAATGTATTAATAAAAATGAATTTCAGCTTATCGAGATAAGATAACTGTTTTAGTAAGACAGAGTACTCCAGATCGTTACGAATTAGCAAAATATTATGCGCATTCGGCAGCGAAACGTCTCTATCAACGTTCAGACCAGTCATACCGGATTACCGGTGCTGATCTACCATCAAAGTGTGCAAATTTAGCAATGCGTGAAGATTCATAACGAAAGTCAGTGAAAAATCATTCAGTGTGACACTTAAGTCAATTCAGTTATTGACAGAAGCGGAAAAGTAGTCAGTAACAAGTATGAAATTCTACAAGAGTTTCATATTGATATCCACAGGGCGCCGGTACAGAATAAAGGTAGCAATAAAACGCATTGGGGACGCGAGAATTTCTTAAAATTGCTTTACTGAAAGTCTATCCACCTCCATCGAGATTAGAACCGAAAACAAACCAGACCTCCCTTGCACTAGCAAACACCTTTCACTACGCTAGCAGACAACCTAGGCAAACAGACCTCTATAATTACCTCAGACATGAATAAGGAGGAAATGAAAATTGCAAACTGATCTGCAGTTTGTTTCATAGAGCTTTCTGGAATCAAAAACAAGGCTTTTCTACCTTTATGTCACCGCTTATGTGACAATCATTCGGGATGTTTATCGAAATAACAAAATACTGTTATTAGCGAGTAAATTTAGTAGGATCATTCTGCACCACCACAGGAAATAAACGGCGACAATAGCTGCCAAACGTATTCTACAATGTTTCGAATTCTCCATTAGATTCGCCACAGCCATAAAACGTTCAAAAATAGCCGAAGTGTTTCTCAAGCTAGCTAGCAATGGGAATGCTCGCACTTCTGAAACGCGGTGGCATTAATACTGGGGCCTGAATTACCACTTGTATAGCAAATGGATTTTATTTGCATTCCTGTAAAAATGATTTGGATCGAAAGCGTAGCTACGATTAAAATGCTGATGTATCGACTACAACTAGAACACTTCGAACAATGAGTAGGGGGAATTATTTATGCATCTTCAGTAACTGTCGTAGCTATTTTCGTTGTTAGGAGTTCGTCACGTAAATCGGTAAAAGTGGAACCCTACTAGTCTCACTTTCTTGACCATCTATCTGTCTACCCAACCCTTAAAACCCTTTTATCTCGAGTACAGGTAGAAATAATAAGCGGAAATGTATCGCATTTCCTGCGGTTTACAGTCCCTTGGTGGTGTAAAAAAGTGAGCTTTTATGTCAACGCAATCTAAGGTTCAAAAATGGTTCAAATGGCTCTGAGCACTATGGGACTTAACATCTGTGGTCATCAGTCCCCAAGAACTTAGAACTAGTTAAACCTAACTAACCTAACGACATCACACACATCCATGCCCGAGGCAGGATTCGAACCTGCGACCGTAGCAGTCGAGCCGTTCCGGACTGAGCGCCTAGAACCGCTAGACCACCGCTGCCGGTACAATCTAAGGATACGGCCGAATATATAAAGAAAATTTACGCGAAAGGTCAAAAAATGGGTGGTGCAAAATTATCCTACTAAATTTACTCGCTAATAACGGTATTTTGTTATTTCGATAAACACGCCGAATGATTGTCACGATAGCGGTGACATAAACGTAGAAAATTCATGTTTTTGAGTCCAGAGAGCTCTATGCAACGGAAAATGCAGATCATTTTGTCAGTTACATTGTGAAATTGTCGGCTTATTCATGTCTGGGGTAATAATAGAGGTCTGTTTGCCTGGGTTGTCTGTTAGCGTAGTGAAAGGTGTTTTACTACTCCAAGGGAGGTCTGGTTTGTTTTCGGTTCTAATCTCGATGGAGGTAGATTGACTATCAGTAAAGCAATTTTAAGAAATTCTCGCGTCCCCAATGCGTTTTATTGCTACTTTTATTCTGTACCGGCGCCCTGTGGATGTCAATATGAAACTCATGTAGAATTTCAAACTTGTTACTGCTTACTTTTTGCGCTTCTATCAATAATTGAATTGACTTAAGTGTGGCACTGAATGATTTTTCACTGAATTTCGTTATGAATCTTCAATCATTGCTCAATTTGCACACTGTCATGGTAGGTCAGCAACGGTAATCCAGTATGACTGGTCTGAACGTTGATACAGACCGTTTCGCGGCCGAATGCGCATAACATTTTGCTAAAACAGTTATGTTATCTCGATAAGCTGAAATTGATTTTTATTAGTACAGTTCATACTAATTAGCGTTTCTTCTTTCATTTATATCTTATATTTATGTGTTGTGTTTTTGACACACTAATCAGCATTAATGTAGTGTTACACATGACTGAAAACAGTTTAACAAAGTTCGGACAGTTTTTTAATTTCACGCCTGTGCATAGTATGTTGGTAGCACTTCGTCGCCTTCCCTATTATGCTGTGTACCAGACTTTAAAGCTGTGCGGATTAGCATAATGAAAAGGCGAGGGGTCTCGCTCGTTTTGTCCACGACTGTACATGTACCGACAAGCAAATGATTACAACTGCAGAAAAACTGATTGATTCCAGAGAAGGATTTTAACAAATTGGGCAAGGAATAACACGTTGGTCCATCTGTGACCCTAATACAAGTAGTTATTCGGCCAGGCATCGATTGACGAAGTTGGTAGGTGTGTTCCTGATGGATATCGTGCCAAACTGTTCAATTAACGCCTTATATCGTCAAAATCGCGACCTCGTTGCGAGGCTCTAAACGTTCTCAATTGTGAGATTTCCAGCCATCTTGCAGACCAAGGTATGCTTTGGCAAGGGCGAAGACAAGAAGTAGGAACTCTCACCGTGTTCTTGCGGGCAGTATCTTGCTAAAATGTAAGCCCAGGATGGTTTGCCACAAAGGGCAATAAAACAAGGCGTAGAATATCTTCGACGTACCGCTGTGTCTTTATGGGTGCCGCGAATGACAACCAAAGGGGTCTTGCTGTATAACAAAATGGAACCCCAGAGCGTCATTTATGGTTGTCAGGCTGTATGGCGGGTGACAGGTAGGAATCCCATTGCTGTCCGGGGCATCCCCAGAAACGTCTTAGCTGTTCTTCGGGGACTCGGGGCTGTTTGTCACGGAAAGAAAATCATCATGATACAATTCGTTAGGGACATGCAGTAACCGCCGAAAGTGAACCGAAACTGAATCAGGCGTTTAATGAAGTGGGGAGAGTGCTAGCTTGCAACTGTAACATGCACATACGGATGAAACGAAGCTAATGGCATGCGCTTTGGTTGGACATAACGGACAGCTAAATGTTTACCTTGGACAAGACAGTCGTCGAGAAGTGGACGAATTTTACGAATTCGTTAGCAGAATAGCTAAATATGTTTTGGAAGGGGATTTTTCGGCTTCAGCAAACAGTATTCCCTTGCTGGAAATTTTCCCGGTAGGCATTGCGTGTACCGTAAGCCCACTCATAGTTTTTTATATTGGCAGACGTCTAGCTGCCGACGCGCTACATAAACTATTAGCATCCTTAAAACTTTAGTACATAGGGCCCATTTAATGCTTGACACTGACAGCCTACAGGGAGAACTGGTACGTTTTGTAGCAGTATTCAGCAAAAATGGATGTACGAAATATACAAGTAAGAGCTTTGCAAGCGAAAATGGGCAGATCAACCAAAGAAAGGGAAAATTGGCATAATAATCAAGAAGCGTAAAGTGTACGTGATCTTCCTCCCACCAGCCATGACGGCACCTCTCATGGTATGTTTGGAAGATAATTTGCTTTTGTGAAAGGCGGGTATACATGAAGTTACTTGTCAGTGTGGTAAAAGGTGCGCAGGACAAACAATACACTCAGTACAAGGATGATGCGTACAACACCAGCGACACATCCTACTTCTACAGCCCAAGGAATCAGCAGTGGCTGAATATCTTATTTCCACAGGCCATTCCATGGATAACGAGAAAGTCAACATTCTGACCTCTGCCTCTCCCCACCTACGTTCAGTGGCCAAGGAAGCAGTTGAAATACAATTAGCAGCCAATGTGCACAACCGAAACGAGTATTTCCACCTCAACACATCATGGAAAAGAGTCATTCTCCTTTGCACGCTCAGAAGAAATATTGTTCTGAGTCTCCATTGTCTAGTATTCCCAAAAAAATTAGAAAAAAACGACATTTTGTATATGGAGTGCGTGACTGATTCTCTTGTAAAATTTTTTTGTTTATTTATAGACACAATCACATGTTTATGACACAGTGATAACCGGTTTCGACCATACAATTACCATCTTCAGATGCTAAAGGCGTTTGACATCGCATGAACCTGTGTTCAGTGTATCCCGCCTTTAGCATCTGAAGATGGTCATTGTATGGCCGAAACCGGTTATGACTATCACAAACATGTGATTGTGTCTATAAATAAACAAAAAATTACAATTTACAATTCCAAAAAATGCCATCCATTTTAATAATTAACTACTTAATTCGTAAGATAGTGGATTTACTGACTCTCCACTTGCTTTGATTTACCCGTACATGAGTAATGTTTTATCTGTGACTTACGCTCTTGTTGCCAACTATGTTATCTTTGACGCACCCACGTTTACTCCACAGCATGGTGTCAAGGGGATTAAATTCTGCCAGCGACTTACCTTGAAAACGGCTGTAAAGCTATTAGCCGAAATATCCGAAGAATAAACAATACTGTCCCAGAGGCGCTCCAGAAATATCATGGATTATTTTCTATTTCTTATTTTCTTACTTTTTCGCACATTCTTGTTTCATTGAAATTTCACTATCATCAGTAGGTTCTCTTTATTTTATGTCGAACAAAAGGTAAAAACTTGCACGATTACACACATAATCGAAGACATACTGAAAAATGATGCCTCAGAATTTTTTATTCTACTGTCAATGTCGGGTGTGGTATTACATGTCATGCACATTACTCGGCCGGCTTTCCCGCGTTACAGATGTTGTTTACAACCCTCTGCCGATAGAGAGCTCCGAATCGTAGTGTGTAACATGTTGGTGCATGAGGAACAGTGTACTGTGTTCCCTCGGAAAACCGGAAGCACGGATTTGATGAGTTCGTCCACATGTGGAGCACCCTCTCCTTTAGCATGGCACACCACACGAGCGCTGCGACATCTACAACAATCAGATGCCTTGAGTTCATTCTCCATACAGTTCCGACTTGGCCGCACCCAATGTTCATGTTTGTAAAACTTACAAAACACCTTTGGGGGCTTCAGTTTGATAGTGATGAAGCTGTGCAAGCAGAGGTGAGGTTATGACTTCGCCAACAAATATTATACAGTGACGGTATCAACGAACTGGTCTCTCGTTAGGAGAAATGTGTTCGTCACAGGGTGACATGAAGAGTAAAGAAGCAGAATCTGAATGAAGTTTGCTTTATTTAAAAGATTGAAGAGTTTTCGCGTAAAAAATTTGGAGGCATTACTTTTCAGCGCGCTCTCTTTTTTTGTGGGATTTGGGTCACTGTATTCTTAACATTTCCATAAAACATTTGCCTTATTGTCACAAGCCAGAGCTCTTGAGAAATTTAGCTCTCTGAGAATCCCGTTAATAAGGGCTTCTTCTCAGTCATCCACCCACTATTGGTCTTTCGTCATGCTGTTTACATTCATTTACAATGATCCAGCGTATGTACTTACCGAAGTTAACGTTTCGTCGCTTGACAGGCCGTTCTTTCGTGTCACTTTCCTAACAACATCTGTTTCAGGAGTTAATGCTCACTGAGGCGATTTTTTAACTCTTTTAGGTTATCAACAAATCACATAGTTGAATCAGTTAAGCATAAACTAAACCCATTAATTAGCCTACAAGTTCAAGTATAAATATGTATTTTGTCAAGGGACAAAATGTCTGAATGGAGGACAGCTCAACATGTGTGCGATCTTCATACCTACAGTGGTAGATGTAACTGACAATAGCGAGAGAATACTTACTGGAGCGCCAAAAAATCTGGTATAGGCTTGCGTATTCAAATAGAGAGATACATAAACAAGCAGAATACGGCGCTGCGGTCGACAACGTCTACCTATGACAAGTGTCTGGCGCAGCTGTTAGATCGGTTAATGTTGCCACAATGGCATGTTACAAAGATTTAAGTGAATCTGAACGTGGCGTTACAGTCGGCGCACGAGAGATGAGACACAGCGTGTCCGAGGTAGCCATGACTTGTGGATTTTTCCCGTACGACCACTTCGCGAGTGTACCATAGTATCAGGAATCAAGTAAAACATCAAATCTTCGACATCGCTACGACAGGAATAAGATCCTGCAAGAACGGGACCGATGACGACTTCTGCAAATTGCTGCAGATTTCAGTTCTGGGCCATCAACAAGTGTCAGCGTGCGAAACATTCAACGAAATATCGTCGATATGGGCTTTCGGAGCCGAAGGCCCACTCATGGACCCTTCATGACTGCACGAGACAAAGCTTTATGCCTCGCCTGAGGCCGTCAACACTGAGACTGGATGTTGATTACTGGAAACACGTTGCCTAGTTGGAGGAGTTTCGCTTCAAATTGTATCGAGCGGATGGACTTGTACGGGTATGGAGACAACCTCGTGAACCGATGGACTCTGCATGCCAGCAGGGCTCTGTTGAAGCTGGTAGCGGATCTGTAATGTGTGGGTCGCGTGCAGTTGGAGTGACTTGGGATCCCTGATACGTGTAGAAAAGACTGACAGGTGACACGTACGTAAGTATATTGTCCGATCACCTGCATTAATTCGTGTCAATTGTGGATTCCGACGGTCTTGGGCAAATCCAGCAGGACAATGCGACACTCCGCACTTCAAGAATTGCTACAGAGTGGTTCCAGAAACACTCCTCTGAGCTTGAACACTTCTGCTGGCCATCAAACTTGCCAGACATTAACATTACTGAGCATATCTGGGATGCCTTGGAACGTGCTGTTCAGAACTGATCTCCAACCCCTCGTACTCTTACGGATTTATGGACAGCCCTACAGGATTGATGGTGGTAGTTACCCCCAGCACTACTTCATGTATTAGTCAAGTCGATGCCACGTCGCGTTGCAGCATTTCTGTGCTCACGGGGCCGTACTTAATATTAGGCAGGTGTACCAATTTCTTTGGCTCTTCATTGTATAAAAGAAAAGAACTTTAGTGTCTGAATCAAGAACTGAGACTACTACAATTACTGTCATCGTAACCAATAAGTGGCCAAAATTGTTTGACTGCAGTTGTACATGATGCACAGTTACAGCGTGTGAATGTATCTGCTTTTACGAAAGTAAGACGATGAAATTGCTCTAAGGGCGCTACTAAAATATCGTAAAAAATTGTACAAGAATAACACCTTTGGTGATAGCTGTGGAGTGAGAAGAGAGATTAAAATCTCCGTCAGACAGCGCAAGGCTTTGTTCGCGGCGTGTACGCTGGAATGAGAGCGCAGTGCCAAGGGTACTCACTGGAGGGCGCGCGGCGGCTTGAAGCTGACGTCGATGCGGTAGACGGTGTCGGTGTGCAGCTTGACGGTCTTGAGCTGCTTGAAGCGCTGCGTCTGCTCCATCTTGCAGAAGACGGGCCCGCCGTCGGGCTCCTTCTTCATGGAGAGCGTGACGCGGAAGGTGCCGCCGGCGCCGGGAGACTGCTGCCGCGCGGCCTGCGCGGCCGTGGGCGTGGGCGGGCTCTGCATGTGCTGTGCGGGGGCGCCACTGCCGCCGCCCCTCGCATGCTGACGCCCTGCGGGCAGAGCGAGTCCGGGGCTCAGCACAGTGGCTGCACAGCGGGGTGCGTCGCAGGCGCAACGCAGTGAGTGGTGGAAGGTCAGAGGTGTAGGCGTTCGTGATCAGAGGTAGTGCGTGATTGATGAGCTTCAGAGGCTCAGCACACTGGACAGTGGGCAGTGGAAGGTCAGAGGTGTAGGTGTTCATGATCAGAGGTAGTGTGTGATTGATGAGGAGTTTTGGAGGTTCACCACACCGGACAGTGGGCTGTGGAAGGTCAGAGGCTTAGATGCTCATGATTGAAGGCAGTGCATGATGAATAAGGAGTGTCTCAAGTCCAGCTCAGTGGGCAGTGAGCAATGGAAGGTCAGAGATATAGGGGTTCACGTTCACAGGATCTGGATGATTGAAGAGGAGCGTCATGTTCAGTACAGGGGACAAGGGTGGTGGAACTGGCAAGTGCTACCATCTCCATCACATATTGTAAGAGGGGCGTTCAATAAGTTAGGACACACATTTATTTCCTGACAGCAGGCTGCTTTCCTTCAAGATTCCAATACACCATATTATACTTCAGCTGCTTGGTTAAAAAAGCCTTTTTTCAACATAAACTTCATTCAATGCGCCAGCCTTACACCACCTTACTGGAATTGTCTGTATGCCTGAATGGTACCACTCCACTGGTCGACGTTGGAGCCAACGTCTTGTCCATCAATAACCTCCCCATCATCCAAAGTACAGCTTCCTGTGGAGAGCATTCGTCATTGGACCAAGCAGTTGGAAGTCAAAAGGTGAGAGATCTGGGCTGTAGCATGGCTGAGGAAGAAATGGTTCAAATGGCTCTAAGCACTATGGGACTTATCATTTGAGGTCATCAGTCCCTTAGATTTAGAATTGCTTAAACCTAATTAACCTAAGCACATCATACACATCCATGCCCGAGGCAGGATTCGAACCTCCGAGCGTAGCAGCAGCGCGGTTCCAGAATGAAGCGCCTAGAACGGCTCGGCCATAGCGGCCGGCTGATGAGGAAGAACAGTCCAATGAAGTTCTGTCAGCTCCTCTCGGGTATGCACACTTGTGCTAGTGCTTGCGTAGTCATAGGAAAAGAGACGTTCGATTACATCGCCTAGAATGAGTGTCTCCGCACGTTTCAACAGCCGGCCGAAGTGGCCGTGCGGTTAAAGGCGCTGCAGTCTGGAACCGCAAGACCGCTACGGTCGCAGGTTCGAATCCTGCCTCGGGCATTGATGTTTGTGATGTCCTTAGGTTAGTTAGGTTTAACTAGTTCTAAGTTCTAGGGGACTAATGACTTCAGCAGTTGAGTCCCATAGTGCTCAGAGCTATTTGAACCATTTTGAACGTTTCAACATTGCAGGAGTCACGAGAGAGATCAGACAGGTTTGCGCGGGCTTGTTGCGATGATGACAGACGCCTTGCCAAACGGCTTATAGGTCTTTTGTTCACTGACAGGTCTCTGTAGACATTTTTCAATCGCCTATGAATATCTGAGATACTCTGTTTTCACTCCAAAACTAACTCAATGCCAGCTCTCTGCTTGGAACGCATCTCAGTTAAGTACTCTATTTTGGAGGCTACATATAGCGCCATCACCTATAACAACTTGAAAAAACGATAAGGACTAAAGCGGGAATATTCCATGATGTCCCACAAAAAATTGTGCATTTTTCTTAACCGAAACTGGCCGATAAAAAAATAATTACGTTACTTATTGAACGCACCTCGTCAAATACCATACTCACGTTAAATTCCTGACAATCCAATGGAATCAAAATTTTAAATCAGTGAACCTAATTCATTCTTACACATTTTTCATATACAGAAGTAGTTTACAGAACTGGCACAAAATTTATTTCCAATTTGAAATTGTATTAGAATTTGAAATTGAAATTATAGTTTAAAATTTTGTACATATATATATATGCCCAAGGTGATTGTAATTAAAGTTAAACGCTCAAAACGCTGTAGAAATAACACCATTGTCAGAATGGCGTCACATTGCAACGGAATATTATCGGAGAAGGGGCAAAACGTGTGGCAGAAGGAAAAGCGTGAAAACGGATCAATAAATGGCACTGTATGTATCAAAATACGCAAATGATAACACCTGTCATGCGCACGACCCATTGAAGTTGCTATAAACACGCCGGGTACACACGGCTTTTCCTCCTTTCGCGTCTGCGACGTTCGCCGTGACTGGCTCAATGCAGGATCGCTCTCTGCTTAAAGCTGCATTACAAAAATGATGACTGTGCACACGTCGCTCTGCTGAAGTTCCGGACACTCAAATGTGTGAAAAAAGGCGTTGGTTCGATGAGTGCCATGGGTCCGGGGAAAATGATTCGGAAATCGAAGAGACTAGTTCTTTTGGTGTGCAACCTGGTATACGGAGGAAACGAATTAATTCAACGTCAGTGGAAGCAGCTGTCACAGCGATGCAGGAGGAAACGAGTGGTGATGTGGAAACGTGTAGTGCATGGAGAATTGCCCGAAGATTGGACACATCCGTGAGCACGGTGCGTTAAATCCTATAAAACATCCTTCTTTGCTATCCATTCAAGATTACCCATGTGCACGCCTTGCTTCCTGTTGACCTGCCAGCAAGAGAGACCTTTGCTTTAGAATTTCTTGCTCGCATGGAAGTAGACAATGACCGGCCGCGGAAGATTTTGTGGACAGACGAAGCCCACTTCCATCTGACAGGATATGTCAATACAAGGAATTGTCGAATATGGGCTACGGAAAATCCACACGCAAATCAACCAATACCATCCTGAAAAAGTCACTGTGTGGTTTGGGTTTACGGCATCATTTATCATAGAGACAGGTGCTTCCGGCCTTGTTATCAGTACCGTCACTTGTAAGCGCTGTGAGTCTCTTTTGCACAACCACGTGTGCATGTATGTATATGTGGATGGGATCACTTTTTATGCAAGATGGCGCACCACCACACATTGAAAATCCAGTTAAGCAGCTGCTGAAGCGCCATTTCGGAAATGTTAGAATTGCCAGCCACTATTTCCCTACAGCCTGACCGTTCCGATCACTTCATCATAATCTGTGTGACTTCTGGCTGTGAGGCTATCTGAAAGATGTGTTCAGTGTTCCGATTGCTAACTCGTAGCTGCATTGACGGTACGCATCGCGCAACACATTCTGAACGTAGCCCTGGAAACACTTCGATCAGTTGTGGAACATGCTGTTTCTCGATATCAGCTTGTTGCAGAAAACTGTGGACAGCATATTGAACATGTTTTGCACCAGACACGGAAATTAATCATCTTATTTGATTTTGATTGATGCTTTTTATGCTCTTTTCCGCCTCAGGACAATTAAAAACTGATTTTTCCCATCCGATGTGATATGGCCTTGTCGTGGTTGATGGACATACGTAACTAACAGTATCACACCTGTACACCCATGCTCACTGAGTAGTACTCGTATAGTTTGCTTAACGTCAAACGTACACCTTAGGCATTGTTAAATCATTCATTTGTCATTTGTAGTCAACTACTATTAAATTATGATGCTTACAGCGCCATCTATTGCAAAATTTGAACTATTTATTTGTCTTCTGCCATAAGTTTTTCCCCTTTCCGATAATATTCCGTTGCAAATTTACGTCATTCTGAACCATTGTGTTATTTCTACAACGGTTTGGAAGTTAAACTTTGACCCTGTATATTTACACACATCGAAAACGTTTTGCATCACCCCAGTACCCAGAACTCCTGAAGATAGACGTTGACTGTGGATATTGTATCACATACACAGTCCCTTTGACTATTCAGAGATGTCACTGAAGCCGCCCAAAGATGTGAACAACCATGCATGAGCAGCGTCTATTAGACGGAGGGAGTCCGACAGCCGATCAGTTCCATCCAGTCATTCCACCAGCAAAGAGGTACCTGTAGTTCAACCATGCGTACACGGTCAATAGCGCTGTTCGATTGCCTCCTCATTGTTACTTTGTGCCAGGAAGGGCTCTCAACAAAGGAAGTATACAGGCGTCTCGGAATGAACCAAAGCCATGTTGTTCGGTCATGGAGTTACAGAGAGACAGGAACTGTCGATGACATTCCTCGTCAGGCCACCCAATGACTACTACTGCAGTGGATGACCGCTACCTACGGATTACGTGGCTCGGAGGAACCCTGACAGCAACACCGCCATGTTGAATAATGCTTTTCGTGCAGCCACAGGACGTCGTGTTACGACTCAAACTGCGCGCAGTAGGCGGCATGATGCGTAGACTCACTCCCGACGTCCATGGCGAGGTCCATCTTTGCAATCACGATACCATGCAGCGCAGTACAGGTGGGGCCAACAGCATGCCGAATGGATCGCTCAGGATTGACATCACATTCTCTTCACCGATGAGTGTCGCATATGCCTTCAACCAGACAATCGTCGGAGACGTGTTTAGGGCAACCAGGTCAGGCTGAACGCCTTGGACACACTGTCCAGCGAGTGCAGCAACGTGGAGGTTTCCTGCTGTTTTGGGGTGGCATTATGTCGCGCCGACGTACGCCGCTGGTGGTCATGCAAGGCGCCGTAACAGCTGTACGATACGATAATGCCATCTTCCGACCGATAGTGCAACCATATCGGCAGCATTTGGCGAGGCATTCGTATTCATGGACGACAATTCGCGCCCCCATCGTGCACATGTTGTGAATTAATTCCTTCAGGATAACGACATTGCTCGACTAGAGTAGTCAGCATGTTCTCCGGACATGAACCCTATCAAACATGCCTGGGATAGATCGAAAAGGGCTGCTTACGGACGACGCGATCCACCAACCACGCTGAGGGATCTACGTCGAATCGCCGCTGAGGAGTGGGACAATCTCGACAGACAGTACCTTGATGAACTTGTGGATAGTATGCATGATAGTATTGCATCAGTGCAAGAGAGCGTGTTACTGGGTATTTGAGGTACCGGTGTGTACAGGAATCTGGACAACCACCTCTGAAAGTCTCGCTGTATGGTGGTAAAACATGCAATGTGTAGATTTCATTAGCAATAAAAAGGGCGGAAATGATGTTAATGTTGATCTCTATTCCAGTTTTCTGTACAGGTTCTGGACCTCTCGGAACCGAGGTGATGCAAATCTTTTTTTATGTGCGTATACGCTTTAGCTGTAAAATCGATATTTTTTAATATCACTGAATTGTGACTTCTTGTATCTTTGTACTTGTTGATCAGTTTAAGTAGACAGTGATTGCTCGGTGGGTAATGGCGTGAGTTTTGTGCATCGACATTCGTCACGTTGATATAGACTTGTTATGTTAAAAAATGGAAACCAATTTGTGAAATTATACTGTAATGTGACATGAAGAAAATGAAAGAAATGAAAGCACTTAATGACGCAATGTACAAATTGTGGAAGAGAACACAATGATATTCCTAGACATGACAATGATTATTTCAGCAAGCCACATGTTTCGATGAGTCGTATTTTCAACGAAGATGGACACATTTTGCATTTAATTTTTATTTCAGACTGAATTCTCGTTTAAAATGGGTGCACATATTTCGAGATATAACTTCTAAAATAAATGCACGTAAACGATTATTTGTATTGGGATCATTGGAGAGTTCGTGACGAAGGCTAAATGCGTAGGTGTTTGTAATCGCAGGCAGTGGATGATGGATGAGAAATGTCTCAGGTTCAGCACAGTGCTCAATGTGCAGTGCAGGGTGACAGGTGTAGGTCTTAATAATCACAGATTCAGCACAATGGGCAGTGGAAGGTGAAAGATATAGGTGTTCATGATCACAGACAGAGGTTGGTGGATGTGGAATGCCTCAGTTTCTGCAGAGTGGGTAGTGTGCAGGGGGAGGTGAAAAGAGTATGTCCTCATAATCACAGATAGTGGATGATGGATGAATGATGTCTCAGGTTCAGCACAGTGTGCAGTGAGTGGTTAAAAGATAGAAGAACACATGGTCACAGCACATCTGTCGGTGGATGACATTTGTCTCATGCTCAGCATTGTGTGCAGCAGGGTACCAAAATGCAGAAGAGGTCACATTGACGAAACGTTGGTTGGTAGATGAGGAGTATCTTAGCCTCAGAATGAAGGAATGATGAGGGTCACAGTACACAAGAAGTCATCATCACAGGACCTTGGTTTATGGGCAGTCTGAACACAGGCTCAGCACAGTGGATGATGAGGGATATGGGAAGCAAGTGACTGACTCATCGCAGTGTCTATTCGATTCTCATATGGGTGATGCATACGGTCTAAGGGATAAATATCATGTCGCATAGTAAGAGGAGGTCTCACATTGAGCTAAGTGGATAATGGGAGTTGCAGCATGGAACAGGTCACTGCAGCTGGACATTGGAGGGTAGGGAGAATGGCGCACTGAAGATTCACCAAAAAATGGTTCAAGTGGCTCTAAGCACTATGGGACTTAACATCTGAGGTCATCAGTCCCCTAGACTTAGAACTACTTAAATTTAACTAACCTAAGGACAACACACACATCCATGCCCGAGGCAGGATTCGAACCTGCGACCGAAGCAGCAGCGCGGACTGAATCGCCTAGAGCCGCTCGGCCACAGTGGCCAGCTGAAGATTCACCACAACCGGGAAATGTCACAGCCTCAGTGGTGTGGGTGGCGAGCAGTCTAGGCTGAAGGTTGTACGTGCACTTAGCATATAGTGACTGCTAGACAAAGGGAGGAATCTCAAGTTCAATACAGTGAAGAACGAGAATTCAAGCATGGAGCATGTTAGTGCTTGATCACCGTTTCGAGGAGGACAGGGGAGGAGGAGAGAGATCGCAGGTCCAGTGCAGCAACACAATAGCGAATGTCACAGGTTCAGCATAATGCATACGATCGGTCTGGGAAGGAGGTTGTAAGCTCTCTCAGCACACAAAATAGTGGTTATCCAAGAGCTGGAGGTCTCAAGCTGGGTACAGTACAAAATGAGAGCTCAAGCGTGGAGAATATTACTGCTGCAGCTCCGTGAAGAGGGGAGCTATCGTAGGCTCGCCACAGTGAGAGGATGCATCAGGTTCAACAAAGTGGAGCGGTCTGTGAAGCAATGCGCAGGAGACCTGTTACCTGGTTGGAAGCGAGAAACTGTCATCGAACTCTCGTAACCCCATCCCTAGAAAGAGACCTGCTGAAGAATGTGCTGACCAGGGGGATTGAATGTTTGATCTCATTGGGACACAGTCTTTCAGTGCCACTGGGAACATCCCGTTGGAAGATCAAATCTTCCTCACGTTTCGGAAACTGCAACTCTACTGGTTGAATGAAGTGTGGGACGCCAACTACACTGTCAATAGTTCACCTGTCACCAACACAAGATGCCCGCATCTCGTGGTCGTGCGGTAGCGTTCTCGCTTCCCACGCCCGGGTTCGATTCCCGGCGGGGTCAGGGATTTTCTCTGCCTCGTGATGGCTGGGTGTTGTGTGATGTCCTTAGGTTAGTTAGGTTTAAGTAGTTCTAAGTTCTAGGGGACTGATGACCATAGATGTTAAGTCCCATAGTGCTCAGAGCCATTTTTGAACCAACACAAGAGGTGTACAGTTAGTGTACGCTGTGGCTGCGTCCACCAGGAAGTTCAGAGTTGTTCCTGTGTGGCTGCGTTGTGCAGTTGCGACTGACGCCAAATTAGGAAGCGATCATTACTGACACCAGGACTGAAGCTGCTCCCAGTGGTAAACAAAACTTTGTGTCATTCATCCTTTTGACCACATACTCAGTACCCCATGAGAGGCGGGCGACACGGTGATGAGATAGGAGAGGAAGACTGGCGATCACCATGATTGCTTATAACCAAGCTCCAAGTAAATGGTTCTTTGTTATTGCAGCTGACATTGACTTTGGTCCTAATGGAGACTGCTGTCACAGTGAAATCGGCAACGGTTGATCACCTGGCGCGGCGACCCAGGAGTGAATGACAAACACGTCTACCTTCCTTGAAAGGCAGGCAACAACGTCCGCATATAAGTGACATCTCCTTTGGAAAAGTCTACGAAATAATCATACCGCTACGCGCACGTCGACAATACAGTGCCACTGACTACAGTTTTCACAGAACGATACTCGTCGGTCTGAAGCTCTGACTTACAGCCTTCCATTAGTGGACGATGGAAGTAAGTTTTCTGTCTGTGGCGTTTCGAACTGTATTCATGTCTACGGGGATAGCCATTAACTTCTGGTAGTCACCTGACAAAATAAACTTAATTAATGTTTTATTTGTTGGTAGGTATGTGTCTTCAGTTCTGCTACACACTGAATTTCTTGCGCCGCAGTATGGTAGCACTTCACTACAGGGGAGAATTTAGGCGCGTAATCGAGTTACTAGGAAGAGACGTCAAAATGACGTGTCACTTGCTGCAACAGATACCATTTTGATTTCGTCGTATTTCGCTCTACTTTTAGTGTTAGTATGCAGTTTAAAAGCGACGGCGCATAGAAGATTTTCACAAAAACGTCACCCGTTAGTACTATTTCTTATAATTAAATGCCACTTATTGACGCACCGGTAGTAAAAGGCTTTAGGAAATACTATTAACAAAGCTGCATGTCATCGGCATAACTTAATGACTAAAGATTTGAATTACGGAGTCGAAGAAATTCAGTTTGCATCTTGCTAAACTCTAATTTTTTTCATCTTAGAGTTTTTAATGTATTCTGAGACCTTCTTATAAATAAAATACAATTATCTTCCGCAATGTTCCATGTTATTTATATGTAAGAGCTTGCTCTCTAAGGAATAAGTTTCTACGATTTTGCGACATATGGCTGATCAGAAAATAAGGATGAATGTGCTGCGAGTGAAATCAGCAGCAATGAAATTTATATTACTTTATTTGTCACAAAATATTTGATTGTTTTTTGGAATATGTCACGATTTTCGAATATGTGGTTAGGGCGGGAAACTAACAGGACAGCTTGAATTTCTGCGAGTGAAACGAAAAGCAACAACATTAATATCTTTTCTCTTTCCCTCTCACAAATATTTGCCTGTTTCTTGCCGAATATGTGGCAGTTTCCGAGGGTGTGGTCAGAGACAAACCTAGGCCAGCTAAATTGTACCGATACCGGACACGTGTTATCGAGAGATCCTCAATGTGCTGGTGTTCTGAAACAGCATTTATTCATAGAACTTAAGTTGTATCAGCTGCCGCTGTAATTCGTCTGCTAGAATAGCTGTCCACACTTTCCAGTTTCAGACCAACTCCTTAGATAAGTTTCCAGAGTTTCTAAAAGTAAACTTGCGTTGTGTAGACACCTTAATCAACAGTGTTCAGTATGGATTCAGTTTCTTTTTGCTTGTAAATCAGCAAGTCGTCTCTCATTCATTGTTGATTAAGATGTTTTAGGAAAAATTCTTGCAAACACTTCAATCTCTTCCATATCCAGAGCCCAGTCCACATGAGTGCAAAGCTTTGCACATTTATAAACAACATCAATTCGAGGTTAACGTACCCTGCAAGAAACAAAAATCGTAAACTCCACGTCCCTCAAACTGAGGCAAATGTTATTCTTTCGAACGTCATGTTCTCCTCACGTATTGTACGATCATGAATACCGATAGACAGCTCTTTGCTTTTTCGATAGAGTTTGTGACGTCAGAATTATGTCACATTCTCACGAAGACTTGTAAGATGAGTGTTATGCCCTCCAAAGCTGCTGTCCCAAAATGTTCATTGCAGAAAGTAGTTCCCATCAAAATTGCAATAAACTGCAAACTACACGAATTCTGACATTCAAAGATATTCTTAAATGTTGAATTTAGCTGTTTTTAATTAACTACAATTATCGTATTCTACAAATAAGTGAAAATTCTCCAAATGTTGGCCCAAGGGTACAAACACTTTCAGTACGCCTAAGACTCTGGAACTTCCGCCAGACACGACTGGTAGCCGCAGGTAATATCTCCTACCTTAAAGTCTTTAGGCGTGCCGTCTGCTACAAGTTACAAATAGTACTGTAACGTTTTAATATGCTTCTGAATGTCGGAAACTGAAATATTATATTAAGAATATTATTTCCGGTTTAAGATGTTTACACAATTCCTAGCATCTATGATTCCAGGGTGTGTCTGTTTATTTCTCCGTTTTTCTTATTTCTCCATAAGTCTTCAGGAATATTCTTCCCGCTCATGAATGACTGAACCCTCTGAATCCAAGTATTACGTGCCCGCCCCTTTTTTCTCCTCCTTCTTCTTTTGGCACCGAGACCATCATATGCTTTCACTTTGTATTTTGCAAATCTTGTACGAGCCGTACACCAATTACTATTTCTGCATCATTTTCGTTTCCTAAAACATCCGCCAATAGGCTTTTTGTCAGGTGATTTATATTCGATGAACAGAAGCTGGCCAGTTACATCAGCAATCAACCTGTAAAATGATTTTTTCCATTCACATTTGCTGACTAAATACCGAAAGTGAGAGATGACGTGTGATACTTTTGGTCTCCTCTAGATAATTTATTTCCACAGTACTCTCCATACCTGCTGGGTATTCCCCTATTTGCTACCTGAGAAGACACCCGATGGGAAACCAGCAACTATATTAGCTATAACAAATATGCTCGGTCCATTTCATGCACACGCCAGAAATCTTCGTTGTAATGAATTGTTTATCTAAAGTAAGGAACCTCCAAATTACGTTGTACAACGAAGCATACAAGAAACACTGTAAACGCATCTGAAGACGAATCGAAACAATCGCTGCTAATTAATTCACATACCTGACAAAACTAGATGAAAAGGGTCTGAAACTGCTGCAAATTCAGCAACTAACACAACGCAAGCAAGAACACAAACATTCATTGAGCTGCTGCACCTCCAGGAAAACACAGAGCGCACTTTCACCTGGAACTGTACAGTTTCGTTTAACGAACCGAACGGTAACGTCAACATGCGGGCGTGACCAGGTCTGCAGGTCAGGCGCGGAATCCCGCCACCCTCCACCCCCTCTGTGTTTGGAATTGCTGCCAGCTGTGTGCTGTGCGCAGCGAATAAAAAGCCTAATCGCATTTAAGCCGACGCGCCACGTAAAATCAGCTTATAACAGCGCGCATTTTTAATGTCCGCTAACGCAACAGCGTGGCGTTCCAGTGATTACTGATTGCCGTAGTGGGGTCGTGGGTTGCACTGGCTTTCACTGCGGGATTAAAATCATAATGTTTCATTCACTGTTTTGGACAGAAACACTGTCTACCTGTCATTCATCCTGCGTTTCCGCCTCCGCGAAATTCGAAACACAGACGAAAATATTCGTGAGACAGTAGTAAAATTTTAATTATCATCCTGAAAAGAATTACGTTCTGTTTCTTCGTAGGTACATGTCCGCAGTTCTGGTACACACGGTAGTCCCCTTGCCACGATACCGTAGCAAGCCGCAGCCCAACTTCGTCAATGGACTGCGGCATATTTTTTTGGCTCCTCTAGTGACAGGCTCGGGTTATTCTAAGCTGACGTCAAAATGACGTGTGTGTGTCCAGCGGCAAATTCTGAGCATGTTGGGGACACTGACATCGGATTCTCCCCTGGGTGAGTGATCCCTCGGAAGTTGCAGAAACAACTTCTAAATACACAGTCAAGTCACATGAATGTGGCCACTTGTCAAAAGCATAGCCGCCCGGAGTGGCCGTGCGGTTCTAGGCGCTACAGTCTGGAGCCGAGCGACCACTACGGTCGCACGTTCGGATCCTGCCTCGGGCATGGATGTGTGTGATGTCCTTAGGTTAGTTAGGTTTAATTAGTTCTACGTTCTAGGCGACTGATGACCTCAGAAGTTTAAGTCGCGTAGTGCTCAGAGCCATTTGAACCATTTTGTCAAAAGCATAAATAAGCACAGTTTGCTGTGATGCCGTCGATGAAGAGTGTCTACATCTACATTTATACTCCGCAAGCCACCCAACGGTGTGTGGCGGAGGGCACATTACGTGCCACTGTTGCAGTTGCGTATCGTTCGCGGGAACAACGACTGCCGGAAAGCCTCCCTGCGCGCTCGAATCTCTCTAATTTTACATTCGTGATCTCCTCGGGAGGTATAAGTAGGGGGAAGCAATATATTCGATACCTCATCCAGAAACGCACCCTCTCGAAACCTCGACAGCAAGCTACACCGCGATGCAGAGCGCCTCTCTTGCAGAGTCTGCCTCTTGAGTTTGCTAAACATCTTCGTAACGCTATCATGCTTACCAAATAACCCTGTGACCAAACGCGCCGTTCTTCTTTGGATCTTCTCTACCTCCTCTGTCAACCCGACCTGGTACGGACCCCACACTGATGAGCAATACTCAAGTATAGGTCGAGCGAGTGTTTTGTAAGCCACCTCCTTTGTTGATGGACTACATTTTCTAAGGACTCTCCCAATGAATTTCAACCTTGCACCCGCCTTACCAACAATTAATTTTATATGATCATTCCACTTCAAATCGTTCCGCACGCATACTCCCAGATATTTTATAGAAGTAACTGCTACCAGTTTTTGTTCCGCTATCATATAATCATACAATAAAGGATCCTTCTTTCTATGTATTCGCAATACATTACATTTATCTATGTTAAGGGTCAGGTGCCATTCCCTGCATCAAGTGCCTGTCCACTGCAGATCTTCCTGCATTGCGCTGCAATTTTCTAATGCTGCAACTTCTCTGTATACTACAGCATCATCTGCGAAAAGCCGCATGGAAATTCCGACACTATCTACTAGGTCATTTATATATATTGTGAACAATGAGGTTCTGGAAGGTACCACCGGTATGTGGAGACGTACCGACTCCAGTGCAGTGGCCATCTCGATTGAGGACCCATGATGCGAACAGATCGACGTGGTTGCAAAGAATCTCGACTCAGTTGTAATCCGGGGAGTTTGGTGGCCAGCAGAGTACAGCGAACTCTCCTGGTACTCTTCGAATCGCGCACGTACACTCCGAGCTGTTTGACACATTACAGTGCCTTGCTGGTAGATGCCGTTGTGTCCAGGAAAACAGTACTGCATGTAGATGTCGGTATGGCCTCCAAGGATATATGCATACTTCGGTTGATGCAATGTGCCTTCCAGAATAAGAAGGTCACCCATGCAATTCCATGAAAACATTGCTCAGACAATAACGTCCTCTCCTCCCACCTGAAACCTTCCGGCGTTATTGTAGAGCCTTACTTGCCAACGGCCATCTGTCCGATGGAACATAAAGCGTGACTCATCCGAGACCACCTGTCGCCACGGAGTGAGCGTCGAGTTGCGTTACTGACGTACAGATTCCAACGTTCGCCGCCAATGGACAGCAGTCAGCATAGGTTCATGATCCAGGCGCCTGTTACAGAGTCCCATGCGAAGCAACGTTCGCTGAACGGTCGTTGAGCAAAAAATGGTTCAAATGGCTCGGAGCACTATGGGACTCAACATCTGAGGTCATCAGTCCCCTAGAACTTAGAACTACTTAAACCTAACTAACCTAAGGACATCACATACACCCATGCCCGAAGCAGGATTCGAACCTGCGACGGTAGCAGTCACGCGGTTGCGGACTGAAGTGCCTAGAACCGCACCTCCACCGCGGCCGGCGGTCGTTGAGCAAACGTCGTTGGTAGCCGCCTGGTTCACCTGGGAAGTTAGTTGCTAAACAGTTGCACGTGAACTCGCCGTTATATATCTCTGCAGCCGTCGTTGATCCCAGTCATCTGTGCCCGCAGTACACCACAGTGTGCTCTACGCCGGTTTTGGATAGCGCGATTTTAACCAAAGTAGCACGACAACAGTTTGCAAACTCAGCCATTTCGGAAATGCTTCCAACCTTGGCCCGAAAGGCAATGACCCTTCCCATTTTAGGTATCAGTTGAATCACTCCGTGTGTACTCCGACGATTGCACTGCTTTCCGCGTCCCCTAAACGCTTTTATATCTTCATTTGTAGTGCTGCCACCGGCCACATGCCCTGTGGAAATGGCTATTGCACTTTGACGTCGAACATAAGCGTTGGCCCCATTAATGTGACTGGTGTACACTTACGTGGAGAAAGTGTTTGCGCAGCAATCACGGACATAGTGTAACTGAGGCGGAATAAGGGGAACCAGCCCTCATTCACCGAAGCAGATGGAAAACCGCCTAAAAACCATCCACAGGCTGGCCGGCTCACCGGACCTCGGCACAAATCCGCCGGGCGGATTCGTGCCGGGGACCAGGCGCTCCTTCTCGCCCGGAAAGCCGTGCGTTAGAACGCACGGCCAACTGGGCGGGTATGTACTAATTTACATGCACATTTACATCACCTGGCATAGTTAGGGCCTTCAGGCTCCCTCATATCACAACAGACATAGCTACGAAAGTCAGACTTATTGATATTCTGTTAATTAATCGCTCATTATGGCCTTATCGTATGTTCATAATGATACCTGCAGAACTTCATGCCAGTGCAACAGGTGGGACAAAATTTGAAAAAAAATACCGATTAGTTCTTGTGGTTGAGCAGAAGCGCATGCTGTTTGCAGATCAGATGTAAGGAAGAAAAAAGAAACAGATAGCTAATATTGACAAGGCGACGGAAATATTTGTTCGCTGTTGTGCAGAAGGGTGTATTGAGAGGGACATTTAATTGTATAAATAATGTTCAAAGTTGAGACACTCCAGAAAAATCCAAGAATAACTTAAGGCGCCAATGATTATTTACCCAGTTTTGAATCTTTATTGACTACCTTACTCAGAACAATGAATACTGAATTTTGTCAGTAATTTTTATTACTAATTAAAGACCATGGATCATAGTGACATTAAGTTGAACACTGTAATGGCACGTGTGAACTTGTTACTTGAGTTGAACATGACTGATTCTACTCAGTGTCTGTTTCTAACTTCTTTCATGTTCATTCTCTGAGCAACAATCAACTTCTTCACGATTTAGAATAACCGGTTTCATTGTTTTGCAGCTTTATGGCGTGGACATTACTGATAAAATTTGTCATGTACTGGTGTAACAAAGCGAAGTAGGATCTATAGGTCTCTGTACTTCAGGTATTTGAACTTTACGTTTTTCACTATTTACTTACAGAATAGGGAAGATAGTGATATTCCTGCCGGAACGATGCGTTTTCTTGTTATTAACATCTTGAAAATATTCCATCTATTCATTGAGAGATTTTTTGTAATACAGGATGAAGAGTGATTTCTTTTGAAGATGCAACCATTTTATTTTTCTCAACCCTTTCACGGAGTCCTTGAGATAATCATCTGGACTACCTATAAAAGTTCTTGCTGGCCGCAGAAATGAGCAATGTCCACTGATCAGGTACAAGAATCGAACGATTCTTCCTGGCAACCTTCTCAATAATTCCAATATATTGGTCACATTCCCTATAGGAATGACCAGAAATCATGAATTTGTAATCTGCAGCTTCAATGTTTGTATTCTGGGTAATATAATGTCAGAACTTTACAATGTATTTACGTTTATTTTGACACTCAGCGTCGTCGCTAAAGGCTGTGAGGTGTGTAAATGGTGTGAACAATCTACTTACGTAAGCCAAAAGGCAAGAAGTAATTTCTTGGTATCCAAGGGCAGCTTTACTCTCATGCCAAATGTCAGTTTGCTACTGCAGAGGATAAATCGTGTATGCAAAAAATGTAGGCCCACAGCTGTCTTACGTTGTACGCTTTGCTGCAATAAAGCACAGGTCTAGAGAGTGTCTTCTGTAGGTCAAAACATATTGCTGTTTGCGAACTGTCATATTTTGAACATTATTTTCGCCTGCCTTTTGCTTATCTAACTGATTGTGCCGTACACAGACTTAATTCCTTTTCAAGAGTCAGTATCTGAACATTTTTGGGTCTCCATGCACTATCAAATTCTGCAACCTGTCACAAGTCACCCAAGGATCAATACAAGTTGTTAGGCAACCCAGGCTGACGGCCATATTGAACACTAATCTGTAGCAATTTTCCTTAACAGGTGGTTAATTATTTTCTGCAGAAAACGCTATTAAGAGTTCAGACATTTTTCACAAATGTGCACTTATTTTTTATAGTTTAAAAATATCTGTAACATTAACTTACTGTGTAGGAAAATAAATAATAAAAATGACGAAGAAGCAATATAACAATTTTGAATTAAACAGCTTCTGTTAAAGACTCAGCTAGGAAAACAAACAGCTGTTTGCAATCGCTTGGTAGCCAAGAGATCCAAGTGCTCTTATACCCTTTGACTTCCAAAAAAATGTGAGTTTGTCTTAGTTATTTTCTTTCCAGCCAGTACATGTCAGCACCAGACTGCTTGTTACTTGTACCCACTGGCCACACAGGTTGATGTTTGCTTTAATTACTGATATCTACACTTACCTTCAAAATTGAAAATCCGTCACTTTTACCCCTTGGTCTCTAACGGTTTCATATGTACATACATACATACACGGTTTTAGGTGTGAAGGTGCTAATATTTTTCTTGATGACTGAAGACTGAGTACTAAAAACATTACGTCATTTTAAGACTAATAATCACAGCCATTACGTGTAGTGTATTTTTAGGTTGGTTAGTGCCTCCAAGTACACAAGGCATAAGCAAGCCATTAATGTTTATTTTCCCCTTTGCAGCAGGTCAGGTACTGAATGTGGGTGCGTGGACACAAAACGTTAAGTCTATGCTGAAAGGTTTAGTCCCCCTCTTACCGCAGCTGCGACCATGCAGAAAATATAAGCTACTAATTTACGTGACGTGTTGAGGGGGGGGGGGGGGGGACGACTATTAGACATAGAAGAGACACCCAACACACAGAAGTAGGTATATTCTAAGGTACCAGTGCTCAAAATATCTTGCATCTATACCCAAATACTACCACACACACACACACACACACACACACACACACACACACACTTTTATATATGCAGTACCTCAATATGTACACACATCAGTGTGTTAATTGTTTCTTCTCTGCATCTTCTCACAAACGTGGCCTATAATTCACTACCTGTTTCTATATTTTCGGCACAACCGTAACTGCACCTCTAAGTGGACTATGCCTCTCTATATAGACTAGACTAACCATCTTGCGTCCACGTGTCACACTTCACCACCTGACCTGCTGCCCAACAACGTAAATACTAGAATGAGATTTTCACTCTGCAGCGGAGTGTGCGCTGATATGAAACTTGCTGGCAGATTAAAACTGTGTGCCGGACCGAGACTCGAACTCGGGACGTTCGCCTTTCGCAGGCAAGTGCTCTACCAACTGAGCTACCCAAGCACGACTCACGCCCCGTCCTCACAGCTTTACTGGCAGAAATAAAGCTGTGAGGACGGGGCGTGAGTCATGCTTGGGTAGCTCAGTTGGTAGAGCAGCTGCCCGCGAAAAGCAAAGGTCCCGAGTTCGAGTCTCGGTCCGGCACACAGTTTTAATCTGCCAGGAAGTTTCAACATAAATACTAATTTAATGGTGTTCAGTACACCAACCTCAGTCACCAACAGAAATATCTGCAGTTATACCCATTACATCAAGAATATATATCTCATAACACTCACATATCGATGAAGACAGTCGTTGTGGACTTATCTTGATTATTAGCCTTTCGCAAATCTGGGCCGACGAAACCTGTCCGATTACTCACATCTATAAATTAAAATGTCGCGCATAAAATTAGGCACTTACGACAGGTTCAGGCGGGGTAAGCAGAGTGATCACTGTAGGGTTAGAGAATGTGTGTGTGTGTGTGTGTGTGTGTGTGTGTGTGTGTGTGTGGAGGGGGGGGGGAGATGTTTCTAAATTTTGACACGGAAGTAACATAAATTCGTGATTGTGCATTATTACAGAGACAGTCATCTTTAAACGCGGTATTTATTTGTACCAAAGAACATTAAATTATTAAGGCTGTTGTGAAACAATGCAATGAGCAGAAGGCAAAATGACGTTCAAAATATTTAGTATTTCCTTCCAAATTGCAGAACACATTTAAATATAAATATAATTACTGTTATTAATCAATGAATTGTCCATTCACGCAGACAACACAGCACGTAGTGAGGAAATTCTATGGCTGCCCTACGTCCAGGATCCCTGGACTTATGCTAGTTTTGGGGCTATCTGGGTGCGTCCTCTGGCATTTTTATCAAATGGCCTGAGACAGACCTGAACCATTCTTGTGAGTTGGGAACTTCGATTGTTTGGAAATAAATAAATTTTAATAAGTCTTAGTTAAAATTCAGTAAACGAAGAATGTTCAAATGTGTGTGAAATCTTATGGACATAACTGCTAAGGTCATCAGTCTCTAAGCTTACACACTACTTAACCTAAATTATCCTAAGGACAAACACACACACACCCATGCCCGAGGGAGGACTCGAACCTCCGCCGGGACCAGCCGCACAGTCCATGACTGCAGCGTCCTAGACCGCTCGGCTAATCCCGCGCGGCACTAAACGAAGACTAGCGCGTAAGTACTTTCGTTGGTTTTACATTTTAAAAAAGCAGCAAACACGCTTAGACGCTCTCCTATACAAGTATTTTCCATACATCTTTGAAGGCGCCGACAATCGGCGATCGCATGCACCGCACTGCTGTTTCTCCCGCCAGCCAATTCTGCACAAACGAGCCAACTGTGGGACTTTCCATGTCACTCCACACGTCCGTGCTGCAAATACACTGACGGAACAAATCCAACATCAAATAATAATTAATGCAGAGTAATGAAATTTCGGAAATAAATTTGTCTATGTAACGTATTTACGCAATTAACACTGCAAGGACTAGATAAGCCACTTCAAAAGTGAAATGCTGGTACGTTAATGACTGGTGTAACCACCAGAATGTTGAATGAAAGCGTGCGAAATTCCCGGATATCAGCTCGTGTGATAAAGTAGCATGCCTGTTGCACTTAGTCGGTCAGTACGGGGTCGGTTAATACTGTTTGTTGGTGACGCTGGAGTTGTCCAATGATATCCCGTATGTGCTCAGTTGGAGACAGATCTGGTGATCGAGCAGGCCAAAGCAGCATGTCAAGACTCTGTACATTATGTTGGCTTACAATAGTGGTAAGTGGACGAGCGTTATACCGTTGGGAAATGTCCACTGGAATGCTGTTCATGAATGAAAGCACTTAAGGTCGAATCATCAGATTGACGCACAAATTGCAGCCAGGGTGAATGGAATAACCACGAAAGTGCTCCTACTGTCATACGAAATCGCATTCCAGACAACAATTCGAGGTCCAGTGTGTCTAGAACACACACAGGTTGGTTGCAGACCATCAACTAGCCTCCTCCTAAGCAACACACGGCCATCACTGGCACGAGGACAGAACCAACTTTCATCAGGGAACACGACAGACCTCCACTCTACCCTCCAATGAGCTCTCGCTTGACAATAGTGAAGTAGCAAATGCCAGTGCTTTGGGGTCAGTGGAATGCACGCTATAGGGCGTCTGACTGGGATCTGTACGTGAAGTAACAGTTCTTTGTGTCACTGTGGTGCCAACTATTGCTCATATTGCCACTTCAGGTGCCGTACGATGTGCCAGAGTCAAACGCCAAACGCGATGCTCTTCCCTCCCATTAATGCATGTGGCTGTCCGGACCCCGGTCTTCTTGCGACTGTACATTATCGTGATGACTACAACCAGCAGTCATGTACGGTGACTACATCCCTACCAAGTCTCTCTGCAGTATCGCAGAAGGAACATCCAGCTTCCCGTAGCCCTATTACACGACCTCGTTCGAACTCAGTGAGTTGTTGAAAATGGCGCTTTTGTCGCTTTAAAGGCCCTCCTGACTAAAATCGACTCAGCAGGTCCAGTATCAAAGCTCATGACCGTTACAGCGTGAATTTAAAGCAAACCTGATTTCCATCCTCATTGGGTGCTACTAGCGCCACTCTTGCGCGACTGGCGCGAGATACGAGTAGACGTAACCCCCCAGATGTAGATACACGCCTCCCAACTGTCCTTTAGGTAGCACAACTCGTCCTTGGAGTTGCGATATTTTTCGTCAATCGTATATTATCTCGATACTAAAAGCACGCCGCTTTAGGTAAGTTTGTATCATTAATATTCGTCGATATTTAACAAGTCACTGTTTTTTATATGAAGTCTTCACGGGTTGTCAGTCGAGTAGCGTCGTCGTCTTGCAGCAACGTTTCGATGGAATGAGTCTCCATCATCTTCAGGCGAAGTAGAAGATCCAGCTGAAGATGATGGAGACGCATTTAATGTTACGAGATGACGACGTTACTCGGCTGACAACCCGTCAAGACTTCATATACGAAATTCTCCGAGAAAGCCTGCACTCACATATAAAAGTCATGGTTTTATTTGCATGCCGTGCCTATTCTTTGAACTGGCCTCATGCTAATAACCACGCTGTTAAGCGCCTCTAAATCCTCAACAATAACAGTCTATTCTTGTTTCCAGATGCAGAATGCCAAATATTTAATAGTGATTTGTAAAACAAATAGAGTCAAATAATGAAAACCATAGCCGGCCGGTGTGGCCGTGCGGTTCTAGGCGCTTCAGTCTGGAACCGCGTGACCGCTACGGTCGCAGGTTCGAATCCTGCCTCGGGCATGGATATGTGTGATGTGCTTAGGTTAGTTAGGTTTAAGTAGTTCTAAGTTCTAGGGGACTGATGACCACAGATGTTAAGTCCCATAGCGCTCAGAGCCATTTGAACCTTTTTTTTTTTTTTTTTTTTTTTTTTTTTTGAATACCTTCACTGGCAAGTCCTGTGTAGAATTTGTTCTAAAACCATTTCCATTGCAAGTAAGTAGTGGCAATGGGCGGACTTATCGTCGACAGGCTGCCTTTGTCCGGGAAAATAATCCGACATTGCCCAGATATTAAAGGTTTTTGAACTTTTGACCAGAGTCATCAATTTAAGTGATGACAGGGAATTATAACGTCAAAACTTTGGTGTCGTTGAAGGTGGCAGCTATCTGAAACAGACAACACTCTGCGCGAAGCGATGCTAATGGAGTCGACTTTTAACGACCACTCCTTAGCGGTCGATTGTCAGCTTATCGCGTCTATACTACATGTAGCCAATCGGGGGCTCACAACGTACTAATTTATGTAGACTATCAAATAATAGCAAGATTGGTACATGTACTGCTCGAGGTATCGACCAATAATGTCGGTAATAATCTTGAGCAAAAAGTTTGACAACTGGTCTAGACGGACCATTGGCGTTGCTGGGAATAGTTTTGGGAAACGCTGAAGCAGCCGAAAAAATTTGTGATAAGTTCCTGTGGGACCAGACTGCTGAGGTCATCGGTCCCTAGGCTTACACACTACTTAATGTAACTTAAAGTAACGTACGCTAAGGACAACACACACACCCATGCCCGAGGGAGGGCTCGAACCTCCGACAGAGGGAGCCGCGCGAACCGTGGCAAGGAGCCCTAGAACGCGCGGCTACCACGCGCGGCGAAGCAGCCGGTACCAGCCGTCTGCTTCGACCCATGAAACCATCAAAATGGTGGATACAAACATATAAATCTGTAATCACCATAATGAGGATTTTATTGTTCTCGTCAACTCACAACAGAACTGCTACCGTCCAGACTGAGGTAGATTTCTGGCTACAGATCAGTCTGTCCCCACATAAAAAAGTAATTTAGAAGGAAATTAAATGTTGTTAGTGTTCTGTTCTATCTATGTTTCTCTCGTATGACGGCCCCTCCCGCCGGAGGTTAGAGTCCTCCCTCGGGCATGGGTGTGTGTACTGTCCTTAGGGTAAGTTAGTTGAAGATAGTTTAACGAGTGTGTAAGCCTAGGGACCGATGACGTCAGCAGTTTGGCCCCTTAGGAATTCACACACATTTGAATATTTTTGAACATTTTCTCTCGCGTGAGGTCACACTCCACAACATTATTACGTCACGATTTTCAGTATCGGTAGGTTCAACCCAGCTGTAGATTTATTTGTAGACTTACCGGCTAAGTCTCTCCTGTGGCGCTTGCTGCCCCAGAAGCGACAGCAGTCGATGCTGATGATATCGCCTGGCGCCATTACAGTATGTCCGGTCCACTGACTGCTATGTTATTTGCTCTCTGTAACCACAAACTACCACAGGCGACGTTTCACACCTATCCACTCTCGTGCCATTTCTGTTGAAACACTGCACTCAGCACGTTACAGGACCAACTAAACGCAGTTGTCTTAAAATAAGCTCCATATTGTGACTAAAAGTCCCTAAAGAAACGACCTATGCCCAATGTGCGAGATGCTACGCTGATAAACCTCTGGAAACACTATAGTCCTGCTGTGTCTCACTCTCATAAATCTTCCTATGCTAACATATGCTAGCAAAACCTACTAAATACGCAGCTCAGAACTTCACTGTTGCTGGGAGACAGATCAGGCACAATTTCTTATGTCACAGCACACTCAACGAAACACACGGTGCAGCCAGGAGATCTGTTCACGAAACTAGTCCAATCACACGTCAGCTGTTTACAGGTAATCGAACGACAGCCGAGTTGTTTCCTATAAAACTGGCACCTGAGTACTGAAGGTAAATTTCTGCATGTCGCACACTTTGCGTCGCAGGAACAAAGCGCAGAACAGATTACTATGCCGACACTGTCCACACACTAAAAATTCGATTATTACGCTGAAAAAGTAGGTAAGAAACGAGGAGCAGGACAGCGGTGCATCGACAGGCTGTAGAATATTAGAGTGGATGCGGATGCCAGGTTACGACAGTCACGTCGTGGGGTACACCCCGAGTACCCGCCCCGAGGACGCTGGTTTATTGCGGCCGCACAGACCAGGGGCTAGTAGAGACTAGAGACCACGGGAGGAGCCGCCACCTGGCCGAGGCGGGCTATCTGCGCGCAGGACGTATTTTTAAACGCGGCCCGCGCGCAACAAGGGACGCTGCGCCCCGACGCCTTACCGACGCGCGCTCGCTCTCCTGTTTTACGACAATAATAGCCGAGCACGCCATCGTCGCTAATCGCCGTCCTCTCAGCTACCTCGCGCGGACCACACCGGCAAGGGAACGCCAAGTGCAGGAACGATTTCGGGATACCTGTAATTAACTGACCACCCGGACCTAAACAAACGTTAAAGTTTATATAACGATCACGACTTGTTTCCGATATTCCAAGAATGAAAGTAGTCAATGTGTTGGAAGACACATACACACTTGAGGCTCCATGCCGTTGCTATTTGGAGCTGTGCTTGAGTGACCTACATGCATGTTTATCGACTTAGATTCTATGCCTTTTAACCATGGCTGCATTAGCTCGCTTTTTAGTTTGCGTCTCTTTACGGCACAGAATTTTGCAATTGATTTTTAAGGGGCTCCGGAAAGGCTCAAAATCATGAAAAGTTCAATTTTTACTTTTTTGCCTTTTCTGAATCTGCAGACTATTAACTTTTAATAGATATATAATTTATTCAATTCCGAAGACTACAACTATTTTTAAATTTTTTTTGAAATGTGTTCTACATGGGCGTGACCCACTGTGGCGCTGTTAAACTGCTGTCAAATGGTGTTATTATTAACGTCCGTGTTCATCAGGTACATTTTAGTGATGTGAGATAAAGTATGTGTTGTGGCTAACCTGTGATGGTTCAATATATATCGCTGGTGTGATTGTCGATTGTTTCATGTTTATTTACTCTGTCGTTATCTCGAAAATATTCGTAATTAATTCTGTTTCTTGAGTCTCTGTTTTGTTGAAGTATAATAATGAGTAAAAGTAAAGTTATTAGAAATCCTCTGAAGGCTTTTAAGAAAAGGAGAAATGTTGGAAAGCCAAAGGTATGTGTTATTACTGTAAACAATAAAGACGATAACCAAGTGAGTGAACCTAACCTCTCAAGTACACCTGCCCATAGCAGTCAAAGTGGGAAAGAAAATACTTCACAGAAGAAGCTTGGTTCAATGAGTGAAAACTATGAATGTTTTATGGGCGAATCGGATGTGAATGAAATATTTGATATGTCGGTTCTCAAAGGAATTTTTTCAAACTGTGTAAGATGTATTCATTGTGGTGAAGTTGGCCTGGAACTCTCCATAATAAAGCACGTAGGACTTGCTAGTGAAATACAACTGAAATGTGATAAGTGTTCATACATGACCACCTTTTGGAACAGTGTTGCAGTAACTGCAACTGAAGAAAATGGTAGCAAAATCTACGAACATAACAACGAGCGATGCTTGTTTTAGACAAGGAACGCCTTTGGGCTGGAGACAGGGCTGTAAAGAGTCTAGAAATACAAGTAAGAGTAAACAGGAGGAGGAACGAGAGGAAGCTGGAGGAGGAGTTTGCAGAGGATGAAGATAATCCATCCTATGGACCTGGAATGCACTAAAAACTTGATCCAATCTTTGTTGCTCGATTCCCAAAACTTTTATTTTCTCATACTAATTACATGTTTTCTAAGGAGCTTCCAAACATATTTGTTTCAAACTTTCAGTAAATGTTACACAGTACCTTCTGCATAATTTAACACAGCCTTTTTCCAAAAAACTGTATATTTTTGAATATATAAATAAAAAATTGCAAAAAATGTTGTGAATTTTCATTACAATTGAAAAAAAATCATCTTTAATAACTGAACTAAAATTTTGTAAAATCCCTGTGTTAAGTTGTAGCCCATATTCCAATAAATAATCTGTAAAAAGTTCAACTTCCTACTTCAAATACTTTGTGAGGAAAGATGTAATTTATAAGCGTTATTTTAACATTGCAAGTATAGGGTGTGCCGAAGCCCCTTAACTAGCTTTCTGTCGAGGTAGACATTTGAAAGCTTAGACGTAGCTCGGAACTGGATGACCATGCAATTTTAACTCACTTTTTTCCTCCTAGCTCCTATAGGGGTGGGGGTTGGAGTGAAAAAGAGTTGGTAACACCTGACATCTCGGCTGACCTGCAGTACTGACATGTTGTACAGGTAGTATCAGAATGCAAAATGATTCAAATTCCTCTGAGCACTATGGGACTTAACATCTTAGGTCATCAGTCCCCTAGAACTTAGAAGTATGTAAACTTAATTAAACCAAGAACGTCACCCACATCCATGACCGAGGCAGGATTCGAACCTGCAACCGTAGCAGTAGCGTGGTTCCGGACTGAAGCGCCTACAGCCACTCGGCCACAGCGGCCGGCATCAGAATGCATCCCAGGTGGTACGCAAGCGGATGGGTGCAGCTGAGCATAGATAGGAGCCAAAACTGTGTCTGTTTTTTCATTACAATGTTGCAATTGATTTTAGACCAGTTTCCTGATGAGGTAGAGATTTAAAGTTTTTCACATTGCTCAAAACCAGATGACAATGCAATATCAACTACCTCTCTCTCTCTCTCTCTCTCTCTCTCTCTCTCTCTCTCTCTCTCTCTCTTACCCGGTGTGTGGCAGAAGTAGGTAGTGTACCACTGACCACTGCCATTTCTCCCTTTTCTGTTTCAGTCGCAAATGCCTTGTGGGAACAACAACTGCCTGGTAAGTCTCCATGTGAACTGGAATCGCTCTAATTTTTATCTTCAAGAGGTTTTCGCGGGATATACGCGGGAAGCAAGACACTGATTGGTTCAAGTGAATAGAAAATGAAATAAACCTGAAATTTGCCACGTATCTCAGCTCTAATTTTACCAAATGTTTGAAATCGATAACAAAATGTCCCTCAAACGAGAGTAAAAATCAGAAAATAATTATTTATATAAAAAGAATTTTTAATATAGCATGATTTTAACTAGGAGCATAAAGTATAAAATAGTTTTTGTGAGCTCTGCACAGTTTCCTAACTCCACTGAGACAGTCTAAAATTTCTGATTGTTGGGTTTTAGTAGCTATGAAGATACTCGTAGGATTTAAAATGTAAAACATGGCGCTCAGGCAATACACAATTGATTCATGAACAGCTCATCTCCCTAATGTTATCTACTACATGTTCCCCATGGTTTTCCGTTTTAAATCTTACAACTGTTTTCACAACTATAAAAATGCACAGTCGCAAATTTTCAGAGTATCTGTATGGTGTTAGTAATCTGCGTGAGTTAGGAGAAAGTATTTTATACTTTTTAGTCTGTATTAAAACGTGGTATATTAGAAAATTATTTTCGTTTAAACTCTTCTGTACTTTTCCTTGCAATTTATTTTACTCATTATGTTAACTTGAAAATGACGAAAAGTGTTGTGCAAGTATTTCTGATATCTCTTCCCTCCCCCCTCCACCTCTCCCCCCTCTCCTCCCTCCCCCCCCATCTCTCTCTCTCTCTCTCTCTCTCTCTCTCTCTCTCTCATGAGGACAAAGCAGAAAATGATCATACAACCATGTGGAACTATGTGTTGGAATGTTGTTCAGCTCGAGCGTCACAGTCTCTTGAATGCCGGTTATGGCGTAGAAGCGTTGAACCTTGCTTTGGAGTTTCAGATCTTTGACTTTTTGCGATAGGATCGTATTGATAGCACCAAGTCTCGTCACCCATGATCATTTTTTCCAGAAAAGACTCGTCCGCGTTTTGCATTTCAATGACGTCGCGTCAGGGGTCCATGCTTTGTCGTCTTTGTTCGGGAGTTATGGTGTGTGAGACGAACTTTGCACACACCGTCTCTTCTATAAAACATTCTGGAGACTGTGTTGAATGCTTTATTTAGAGATGTTGCTCCACTGAGATATTGACGTGACTACTTTAACACACTACGGTCTCAAGTCCACTACTGAAGACCGCGTGCTTTGTCGCAAACACATCGGTAGTTTACAGTATTTAGTTGAAGCTGCAGCTAGGCTACAGTTAGTGATCAGACGTTGATTGTACTCCGGGAATAGAATCAGTCTCGGAATTTTTTGTGGTCATATGGTACGTTCTAACACAATTTTGTGTGAATTACCTTTAGAAAGTTCAGTCGAAAAATAACATATTTCGGAAAGAGGACGAAATCGGAAAACCACATTGCCTCCTCTGACAACAATCTAGCCCCTGTATTTACAATCTTTTGGGACGTACGTTGAACACTCGTACATTTCCCCCAGGAACGTAGTGTAGCACGTCTTATATACCGCAGATCGGAAGAACCCATTTTCCCTCTTTCTTTTATTAAGCTATTAGATTGTGGACTTTATATTTACGGTGGTGATCGTTTTACGTAGACTCCGCCTGAATTGTTTCGCTTATCATGCTAGAGTCAGACAATTTCGTAATTATAGATCATAATACTAGTAGCAACTGCAACTATCGAAGTAGATCCGCCACAATTATATGAATCAAAGTGGAAATAGAACTACAGAGAGAAAATACGAACTACTTTCAAACTTTCACTAAAATTAGAGTTGCGCTCTATCAAAGCTAAGGCTCGTTAGTTTTGGTACAGAACATAAATAACGTAGGAAGTGGTAGGATTTTCGTTAGTGTTGGTAGCATTAGTATGGAAAGAAACCGAAATAATGTGTGAGAGAAACTGGGAGCCGATGACTTCTCTCCTGTTTTTGTTTGTTTGTTTTGCATGTAACTAAAACCGCACATCATTCAGTGGTAGCCTATTGTGTATCTTACATCCTTACGAAATATAAATTGCATTTTATGTGCAATAATAATTATATGATCACGTAACTGCTACTCTTTTATGTTGCCAGAGTAATTACTTTCAATAGAAGTAAAGTTCACGTTCACAAACATAAAAAATTCTATATAATTATTCTTTTTATTTTGTATCTAACAGAACGCTCTTCATCATGATCAAAGCAAAGAGTTTTCTGATATTGCTAATAGGTGCGGGAGTGAGTTATGGTAACAGAAACGTCTTGTATGAGCTGGAAGAAGTATTGAAGCAACGTTTGATAGCCTTTTGCTTTTCGCTTTTTTAATTTTACCTTTTCTGAGGAGACAGCGTTTTCTAGCGTCATATAATTATCTTTTTTATTATTTTTACTACAGAATCCCTCTGTTTCACGTTATAAATCAACGATTGTCGAATAAAACCTCAGTCAGGCACTGACAGCTTCAGTTTTGCTATGAGTACATTGTATTCTTAGATAATAAACAGGAGGGTAACTATGTATTTCTAAACGGTTCACCGCTTCCGATTTTTAGCGGAATCTGGTAAGACATTGATCGCACACGTGAACAAAGCGATAGAAATGAGTTAACGCCCGACAGGTACGCAAAACACCTAACTTAAGGTAACGCCGTTACGATCTTAACTGATCAAAGCTACAAAACTACCGTAGTCCACGCTTCCTTACGATACCTACCGTAGCCTACGGTAGCTTTACAATTCAAGGTAAAAAACCCTGCTGTAGAAGGGATCGATAAATGGGCACATCGGCTCCAGATGTTCCAAACTGGACACAGCGTTGTAATCAATTCCCTCTTTTGTTATTTAGCCCCCGAAAATAATGTCAAAAGTCGCCAATATTTGTAACACGAAGGGTCGAGTTCCCATATTAATGGATATGAGACGACACTGGCCTCCAATGTAGATCCAACATTGTTTGTGGGCATAGTAGCTTGAATGGTTAAGGCAGCTTACTAACGCAACTCCTGAACGATGATGTAAAATCATAATTAGATCCGTGTTACACTCTGAAAAATACAATATTAAATACTTTTTCAATGATATTCTATGCATTTGGAAACGCGAGGATTCTCCTTGCAGACTTTCAGAGACACAGCTAGTAAATCAGTTATGCTGAAATGGGTACTGAGTTGTGGTTTTGACCCCAAAATACCAATACATTTTTATATTAGTCAGCTGCAAATGAGTCCTAGCAAGCATGCTCGTTCATCTTCGAAGACGATGAAGGTTGGGTTCCCAGTAACGCCACCTACTCGCGTCGTTGGATAGTTCTCATTAGTAAAATGTGTTAAAAAGTTGATGGATGAACGGCTGTAGTCAGCGGACAACAGGTACAATACTTCGGCAAGCGACCACGTTGCCGCCATCAGGGACACTGACTATCTGACGGCGTACGAACTGGCGCAGGGCTCGTAATCTCCTACGCCGCAGCCCCCCTCCGACGTGATGTTCTGTACTCAGTCAGCGCTCAAGCGTCCAGCAGCCTCTCCCGCCCCACCCCCGCATACACCCGTCCCGGATTCGCGCCCAGGGACGCGTGATAGACATTCCGCTGTTCCTCTGCCTGATGCCGAAGTCAGTTTGTTTCAGTTCGTTGTGGGATATCTTATTGTTCTTAATTGAACTCAATGGAAGAGGCAAGCTAAATGATTTCCTCATAGAACTCAGTTTGATAAAGCAGAGCATCAATTTCAATACCATTAAAATCTAAGTTGATGGAGTGCTCTCCTTTCTGGACGTTCTGGTAGGAAGATGAGCGGGCCACAAAGTGTACTGTAAGATGACATTCATTGACGTTTAAGACGTTCCGAAATTAAGTTTCATCATTGTTTTCGAAACAGTTCTGGCAAATGCTGGGATGGTTCCTTGAAACGGCACGGTCGACCTCCTTCCCAATCCGTCCCTAGTCTGTTGGGATCGATGACCTAGCTGTTTGGTCTCCTCGCCCATATTAACTAGCCAATCAACATCGCCTATCGGAACAACACGTTATGCGTTATAGCCGTGCTACGGTTCTGGCACAGACGTCTAACTTCTAGGGTTGTGGCATTAAAGAATCCAACGAGATTCAAGTAAAGGAACTGCTGATCAATCGTGATAATGGCTACATCCTTAATAAATCCTGGGAAATTTGATTAAACAAAAGGAGGGAGATATTCGACAATGAATTGACTTGGGGGACGGCAGAGGAATAGCAGAGACGCCGCCAGCACTCGTCCCTGTGCGCCACCTCCCGAAGGAGCGGAGGGAAGCGAGGAGGTAGGGGGAGGGAGGATAGGGAGGAGGGACTGCTCGCACGGCCGCTCTTGGGCGCGGACCGGGTACAGAGCCTCGGCGGTCAGATGAAAGGGAAGGACTTATAAGTCGTGCATCAGCTCCCAGACAGTTTGTCAGCGCAACTGATGATAATGTGTCTTTTGGGAACTGACATTCGGCTGTTCAACCGCGAAATATTTCGTCAGCAATTGCGCTAGGACAAGTCAAGTATCACATAAAAATATATTATTTAACAGGAAATGGATTGTGTGTGGATTCTTCAAATAAGTCAGGAACCACTTTGCTGTGTACTATTTCGTGTACGAGGTAAGGTCAGGTGGGTTACAGAGTGGTGCGGCAACTGTCGTCGCAGGAAAGCTGGACAGGAGCAGAAATGATTAGCGAACGAGTTAACACAACAAACAGAAGATTTCCTTAACTTTTATTTCTCCAAGGGTACGAAGATTGATCACAAATCAAGTAGGAAGAATCTGGATATAGGTATCAGAATGTCAACTACGATGGGGCTCGCTGTACTAAGCATGAAAGGTGGTTGTATAGTGATGAAGCTTAAAATGCAAGTGGGATGAGCAGCTGCCGCCAGTATCTGGAGGCGTGGCTCATTGGGGTGTCACTATTGGTTCGCGGGGCCCTTGAGGCGGTATCGATATGCGATAACACACACACGCGGTCTCCAAAGTGTTCAAACAAGATAATTATCACTTGACATACATACTGATGGACCGAAACAATAACTGCTGCCATTTGTGGTCTTCAAGTCGCTTGTCGTACTGCAGGTTTGGGGTGCTGTACGGAAACTAATAAGCAGAGACAAATGGTGAATCGTTCTAGCAATGATACGCGCGGAAATTGCGAAATACACTGACTTAATCTACTTTGAAAGAAACAGATTGTTATGGACCGGCACCTGGGAACAAGCACATCGGCCAAGCTTGTCGTCTGCTCGCATTCCTGTCATAAGCATCTATGAGAACGGGTCGTTTGACGGTGTGTGTAACCACGAGTGGGCAACAAGACGTTGGACGACCACGCCTCATGGCAGAAAGTGATTGTCGGGGACTTGCGCACTCAGTGCGGCACGATAGGCGGCGGTCTGTAACAGATCTGACGACCATGCACAGTAAGGGTGCAGGAACAGGTGCTTCAGAGAACACCGATCTGCGCTCATTCTCTGACTACGAAGTCGGCAGCAGTGTTCCCATGTTGAGGCAACAACATGGATTGTGATTGCAGAGGATATGGGATCATGGAGACAGTACGGTGGATGAGTCACGCTTATTCATTGAAGCGAATGGCTACTCGAAACATTCAATACGACACAGATGCAGATCAATGGAGACATTCACTTAGGCTTCTATGACACCTTTGGTAGTAATCGAAGGCACCATGGCAGCTGTTGACCAACCACGTGAAAATTGTATCCACATGTGCTACCTCATATGTTCCAAAACGCCACCCATAAAATCGAGATTCTACCGGGACTTCTACATCAGCTTCTGATAGAAAGATAAGGTCCCGGGTTTTGAATAGCCCTTGGGATTGGGACCTTTTGTATAACTAACAGAAGGATCGTTATAGTGTCACTGTTCTACAGTACAGCGTCAACGTGTGAATATTACTCACGTTCTCTTGCTTAGGAAAATGTAACAAGTCGGTTGGTTCTTTCTGCATTTGATGTGATGTACGGTGGTCCTTATGGGGCTTATGGAGGCACCTTTGTTCATTGACTGATCCTTCGAAAATCCGTAACACTTTTTTACCATTTTTTCGGACCGAAATCGAGCAGCGGATTCCAAGAAGGCTATGCACAGCAAATGGATGTAACATTTACAGTTTCTTTCCAAAACCTTGAACTCAAACAAGCTTCAAAATTTTCTCCATATATTTATCCAAATCCGACATACAGCGATTAAAATTTACCCTACTTGAACACGTAAAATAGTAACGTACTATCCGGTGTGAGGCGAAAAGGTAGTTTATAAACTGACGTACCACGGACAGATGTTACTGTAAACTGTCTCCATTATCATCAGAAGCATTCGGAGGACGCCATGCTGACGTACCGAAAAACATGCTATATTTTTGTGCACGTAAAATTCGGTTTTAGGTGTAAAATTAATTTAGCTGTATTTAAATTTCACTTAACCAAACTATCAAAGTTTTACTGACTCGAAGTTCTTTCCATACAAGTGACAGGCCCTGGTATGGCAGGGAAGACAAAGGAATCAACGAAAAAATGCTCCTCCGGAAGCACAAGAAGACGGATACACTCATGTTTAAAAGATTCTTAAAAGTGGGACACCAATTGCCTCATTTACCTTTCTTAACACTTTTAAAAATACACCGAAAAATTTTGGCATGCGAACATATTCGCGCTTTTATGCTGAGAGAGAATGGGGCAATGGCATTGGGAAAGAGACGGTAAACTAATAAATACTGGAAGGTAGAAGACAGCGGTTGTGATAAAGAAAGAGCGAAGAGACAACAGCAGCGCGAGAAAATGAGAGAGACTCAGTGGCAGTGAAATATAGTCGACAGTGACAGAACTGTGCCAGGGAAACAGCGAAGGAGACAGTGCCACTGGGAGAGGTATAAAGAGAAGGTGAAAGTCGAAGTTTTGAGAGCCAGTGATAATGACTGACAGAGAATACGACAATGATAACGAGGAAGATAAAGATAGTGACAGTGAGAAGAGACTGCAGCGCTAGGAAGGACTGAATGAGGTAGTAGCAGTAAGAGAGAGCAAGTGGGAGACAGCGACAGAGAGAGGAGACAAGAGAACAAACGACACTGTGACGTGAGACAGTAGAAATGGACGGAAGGACACAAAGAGATAATGACAATGAGTTGGGCGGAATGAGTGGGGGAGAATGGGCAAGTGGGGGTCTATGTGTATGAGAGACGATGGACTAGTAGTGAGTGTGAGCGAATTACACTTAGGGGAGCTTGCGGAAGTGAGAGATGGACTATACAGGGTGGTCCATTGATAGTGACCAGGCCAAATATCTCACGAAATAAGCGTCAAACGAAAAAGCTACAAAGAACGAAACTCGTCTAGCTTGAAGGGCAAAACCAGGTGGCGCTATGGTTGGCCAACTAGATGGCGCTGTCATAGTTCAAACGGATATCAAATGCGTTTTTTAAAATAGTAACCAACATTTTTATTACATATTCGTGCAGTACGTAAAGAAATATGAAGGTTTTAATTGGACCACTTTTTTCGCTTTGTAATAGATGGCGCTGTAATAGTCACAAACGTATAAGTACGTGGTATCAAGTAACATTCCGCCAGTACGGACAGTATTTGCTTCTTGATACATTACCCGTGTTAAAATGGACCGTTTACCAACTGCGGAAAAGGTCGATATCGTGTTGATGTATGGCTATTGTGATCAAAATGGCCAACTGGGGTGTGCTATGTTTGCTGCTCGGTATCGTGGACGACATCATCCAAGTGTCCGGACCGTTCGCCGAATAGTTACTTTATTTAAGGAAACAAGAAGTGTTCAGCCACTTGTGAAGCGTCAACCACGACTTGCAACAAATGATGATGCCCAAGTAGGTGTTTTAGCTGCTGTCGCGGCTAATCCGCACATCAGCAGCAGACAAATTGCGCGAGAATCTGGAATCTCAAAAACGTCGGTGTTGAGAATGCTACATCAACATCGATTGCTCCCGTACCATATTTCTATGCACCAGGAATTGCATGGCGACGACTCTGAACGTCATGTACAGTTCTGCCACTGAGCACAAGAGAAATTACGGGACAATGACAGATTTTTTGCATGCGTTCTACTTAGCGACAAAACGCCTTTCACCAACAGCGGTAAGATAAACCGGCATAATATTCACTATTGGGCAAGGGAAAATACACGATGGCTGCGACAAGTGGAACATCAGGGATCTTGGCGGTTTAATGTATGGTGCGGCATTACGGGTGGGGGGATAATTGGCCCTCATTTTATCGATGGCTATCTAAATGGTGCAATGTATGCTGATTTCCTACGTAATGTTCTACCGATGTTACTACAAGATGTTTCACTGCATGACAGAATGGCGATGTACTTCCAACATGATGGATGTCCGGCAAATAGCTCGCGTGCGTTTGAAGCGGTATTGAATAGCATATTTCATGACAGGTGGATTGGTTGTCGAAGCACCATACCATGGTCCGCACGTTCACCGGATCTGACGTCCCCGGATTTCTTTCTGTGGGGAAAGTTGAAGGATATTTGCTATCGTGATCCACCGACAACGCCTGACAACGTGCGTCAGCGCATTGTCAATGCATGTGTGAACATTACGGAATGCAAACTACTCGCTGCTGAGAGGAATGACGTTACACGTATCGCCAAATGCAGTGAGGTTGACGGACATCATTTTGAGCATTTATTGCATTAATGTGGTATTTACAGGTAATCACGCTTTAACAGCATGCGTTCTCAGAAATGATAAGTTCACGAAGGTACATGTATAACATTGGAACAACCCATATAAAATGTTCAAACGTACCTACGTTCTGTATTTTAATTTAAAGAACCTACCTGTTCGTCTAAAATTGTGAGGCATATGTTTGTGACTATTACAGCGCCATCTGTCACAAAGCGAAAAAAGTGGTCCAACTAAAACATTTATATTTCTTTACGTACTACACGAATATGTAATAAAAATGGGGGTTCCTATTTAAAAAAAAAAAAAACGCAGTTGATATCCGTTTGACCTATGGCAGCGCCATCTAGCGGGCCAACCATAGCGCCACCTGGTTTTCCCCTTCAAGCTAGACGAGTTTCGTTCTTTGTAGTTTTTTCGTTTGACGCTTATTTCGTGAGATATTTGGCCCGGTCACGATCAATGGATCACCCTGTGTATTAAATAGAGAGCAAATATGCTCGCGTGTCAAAATTTTTAGGAAAACTTTTGAAGCTACTGATGAAGGTAGAATGAGGCAGCTGGTAACCAACGTTTCCGTCAGAGTCTGTGATACAGGTGGGTATCACATTTTTTGAGCTCCGACAACAGCATTCCTCCGCAGATCCCTTCAAGCTCGATGTTTTCTGTGATGGCCGTGACATCTTCAAGCAGGACAAGGTCCTTATAACAAGAGCAAAATCGCGCAACGGTGGGTTGAGGAGCGTGATATGGAACTGACGCTGAAGTCGTGGTCATCATAATCACCCGGCTCGAACCAGATGGAACGCACATGGGACGCTCTCAGATGACAAAACCGCACACACAAATAGCGGGCCCACAATTTACAAGGATTGCGCGAACTATGCGTAGACTTCTAGTGCTACACAACTCTGGAAAGCTACAAAGAACTTGTAGAATTCATGCTATGCAGTATCGCAAGTGTTTCACGTTCCAAAAATGGATGAAATCACTATTCGGCAGGTGGTCATAACTTTTTAGCTGATACGTATATCTGAATTTGCATATCCTAAGACGTTGTCCACAAAACACTTGGAATCAAACTGAGTGTGATCGAACGCATAATTTTAGAAGCGGCATTTTAGTATGCATTTCACCACTTTCGTTAGACAAAACATATTCGTTTTTATATTAAACCATCAATTTTATACAATTCTAATATACAATAGTGAAAGTCTTCATCAGTTTGAGCCCAGTTGATTATTTTAGTACACATGCATCTCAGAAAGATGAAATAAGAAATCAAGTAAATGCAACTTGGTGCTTAAGAGCTTATGATTTCGCATTTCAAGGCTACATGAATCATTTGTGTCACAGTACTCTTGGACCAATGCCACCAACACCTTCCTCCACATCTGACATGCTTTGATCTGTACATAACGGACTATGATTGGCTGTCCAACTTGCCGATGTACTGATAAAAAGTAGGAAAACTAACAAGGAAATGGTCCAATGAAGCTTGTCGTAATGCACCCTGAAATTTTTTGCGCAGGAAGAATACAACGATACTATTGCACTGCCGCAATTTTAGCTGCTAAGATGTACTGCAAGTACACTCCTGGAAATGGAAAAAAGAACACATTGACACCGGTGTGTCAGACCCACCATACTTGCTCCGAACACTGCGAGAGGGCTGTACAAGCAATGATCACACGCACGGCACAGCGGACACACCAGGAACCGCGGTGTTGGCCGTCGAATGGCGCTAGCTGCGCAGCATTTGTGCACCGCCGCCGTCAGTGTCAGCCTGTTTGCCGTGGCATACGGAGCTCCATCGCAGTCTTTAACACTGGTAGCATGCCGCGACAGCGTGGACGTGAACCGTATGTGCAGTTGACGGCCTTTGAGCGAGGGCGTATAGTGGGCATGCGGGAGGCCGGGTGGACGTACCGCCGAATTGCTCAACACGTGGGGCGTGAGGTCTCCACAGTACATCGATGTTGTCGCCAGTGGTTGGCGGAAGGTGCACGTGCCCGTCTACCTGGGACCGGACCGCAGCGACGCACGGATGCACGCCAAGACCGTAGGATCCTACGCAGTGCCGTAGGGGACCGCACCGCCACTTCCCAGCAAATTAGGGACACTGTTGCTCCTGGGGTATCGGCGAGGACCATTCGCAACCGTCTCCATGAAGCTGGGCTACGGTCCCGCACACCGTTAGGCCGTCTTCCGCTCACGCCCCAACATAGTGCAGCCCGCCTCCAGTGGTGTCGCGACAGGCGTGAATGGAGGGACGAATGGAGACGTGTCGTCTTCAGCGATGAGAGTCGCTTCTGCCTTGGTGCCAATGATGGTCGTATGCGTGTTTGGCGCCGTGCAGGTGAGCGCCACAATCAGGACTGCATACGACCGAGGCACACAGGGCCAACACCCGGCATCATGGTGTGGGGAGCGATCTCCTACACTGGCCGTACACCACTGGTGATCTTCGAGGGGACACTGAATAGTGCACGGTACATCCAAACTGTCATCGAACCCATCGTTCTACCATTCCTAGACCGGCAAGGGAACTTGCTGTTCCAACAGGACAATGCACGTCCGCATGTATCCCGTGCCACCCAACGTGCTCTAGAAGGTGTAAGTCAACTACCCTGGCCAGCAAGATCTCCGGATCTGTCCCCCATTGAGCATGTTTGGGACTGGATGAAGCGTCGTCTCACGCGGTCTGCACGTCCAGCACGAACGCTGGTCCAACTGAGGCGCCAGGTGGAAATGGCATGGCAAGCCGTTCCACAGGACTACATCCAGCATCTCTATGATCGTCTCCATGGGAGAATAGCAGCCTGCATTGCTGCGAAAGGTGGATATACACTGTACTAGTGCCGACATTATGCATGCTCTTTGCCTGTGTCTATGTGCCTGTGGTTCTGTCAGTGTGATCATGTGATGTATCTGACCCCAGGAATGTGTCAATAAAGTTTCCCCTTCCTGGGACAATGAATTCACGGTGTTCTTATTTCAATTTCCAGGAGTGTATTTTTATCAAATTGTAGAAGTTTGCAGTTTATTCGGCCTCTCCTGCTTAGGGCGCGATCGGCCATGAGAAGGAAGCATGGCGCCGCTTATCGCAAACATCCATGGTGACAATCGTGAATTTGCAGCACCTGAACCACACACAAACAATCACGTATCATTAAGTTCGTGAATAAAATCTCGATAGGTTCTTTAATGACACAACCCTAGAAGTTAGACGTCTGTGCCAGAACCGTAGCACGGATTGGATTGGTTGGGACAAGAGACCAAACAACGAGGTCATCGGTCCCAGCGGATTAGGAAAGCATGGGGAAGGACGTCAGCCGTGCCCTTTCAAAGGAACCATCCCAGCATTTGCCAGAAGCGATTTAGGAAATTGGAGAAAACCTGAATCAGGATGACCGGACGCGGGTTTGAACCTTCCGAGTGGGAGTCCAGTGTGCTAACCACTGCGCTGAGTCGTAACATATTTGCCTACCATGCAGCGGTCCCGAGTTCGATTCCCGGCCGTGCTCGAGATTTTCTCCACTCGTGGGCTGGGTGTTGTGGTGCCCTCATCAACTTTTCACCATCACCGACATGCAAGTCGCCCAGTGTGACGTCACCTGAAATAACACTTGCAACTCCGCGGCCGAACTTCCCCAGATGGGCCCTCCCGGCCATAAATGACACGATTATTTCAATTCTTTTTTGGCTGTCCGCCACGTCGCTCGGTGATCTGTCATTTGACAGTTGTCAAAAAGTAAGACGAAATTTCGATAGGAGGTAAATACGTGACCTATATTAACAAGCCAATAAATAAAAGAAATTACGTTCTAAGTTTTTTTATGGACGTCACTCTATATAGACGTAACTACAATATTAGATAAAAATCTCGTAGTACTGCTAGTAATGCTTTATAAATGTAATGTCAACAGAAACATTTAGAAATGGCGAAAACGCCGAAACGAGCCTGTCGTGTATCTATGCAAAAATAGCAAGAAGTAACATATGTTTAGCTAATTTTGTAAAAGTGTTAAGAAGATGTATTTCCTTTTTTATTCTCCATAGCCGTCACAATAAATGAAGTGTCATTTGAATAACAAAAACAGACGTTTTCCTTACACCAGGCACGCCCGACGAAAGAAAAATTAATGCATTCAGGCACGTCACAGTAATTACCAGTTTTATTTAGACATAATTGCGGTGGAGTAATGAATGGTCCTGGTCGTTGCTCTGCTTGTTCTGCTGCATACCAGGCGTCATAATGGATGTGTAAAACGTGCTCTATGAAAGCTCGTAATGCATGAACGTCAAATTTAAGAATACTGTTCCCCTGATAAATCTCAAATGATATATAGCTAGCGGAAATCAATGTCTGAAAATTTCCTTAAAACACTTTCAGAGTGGAAAAAAATTCTTTTTCGAGAGGCTGAGTCACATTGGTCCGGATGAAATCAGAATTATATCAACAGTATTTTTGTCGTCGTCCTCAAAAACAGAGATGTCCTCGTGTCCAGAACTAGAGTCCAACAAAAGCAATGAATTAATTTCTGCAACTGATTGGAGCCTTTTTCAAATGAAAACTTAAAAATAATATTATTTCCTTTTTTCTAGATTTTGATACGTTGGGTATAAGATCTTTGCCCCTAAAAAATCCTTTTTTAAATTTTTGGTCCTAATTTGCCTTGAGATCTCTGAAGACAGATACAAAGCTGCGAAAACATTAATCGACTTACATTTATCGCTGAAATTTTTGTATGGGAATGTGTCATAACATTAATCGATTGCACAATAGACTCTTTTTTTCACCTCGAAATGATAGAGGGCAGTTTCCTTGTAGTTTTTTCATTAAACCTGGCTGATCGGCGTCAGGTACAGCAGATGTGGAGGTAACAGCAAGCTTCGTCTTTACGTCAGCTACGAATTAATGAAATCGCCTCTACGAGTTTACTTGAAGTAAACTTCGAAGTTCTGCGACTTCGTATGCTGTAAGATTTCTCGAATCTGCCTAGCCAGGTCGAAGAAGCCTTGACATCAGCGCTGTTCAACTCACTTGCGATTCGGAGGGCTCAGTCGCGTATATCTCCATCGGTAATGGGGTGCTGGCTCTTGACGATCAGTTCTATAGTAAATCTTTCAAATACTGTTGCTTTTATTTCACACTTTAGAGGGTTACCCAGTTACATAGTTAATGGTCAGACTTCACGGAGCGAAACCACGTTCCCACACTACTTAACATCAAGTGTTAAACAGAATGAATATTAAGTTTTACCTCCATTATTAACATAATTTCGCAAAAGCAGCTGGTAATTGTTATAGACATTAAATGAGTTGCAGATTTGAGCCAACAGTAAACGCAGACAATTGTTTCAGAGAAACTGTCAACGGAAACTGAAATTCGCTTTACGAATTACGATCGCACTGAGTCGTGTTATCTGTTTATCGATGCGCCGTCGACGTAGGATTCACGCCTGTCATATTGCGCATATAGTGTCTGCTACACCTCCGGTAGGGTGTCTACGTTTCTCCAGCTGCTTGGCCAACTGCGAATTTGGCGATTTCCAATGAAAAGCACTTGAATACGTCTTACCAATTAAAAGTCTGACAGTGTATTTCTTTCGGTGTATTATTCCTGTATAAAAAATTGCAATTTCGACATGTTGGACCGGACCATTCCCTTGTAACATGTCCTGTTATCAAAGTTCTCCAGCTGCATCAAACTTTCCACTTGCATATCAATGCAATGGTGTGGAAATATATCTAATAAAATTGTAGTTTGTTACCCTGTATTAAACCTCCAAATTAGGATCCGTAAAAGTATACAATTAAAAACCACTGGGCAGCAACGTTATTAAAAGCAAGCGACGACCAACTGTCATGAATTGGAGTGTGGAATGAAACTGGAGTTTTGCAAGGACTGCAAAAGTCCAAAAATAAGAGGAAGCTAATTGCGCCCATTGTATGAATAATCTACACAAGGGTCCTTGGCGGCTACTTGCATATAATCGAAGTATTTGACACACATTTCCAACTATGTTCCCTCTTCCGTAACCGATGTCATTAACGCAATTCAGTACGGCAGTGCTCGACTTGGAGAGAACCGGTTCGAATCTTGGTTGTGTAAGACGTTGCGGTCTCCTGACCTTCATTGCATACATATTCCGCCCTCACAATCATATTACGCACATTAAGACACTTCATTCGAACCCAAACTCGATAAGATAAAGTCAATGTTGTAAAAGTTCATGTAAACGATATGCAAATAACTAGTAAATCGCAAGTGCACACTCGAGGCTGGCGTACACACACACACACACACACACACACACACACACACACACACACACAAACATTCAAGACACGATGGTCGCAGGGGCTTTTAGGTCAGGAGAGGCAAACTGCATGCTGGGGGGCCGGTCCCTTCAGAGGACGAATCAACCTATCTACATCGACCGGCAACCACCCGTAGAGCAGACAAAATTTGCCCGAGTGAAAGGAAAAACGACCCCGTGTTCGGCTTAAAAGCAAATTCCGCTACATTGTGTGGGAGCGCCCAGCCCACGCATTCTTTACAAACATAGCATGCCGTTTCAGAGGTTTTCACAGGGAGACAGCAAACGCCTAACGCCGATGCTACAGATTTCCAGATTGGTCACCTTAAACGTTTTAGAAGAGCAATGCTGATTGGCAGACGATATTCCTGACGCCTTGAGCTGAAGGAGTAATGGAAGAGACCAAAAGATATACCCCTTCACGTCTGGCGTGGAGAGGGGCCGTTCTGTTGTCGCTCTTGGAGCGAGAACACGTAACGAGAGCGTGTGCGCTCGTACGTGTACTCAAAGAGAGAGGAACAAGTCTCTCCTCAGTATTTCACTGGGACAGCACCTCTGTCGAGAGCGAATCAGAGTGCAACTCTATACTGAGTCCTTGCGATTAAGCGTTGTTCACTGTGTTGGCCACCACACTTATTGTGCGGTGTGAACGGACAGAGTTACAGTTAAACGCCTGTGAGCGAATTTTTGAGTGGCATCGCGGTGGACTGGTAATCTGACCGGTGTACCACGCCAATAGTTAGACCACGGGCGAATAGGAGACCTTGAATTGATCAAGGCGTAGGGAGAGTTTGATTGGCGAAGGTCAATCCAGAGAGAATGAGAGTTATCTTATTTGGGCGCAGACAGCAATCATCGCAGCTTACGGTATTGTGCACTACAGCTCTTGCGAGCCCCATATTTCCTCCACAACAGTACACTTCACTGCATTTCACACGCGACAGCCTCGAGCGTACCTCGCAACATTCTAACGGATAATTATTCAAGTTGAGTAGGTGCAGCTGTCAGCCATTCTGCCAAGTCAATAACAATCTTAAACTTTGTATAGAAATTTCATTAGCGAATCCTATCCTTAAGAGGTAACTTATTCTGAAAAGAACCAGGATATAACGTGTTCAGTTCATAACTAAAAGTGCCATTGTGATTTCTCAGAATTTTTGCAAAATAAATAATAATTTTCGTTAGTTTCATGTTTTTTTTTTACACTAACTAGCACTACTCCAGTACCCAAGTATCCCACTAGTTACGTACGAAATTTTGTGAATTTCCTTACAACAGACGACTCCAGAAGGTATTTATTGCTGAAAGTTTTTCAGGCACTTCTGTTTAGAACGTTAGGAGCGTCTGTCTGACTTCTGTAGTAGTGTGGGGGTGGAAATTGCATCTTGCAGGAGCCACAGGGTAAAGCGTACATCTCAGATTAATTCGTTGCGCAGAATGACAGAACAGCACCCACAGTTGTGCAAGAAATTTTCGCTCCCAATACTTGTCTTGCAAGGGTGTAGTTCTTGAACACACACACACACACACACACACACACACACACACACACACACATACATTCATTGCGCTGATGTCCTGAATTAAATTCCAAACCCCTTATCAGTTTCTCTTGAAACAAGGGCATTTGACACTACTGATGGAGATCCGTGTGTCGGCTGGGGACGTTCTGCTTGGTGGTACCTTGGTAGTATTTGAGAGGAACTAGTCGGTGTTGGCACCAGCTACTATTCCTCTCACCAGTATACAACAGATGCATGACACATCTATTACAGTGACCTACAGTAAAGAGAAGAAAGTTTCCATTTAGGCTGTTGAACCTACCCTGCAGGGTTTCCCAGGCAAAAATACGTAATGGGTCTTTCCGTTTTTTTTTCTTTTTTTCACCGATGTAATGACCAATCAAAAGTGACGTCAATCACGTCTTTTTGTCAGTGTAAAGACTAAGAGAGAAGTAGAGTGATGTTTCTAAAGCAGCCGCTGAATCTTTGTCGCGGTACACTAATCTCCAACATCCAATTCTAGGAGATCAAGCCAAAACTGTATACGAAAACTTAGCAAGGTACTTAGGAAAGAAAGACGTAAAAATCTGAAGCGTTAGATGGACGTAGAATTTAATGGAAGGTCTGGAATTAGTATTTTAATGCAAACAACTGGTTATCTATCAATCTCAGTCCAGTACTAACGAGCAGATAAGTTGCCGCGATGGGAAACGCACTGAGTGCCACGTGCAGTGGAAGCATTCCCGAGAACCATGCTATGCGGGGATCTGAAGAAAAGTCTTCGTCCCTCTAAGGCTGTCGACAAACAGACTGTCTCTAAACTACCGTGTAACTCGAAACGCCTGCTGAAATTCGTGTCAATCTCAGCGACTATAGCGGTCTCGCACAAGGCAACTTAAGAGCGTAAATGCTCTCTCTGGATTCAAATCTGAGCTGCTCTTCACAAAAATAAACCACTTTCGACATGGAAAAGATACACACACACTCTACAAGCCACCTTATGCTTTGTATTACTATAACTCTCCCCATTTCGGTTCCTTTTGAGAACTGTTGACGATATTCCGTGCGAATTCTAATCTCTCTAAGTCTGATTTCGTGGAGTTCTCGAGTAATATACTTAGAAAGAAGAAATGTTTCTTTGACTCTTTCCCGAACTTTCTGTCTCGGAAATCTAACAGTGAAACCACACAGTGATGCACAACGGCGCTCTCTTGTAGCCGCGGGAGTGGGGCGACCATCTCCGTGATGGTTTCGCGCTTGCTGAGCCTACCTGTGACGAAACACGCTGCTCTTCTTGGAATCTTCTCTATTTTCTCTTTCGTCCTATCTGGTACGGAGCAGTATTCAAGTATAGCTCGAACGTGGCGTTTTGTAAGCGCTACCTCTGTGAGTGGGTAACGCTTCCTGGGAATGATTACAATGACTCTCAGTCTGGTATCTGCCTTAACCAAGATTGGTTATCCGTTGTCATTCGACAGGAAATCGATCTGTAGGCATTCTCCCTATTTAATGATTATGACTGCCTGCTGTGATTCTTTGGCAATTATATATCTTACAATACCAGGTCTTTTCGCCTAGTTACGCACAATACATTTCATTTGTTTATGTTGAGGTTCAACGGGGAATCTTTGCACGTAGTGTCCTTCTGCAGGTTTTCCCGCTTTTCACTACCATTTTCTATAGTTGCGACTTCTCTACGTACAATAAAGTCATTTGTGAACAGTCTCATAGGGCTTCAAATGTCATCAGCTACCTCATTTTTATGGACGTTGTGAACGGTAATGGTGGTACAAGACTTGCTAGGAGTACGCCCATAGCTACTTTTACATCTAAAGATTTCTCCCTATTGACAGTGACATGCTGTATCATTTTTGTAAGGAACTTCTCAGTGCATTCAAATTGCTGGCCTGATATTTCATTCATACTTACTTTGAAATTTATGCGATAGCGATGATGATGTTTGGTTTGTGGGGCGCTCAACTGCGCGGTTATCAGCGCCTGTGCAAAGTCCCAATTTTTACACAGCCCATGTTCTTTTTCCACAATCCAATCTAGTCACTGTCACAAATGATGATGAAATGATGAGGACAACACAAACACCCAGTCCCCGTACATAGAAAATGCGACAGTGAGGAACTACACAGTCCAGACACATTAATGTGACCAATGCATATGTTCGACGTCAAAGTCCAATACCACTCGCAGATGGCAGGTCGCAGTAGTGGGACAAAGTATGTGTCACCCAACTCTCCATTGTTGCCATATGTATCCAAGACGGCGCCGATGACGTCATCCAAGATAACGGCCTGTAGACTTGGCAACAACACATGACGTCATCAAAGATGGCGGATTTTGGCGGGAAGTTATGTCAATTGGGCTACCTCCACTAACCTAACCTTCCAGAAAAAAATTGGCAGGAAATTCAGATTCCAGCAAGATAATGTGTCACACCACAAAGCTGGCGCGAAATTAGACCAATTAGGCTACCTCCACTAACCTAACCCCCCATCCCCTAGAAAATAGCGGGAAGTTCAAATTCCAATAGGATAATGCACCACACAGCTCTTATCTCTACTAAGCAAAGAAAATCACAGGAAAATAGCTCACTTGGCCTACCTCCACTAACCTAAGTTACCTGACCGCCACCTCTTCCAACGAATTGGCACTAACTCTTAATTTTTGCTGTAAACAAAATTCAATTCCCATTTGTCTACTAAGCTAACACAAATGGCGCGAAAGAAGAGAGACTTTACTACCCTCAGTCACTGCCACCACCTCCTAAGAATTCGTGGGAGAAGGACTTGGGCATAAGACTTTATTTAAACAATTCCATACAGGTGTGGTCAGGACTATAACTGACTTAGCATACATCGCCAACATCAGAGGGCGCTCTCATCTGTGACGTAATCCAAGATGGCGACACCCAGTGTATTCACCATGAGGTCTGGACTCCAACTGACTTAGTACATATCGTCGTCACCAGAGAGTGCCACCGTGACGTCATCCAAGCTGGCGACCGTGACGTCAGTCAAGATGGCTGCACCCAGTGTATCCACCATGTGGTGTAAGATTGTACACTTGGCCTACCTCCACTAACCTAACCCCCTCCCCAATAAAAATGGCGCGAAGTTCAAATTCCAGCACGATAATAGTGGGAAAAATGGACTTGTCTTTATTATTATTATTTAAACAATATTATGCAGGTGTGTTCGCCACGAGGTCCGAAGTCCAACTGGCTTAGTACACATAGCCACCAGCAGAGTACTTCATTCAAGATGTCGGATTCTGGCATGAAGTTTGATTTTTGGCGGTAAGATAGGCCAATTGGGCTACGTCCACTAACCTAACCCTCCTTAAAAAAATTGATCACAAGTTCGAATTCCAACACGATAATCGGTCACACCTACGAAAAAATGGTCTGAAATAGGCCGATTGGGTCACATCCACTAACCTAAGTCCACTTCATCCTACAAATTCCAGCCAAGTTTGAATTTTGGCGGTCAGTTATGTTTTTGCTGCTAAGCTATGAAAATAGCATCAAATAAAGTACACTTGTACTAACCTAAGTCACATCCTGTTGATTGGTGGGAAAAGGACTGAAGTCTTTATTTCAAGCAGTATAGTCATCACCTATGCTCCAACAGATTTAGTACACACCCAGTGCGCTCGCCACTAGGTCCAGACTCCAACTGACTTAGTTCAAATCGTCGCCAGCAGAGGAGGCTACCCCTGGCGCTACCGGTCAGCGGTAGCCCGCGCGCCCGCCACTGGTCCAGCGTTCGCTCACGTCACAGCCCTTGGTCAGACGGCGCCAAAGTTGTTTTGCTGGACAGTGGAATCTGCCATGACGTCACACAACCGCTGGTCCACTAGATGGCTTGCTCGACAAAGAACGCTCTCAGTAAGTTAACTGATCACGCAAGTCTCATTATTCAACTCACATGGCCCAGTTACCTAATACAAGATCGTCGCGAAAACACACGCCCGTATGCGTGAGCCATCGCTTGCGCCAAGCTACCTACCTTCGCAAGTCAATCTAACACGAAGTGCCCACCTCAACTCTCTCTCTAGAACAAAAAAAAAACTCATATAGGTACGAAAACTTGTTCACTACACTTTCAACTATCTATTATCAACTACTTTTCAATGTCCAGACCTCCCCTCTTCCCAGAAACCGGCGCTGAGTTTGAATTCTGACAGTAAAGAAGGGTCACTTGCGCTTTTGCTACCAACCTAAGAAAATTGGGGCAAGGAAAGCACACTTTTACTAACCTCAGCTACCCAACCGCCACCTCTTCCTAGGAACTGGTGCCGAGTTTGAATTCAGGCGGCCAGCCGTGGTGGCCGTGCGGTTCTAGGCGCTCCAGCCCAGAGCCGCGCTGCTGCTACGGTCGCAGGTTCGAATCCTGCCTTGGGCATGGGTGTGTGTGATGTCCTTAGGTTAGTTAGGTTTAATTAGTTCTAATTTCTAGGGGACTGATGACCACAGCAGTTGAGTCCCATAGTGCTCAGAGCCATTTGAACCATTTGCCAATTCAGGCAGTAAAGATAGATCACTTGCGCTTCTGCCACCAATGTAAGAAAATCGTTGCAAACGAAGCTCACCATCACTAACCTAAGAGTCCAGGACGCAACCTCTTCCTAGGGGTTTCTGGTAAAGGGACTCAGCCTGCACTAGGCCCATGGATGGAGGAACGAATGTACTTTATTTAGGGATGCAGCATATGTATCACAGAACACACACACACTGACATGTCCCACAGCATACACACCTGCAAACCACTCCTACATAACTCATTCATAATGTTCTACACACAAGCTTGCTAATTGTAAACCATCAAAAATAACGCATCACACGGTCTACAGACATGCAAACCGCTCGTAAATAATGCAAAACATTTACGTCCAAATAGCCAAACAACTCCAATTTTCCGAAATAATTTCAGTGCAGACCTGCAAACTGCTCCTAAATAATACAGCACAATGATGTGCAGACACGCTAAGTACTCGTAAACTATTCAAATAGCGCATATGAAGGCCTACAGACCCGCTCGCGAAATAATGCAATCAACGCGGGGAAGCACAGTCCGCAGTCGCCCCCGCCCCCCCCTTCCACTGTCCACTGAGTACACAGGAGGTAGCGATAAGTGACGTATAGCTCAGATGTCAAAGCGCGCACAGTCCCTACTCAGCTTCCACAAGCATGAGGTGGCGACATGTCCCATTCATACGCAACACCTGAGAAATTCCTATCCAGATACGTGTTCACCTACACACACGTGCTGATGTGATAGGGTGGGAGCGCAACAGCGAGCTGCAGCCGAATGCAGGCCTAAGTTGTATGTAGGCGCCGTTAATGACCGGGCCTTTATTTGCACAGCGCGCACTCCAAGCAGAGCCGCGCATTTCGGCGGTCCTCGCTACCCTTACTCTAACTGCGGTCCGGCGAAGACGCTTCAGAATTCCATTCCACAATAGCAGAACCTGCTTTCCCCCTTAGCGATTCTAACGGACCATAAGTGACAAATGACTGACGCTTCACCACGCGTACCACAGCCCCCGGGAAGTGAGGCAGCCACAGCTCGGACCCCACACGCTCCGTCGCACCCGCCAGCCGCCGCCACGGAGCACCAGTGAAAGTTGCATTCCAAGCAGCGCTCACACCAGTCTCATATTCGAGGCATCTCCAGGTGCCACTTATCTCTGCTGTTGAAGGCAGAATAGCACAGAGCGTGTTGACACACGCCCTCAACCGCACGTATCCGCCCCCCAGCATGACCGACGCACGACGCAACACCGCCAAGTGCACATGCATAATAACAAGCTCATCTAACAACCTTCCCAGTCTCATTCTTACGCCGCATCTCTTTGAAAAAAAAAAAAAAAACAAAAAACAAAAAAAAAAAAACGCCAATTCGACCTCTCGGGAACTGTATAGTGTCCCAGAAATAGTTAATAGTTAATGCCTGCTTTCTCCATGCCTCAGCTTGTATGCACGGAAATTCTTACCCTAACAGAACCTGTTTACCAAAATATCGCCCAATCCAGTTTCCGTCCCGGACATAACGTGATAGCCTTCCTGCTCTAAACATACGCAAATGTTCTCACCGTTCCTATATCCCGCCACAATCAATCGAGCATTCTGATTCGCTCTTACCGCATTTACACGACGAATTACTTATGGCACAGGTATCGAAGCACCATTCACCTTTTCTTTCTCGGACTTCCAGCGGTTATTTTACACAGATCGCTAAATTGCATTGACAGTTAAACTAGCAAAATTGTCTCCCCCTTATCAAATGCATACCAGACCGACGCGAATATTCGAAGCCCGGAATATATTTACCAATGTAACTACAATTAAATATCACCATTTCTGCTACAGTCTGACACCGATCATTGTACACGTAATGTCTTCTACTGACGACTGTGCTTCATTATCTATAGCGCTTATACTTTTCCACCTAAAAACTCTCTCTCATACCCTAGTCTTCATCGATGTGCTCAATCTTTACATCCCTTACCATAGTACACACAGTAATCCTCTCTAGTCAGGCCATAACAGACAATATTAACTTTACAATGCAATATATAGACATTGTAAACAACGTAAGCCAGACTAACTTAGCAATACAATATATACACATTTTACAGAAACAGTGCACTTATATTTTATACCTGTATAGCACCCGAAAAAATTATATATTTCCTGAATAACTGTTTGCCTACCATACGAAATAATACTGACCCAAAATCAACTATTCGTGTGCATGTGTCTTACGCTCTTCTTGCGAGTCCTACCACCATGTCATAGACGTAATCGATCGGATATTAAAGCAAAAAACTCTATCTTAACAGCTACTGGATCTTACTATCACAAGCGGTCTTCATTCTACAGATGCACGCAAGTATCCATGTTAAATGCTGTACCCGCTTTACAAATCGAGATACGACATTACCTCTGAATGAGGTGGTGTTTTCTGTGCAAATAGCGTGGTGCATCACGGGCTGTAGATGACAAGAGTGAACGATGGCTGCGGAGGTGCGTACGCGGTGAATAGACATGCGACTGTTTAGCAACTGACAGCTTAGTTTAACCGAGGGGTTACGAACAGTGCCTCCTCAACCACCATTCAGCGGATTTTGCTGTGTATGAGCCTCCGCAGCAGCCGCTTGATTATGCACCCATGCTGACTGCTATTCATCGGCGACGAATGCTGGAAGTTGCACGCCAGGTGACCTTTTCAGATGAATCACGTTTTATGCTCCATCAGACGGGTACTGCCCTGGCCAACAAATCCCCCCGAATCTAAATCCAATCTACAGTCTGTGGGACCACCTCGATCGGGCTGTACGTGTCACTGTTCCTGAGCAGAGAAACCTATCGCCGTTAGCCACGGCAGTGGAGTCGGCGTGTCTCCACATCTTGTCCGTAGCTTCCAGAACCTCGCTGACACACTTCCTGCGAGTCTCGCAATGGTCTCCGCTTCTAAAGTTGCTTATTCAGGATTCCGACAGGTGTGGCTGGACCGTATATTTCGAACATCTTCCGGAAGTCGTGGAACATGGAAACATCCTGGATGTCAATAGCTGCTGCCTTCTGGCTCTCCTAGACGAACTGTTGTGTTTCACATGGTAGCTGTTTGTGTTATCTGTTGATTCCTACAGAGGAGATTTTCTGATGCCAGAAAGGTCATAATACCTGTGTATAGAATGTGTTGTATGAAAGACTGACGTGAGAGATATAGGCTATTGTTTTGTGTGTCTGTTGGACAATCCTCCATGAATGCGGGAATGACCTGCGTACTTTTACAATCACTTGAAACGCTTCGTTCCTTTTTTGACTTACGGCATATGGTTGCTAGAAGAGATAGAATTGCATTGGTATTCCATCAAGCCCACATGCCTTTTCTGTATTGAGCGATTTCAGCTGATACCGTATGTCGTGGTCCTTTGCTTCGTATCGCTCATTTTGATGTTAGGAGGAACCACAGTACTGCCCTCCACAGTGTAACAGTTTTGTATTAAAGCTGTGCCGATGTAGCGGCTCGGTCAGAGGCGCCTTGCAAAGTACGCGTGTGTGTTGTCGTTAGCGTAGGTTAGTTTAAGTTAGATTAAGTAGTGTGTAAGCCTAGGGACCGATGACCTCAGCAGATTGGACCCATAGGAACTTACCACAAATTTCCAGTTTGTATGAAGAAGTTTAATAATTCGGCATCTATCATGCTCTCTTTCGATGCCATAAGGGTCTGAATTAATGGTTTTAATCCATTTATTGAGTTACATACAGGGTGTTTCAAAAATGACCGGTATATTTGAAACAGCAATAGAAACTAAACGAGCAGCGATAGAAATACACCGTTTGTTGCAATATGCTTGGGACAACAGTACATTTTCAGGCGGACAAACTTTCGAAATTACAGTAGTTACAATTTTCAACAACAGATGGCGCTGCAAGTGATGTGAAAGATATAGAAGACAACGCAGTCTGTGGGTGCGCCATTCTGTACGTCGTCTTTCTGCTGTAAGCGTGTGCTGTTCACAACGTGAAAGTGTGCTGTAGACAACATGGTTTATTCCTTAGAACAGAGGATTTTTCTGGTGTTGGAATTCCACCGCCTAGAACACAGTGTTGTTGCAACAAGACGAAGTTTTCAACGGAGGTTTAATGTAACCAAAGGACCGAAAAGCGATACAATAAAGGATCTGTTTGAAAAATTTAACGGACTGGGAACGTGACGGATGAACGTGCTGAAAGGTAGGGCGACCGCGTACGGCAACCACAGAGGGCAACGCGCAGCTAGTGCAGCAGGTGATCCAACAGCGGCCTCGGGTTTCCGTTCGCCGTGTTGCAGCTGCTGTCCAAATGACGCCAACGTCCACGTATCGTCTCATGCGCCAGAGTTTACACCTCTATCCATACAAAATTCAAACACGGCAACCCCTCAGCGCCGCTACCATTGCTGCACGAGAGACATTCGCTAACGATATAGTGCACAGGATCGATGACGGCGATATGCATGTGGGCAGCATTTGGTTTACTGACGAAGCTTATTTTTACCTGGACGGCTTCGTCAATAAACAGAACTGGCGCATATGGGGAACCAAAAAGCCCCATGCTGCAGTCCCATCGTCCCTGCATCCTCAAAAAGTACTGGTCTGGGCCGCCATTTCTTCCAAAGGAATCATTGGCCCATTTTTCAGATCCGAAACGATTACTGCATCACGCTATCTGGACATTCTTCGTGAATTTGTGACGGTACAAACTGCCTTAGACGACACTGCGAACACCTCGTGGTTTATGCAAGATGGTGCCCGGCCACATCGCACGGCCGACGTCTTTAATTTCCTGAATGAATATTTCGATGATCGTGTGATTGCTTTGGGCTATCCGAAACATACAGGAGGCGGCGTGGATTGGCCTCCCTATTCGCCAGACATGAATCCCTGTGACTTCTTTCTGTGGGGACACTTGAAAGACCAGGTGTACCGCCAGAATCCAGAAACAATTGAACAGCTGAAGCAGTACATCTCATCTGCAAGTGAAGCCATTCCGCAAGACACGTTGTCAAAGGTTTCGGGTAATTTCATTCAGAGACTACGCCATATTATTGCTACGCATGGTGGATATGTGGAAAATATCGTACTATAGAGTTTCCCAGACCGCAGCGCAATCTGTTGTTGAAAATTGTAACTACTGTATTTTCGAAAGTTTGTCTGCCTGAAAATGTACTGTTGTCCCAAGCAGATTGCAACAAACGGTGTATTTCTATCGCTGCTCGTTTAGTTTTTATTGCCGTTTCAAATATACCGGTCATTTTTGAAGCACCCTGGAAGAACAAATGTTCTAGGATTTTCTATTGGAACGGCAGCTGGCATTTTAATTACGAATTAGTTGAAAACTATACGAATGGCTCTTCCATAGCTAAAGCTGGCTTCGTTCAGATTTTGTTCGCAGACGACAGTCTGGCTACGCTATACCTTCGTTCTATATACTTTTATAATGACACATTGTGAGCGTTCATGTCACGAGATACAACCTGTATGCTGGGATGTCAACGAAGGATACAGGGTATTATGGAATCCAAAATAAACTCGTCAGTCTGGAAGGGCTTTGTTTGATGGGAGTGTCGGCTGACGCTGGACTGGCTTACATTCTGTGCAAGCTGTGAGCCGTGGATTTGAGTGTCACTAGCGTCAGAGCGTTCATTAAAACTGCAACAGCAGCAGTCGTGCACCGCAGCTCACATTACGCAGAGTCATAAAAATTCAAACTGAACTCACTGTGATCGACGTATCTCTGAGAGGCGCTAGCGAATTATTTATGGAATAATCTGACACGGGACTTGTGAATTGAAACGCCTGGCCATGCCAGTTAAACGAATAAGCTGCCACAGCGCAATTCAGTTTAGAAAAGGAAGCTTTATTCAATGACAACCTTGGGTTCCGAACTTGATATTACTTTCAGATAATCGTCAAATGTTTACATACATGCCGTGGCCGAACGTTCGTGTGCACAAACTTTAAGGATCTGAGATAGTGAGTGCTAGCGAACCCGTGTGTATAAGAGGGGGAGGGAGATGCCACAAAACGAGAGTAGTATTGACAGTTCTCTTCCATTGTGTTCTCTGTATTTCGCTGTTGGTCTTTTACTGTAAAATAAAGGTACGACAAACAGAAGAGGTGCGAAAACAATACGGCCCGCATGCATTACAAAGAATAGTGAAACATTACCAGAATGAGATTTTCACTCTGCAGCGGAGTGTGTGCTGATATGAAACTTCCAGGCAGATTAAAACTGTGTGCCGGACCGAGACTCGAACTCGGGACCTTGCCTTTCGCGGGCAAGTGCTCTACCAACTGAGCTACCCAAGCACGACTCACGCCCCGTCCTCACAGCTTTACTTCTGCCAGTACCTCGTCTCCTACCTTCGAAACTTTACAGAAGCTCTCCTGCGAAGAAAAGCTGTAAGGACGGGATGTGAGTCGTGCTTGGGTAGCTCAGTTGGTAGAGCACTTGCCCGCGAAAGGGAAAGGTCCCGAGTTCGAGTCTCGGACCGGCACACAGTTTTATTCTGCCAGGAAGTTTCAGTGAAACATTAGTACATCATGATAGCTACTACTATACTTACAAATCTACGGGTTTATATTTTCCTGGAAACACAAGGATTTAACATCGCTATTTTGCGGTAACATGCTACGAATCCATGTAATGTATCAAACAAGGCCATGCTATAGCTTTTAGACGTAAACAATACACACAACCCACATAAATTTGTTCCTGTCTAAAGCATTCATGTTCTGAACGACATAAATGTTAATGCATTTTTACAGAAAAAAGTAACACCTACAGAAGACGGAACACTGTGCAAACTATATAGCAGTTCCGTAATGCTGGAGACATAGTCGTTGTCTGGCTGCTAGCTGGAGGTGTTCCGTTTCCAGTAATACTTAAAGGAGAAAGATGCGGTAATTCCCTCCATCGAGATTGTTAGGTAGAAGATACAGCGCAGATACTCGTGACCAATGCAGCCATTAGTACGCAGATGTCTGTTTACATTAATGCGCAACTGGCGTTTTCATCAACATCTTGAAAACAGTATTCATTACACGGCAGTTGAAATACCGTCTCCCTGAACATCACTAATATCAAAACTTTCATTGATCCCTAGTGGGGAAACGATGAACCTATGACATTTTTCTCATATAACAACGGGCTTCTTTTTATCTCCTCTAAATAGCTATATGTTCTATACGTAGTTTTATTGAACGCTGTTTTGATGCAAGCGGTAGTGTATGCTGCTTTGCCCTGTGGTCAGCATCGCTTATGGCGTTCTGTGGGTCGCCAATTCAAATCTGTCCGCCAGCTGTTATTTGTTATTTTGTACTTATCATTTACAGCATGTTGTTCAAATATTTTACTTTTGTTATGTTTGTATATCTAGAGTATTCGCTGTTTGTACTAATATTGAAATTATGGAAAATTAGATGTTTGTATAAATAGTAGCACTCTTAATGCAAGAGGTCAGTTCTGGCTGTACGTTGACTTTCGTAGTAAGCGTGCTTTCAGTGCTAAGTGTTGTATTTGACTGACAACCCTGCTTTCGGATTTCAGCTTCAGTGTGCTTGCGACCCAACGCTGTCTCGGGGAGACAAAGGGTACTACATCAACGTGGCTCCGCTTAGGCAATGTAAAAACCGCCGCCTACATGGACAGGAACCGGAATATAAGCAGTTCGCTGTTCCTAAGATCCATATGTTCAGGAGACAGGTTGATTCCAAAACAGGAGTAAGTTCGCTGCACATCAGGTACCACTGAATGTTTTCCGGAGACGCTAGTCAGGGCTCGACGAAATGGCTGAAAGGATTCGACCGAATCGCGAAATGCAACAGATGGGATGTCTGATACCTTCGCCGTTGACGACTTTCGCCAAATTACAGCTCATGTTTGTGGAGACCAGCGTTGCCATCAGCGTGTCGGTTGAGAGTATCCGTAGGTTCGACTTTATTAGGCACTGCCTACACCTAAATATGACTGGGAAGGGATGGTTGATGAAGCTTGCAAATGAGAGGTTAGTATATATATGTTTGGATTCACTCAAGGCTGACGTGTAGAAGGGCTAGACCTTTTTTTAAGACGAAGTCAAGAATGGGGTATCCCTGCTTGACGGAGGTTCCTTCGACGCTGGATGTTAGGTCAATAAATGGGGAATATAGATCAGAATAAGCAGTAAACCTATTTCATGAAAATGTTAGGGGAATTGAGCTGTAGCAGTTGAATTTGCTAATTGATCTAATCACATTATTTGTGTTTCAGGGCATCAGTTACCTAGTGAAGAAATACTAACACTTTCTTTGGAGTGGTTTATCTTACATAGTTTCTATTCGAGGAGTTCGTTGCAGAGAGAAGGAGTGGCCTCTTATTCTAAGTGAAATGTCTCATTCAAAAGAGTTGACATTCAAAACATTTTAAAGACCATCTATTTGGAGGTTGTGGAGAAGAGCCTGATTTCCAAGGAAAGATCTTTTTACTTCAAGGAGGGGGGGAAGGCTTTACAGATCCTTCTGTTCAAAGTACATGGCCTCCCTCTTCAGATTTGACGATGAGCTAGGTCGTTTCTTAAAAAAAGACGAGAAGTTGATTTTGAAGAGCTAACTTGCCAAACCTTTATCCTTTTTCAGTTAGAAATTGCAGACAGATATGCAGTTGCAATAAGCAATAGATTTGGATAAATAACACAATTAGAATATAATTTAGTAGGATACGGGAGCTGTATAGTAATGTGAAATACAGCCTGAGACCGGTAACAGCATTTTACTACGGGGAGTACTGCAAAGTGATACGCAATGTCATTAGATAGGTCAGTACAACGCATTACAGGAAGAGAATAGAAATATTTCAGAAGAAAATTAAAAGTATGTGGTCAGTCGTTAAGCAGATGTCAGGAGAGAATGCAGGAGTTTAACAGATTACAGCTCTCTTGAATAGGGGTGGAACTGTTGGTGATCTATCAGTGTTGTGTAAAATATTTAATTATCACTTCTTGTCAATAGGTGGCAAGTTAAATCAAAATTTTATTGGAACAGCTAAATCTGTAGAAGTTTTGTAAGCTGATGTTCGGAGACAAATACATCACATGCAACTACCGAAAACATGCAATGATAAAACTGAATCCATTATTATATCTTTACAGAGTAAAGACTAGCATGGATATGATGAAATTTCAAACAGGAATGTGAAGATCATGCACAATACATTAGTTCTGCATCGGGTCCCATGTGCGATGTGTATTTCAGGTGTAGGAGAACAGCAGCGCATCTCAATACAGATAATTTGATGCCAGACTCTCAATTTGTCTTCAGGAAAGGAGTATAAATAGACAATGCTTCTTATTCTTCTTGGTGTGAGTCCTAACTTTACTAAATAACAGGTTGATGACAGCATGTATTTTCTTCGATTTAACGAAAGCGTTTAATTGTATGGGCCATACAATACTTTTGCATAAGCTACAAATAGGCAGCTGTGAAAGGAGTTTTGTCGAATTTTTATTGCTTCCGTCAGCTTCCTAATCTTTACGTCATGTATGTACTGGTGCGTAAGTAATGTGGCAGATAAATCGTTGGTCGCTTAGTCATATTAACTTCTTTGACTTGGGCTGCACTAGTTATCTATGGCGGCGGGTTTTCGGTTCAAATGGCTCTGAGCACTATGGGACTTAACATCTGAGGTCATCAGTCCCATAGAACTTAGAACTACTTAAACCTAACTAACCTAAGGACATCACACACGTCCATGCCCGAGGCAGGATTCGAACCTGCTACCGTAGCGGTCGCGCGGTTCCAGACTGTTGCACCTAGAACCGCTCGGCCACACCGGCCGGCGCGGGTTTTCGGCTGCTGCTGAGTAGGTACGTGTGGTGATCGATATTAATCTTGTGGGTTGTGGGTACTGGTTGAGTTCACAACGCACGGCATCTAGAGCTGTAGAATGCTGTGGAGGTGCAATTATCACGGAGAAGCCAGATTTACTTTGTTCCTTTTTTTTCTAACTGGTCGTAAGAGCTACTCATGTTGCTTCAGAAGGAATTTTTTATAAGGTTTGTCAGGTCGAGCAGTAAGGCGTTACATAAATGTTAAGATGGGAACGAAGAGGACCACGCAGAGTGAAATAGGGAGAAATCCATTCGCATCGACGATTTCAGGGCCCACATTTTGGTTGTATGATTCGTGTCGAAGCAATACTTTCACTTCATTCCATTTCTGTTCTCTTTTTGTTGGTATTTAATTTTTCAGGGTGAAAGAACGCTTGGCCTGATTCTGGATCTCGTGCTGAGGTTAGACCAGTCCATACATTTGTTAAGAGCTATCACTCGTACTGATGCGTCCCGATACAAAGTTTGTTACATATAATCGTCAAGATTATTTTTTATTTAAATTTTTGTGTCCGCTTGTGTCACATGTTTGGCGCACCTACAATAATTGTGTGTCTATAGTAATGTCTAGTCTGACTTCCAATCACGTAACATGCTTCATGTACAGAGTGAACCAGAACTCCACACAAAAACTTTCAGAGGTGGTAGTATGGACCAAAATGAAAAAAAGGCTTGTAAACGTAGGCTATAAACTGCGTACCTTAAGAGCATCGAGCACCTGTTCATCTTCGCTTCTATGAAGTGCATCTCTTCTACTGAACCATTTTAGAGGACATGTTTTCTGCACTTTTTCCGTTTTGGTCCATAGTAGAGGAGTTTTAGTGCACTTTGTAGTCTCTGACTATGCAGCGTTAACGTACACCACTGATCATCAAAATTGCTACACGAAGAAGAAATGCAGATGATAAACGGGTATTCATTGGACAAATATATTATACTAGAACTGACATGTGATTACATTTTCACGCAATTTGGGTGCATATATCCTGAGAAATCAGTACCCAGTACAGGTGCAGCTGCCCATGCAGCTTCAACACGATACCACAGTTCATGAAGAGTAGTGACTGGTGTATTGTGACGAGACAGTTGCTCGACCACCATTGACAAACGTTTTCATTTGGTGAGAGATCTGGAGAATGTGCTGGCCAGAGCAGCTGTCGAACATTTTCTGTATCCAGAAAGGCCCGTACAGGACCTGCAACATGCTGTCTTGCATTATCCTGCTGAAATGTAGTGCTTCGCAGGGATCGAATGAATGGTAGACCACGGGTCTTAATACATCTGAAATGTAACTGTTCAAAGTTCAAAGTTCCGTCAGTGCGAACAAGAGCTGACCGAGACGTGTAACAAATGGCACCCCATACCAACACGCCAGGTGATATGTCAGTATGGCGATGACGAATACACGCTTCCAATGTGCGTTCACCGCGATGTCGCCAAGCACGGATGCGATCATCATGATGCTGTAAACAGAACCTGGATTCATCCGAAAAAATGACGTTTTGCCATTCGTGCACGCAGGTTCGTCGTTGAGTACACCATCGCAGGGGCTCCTGTAAGTGATGCAGCGTCAAGGGTAACCGCAGCCATGGTCTCCGAGCTGATAGTCCATGCTGATGCAAACGTCGTCGAACTGTTCGTGCAGATAGTTGTCTTGCAAACGTTCCCATGTGTTGACTCAGGGATCGAGACGTGGCTACACGATCCGTTACAGCCATGCGGATAAGATGCCTGTCACCTCGACTGCTAGTGATACGAGGCCGTTGGGATCCAGCACGGCGTTCCGTATTACCCTCCTGAACCCACCGATTCCATATTCTGCTAACAGTCATTGGATCTCAACCGCCGGCCGCGGTGGTCTAGCAGTTCTAGGCGCGCAGTCCGGAACCGCGTGACTGCTACGGTCGCAGGTTCGAATCCTGCCTCGGGCATGGATGTGTGTGATGTCCTTAGGTTGGTTAGGTTTAATTAGTTCTAAGTTCTAGGGGACTGATGACCACAGATGTTAAGTCCCATAGTGCTCAGAGCCATTTTTTTGATCTCAACCAACGCGAGCAGCAATGTCGCGATACTATAAACCGCAATCGCGATAGTCTACAATCCGACCTTTATCAAAGTCGGAAACGTGATGGTACGCATTTCTCCCCGTTACACGAGGCATCATAAGAACGTTTCACCAGTAAACGCCGGTCAACTGCTGTTTGTGTATGAGAAATCGGTTGGAAACTTTCCTCATGTCAGCACGTTGTAGGTGTCGCCACCGGCGCCAACCTTGTGTGAATGGTCTGAAAAGCTAATAATTTGCATATCATAGCATCTTCTTCCTGTAGGTTGAATTTCGCGCTTGTAGCACGTCATCTTCGTGGTGTAGCAATTTTAATGGCCAGTAGTGTATTTATACTCTCATCCAATCACCCTGCTCATTCACGTGTGTTAAGATTGAAACAACGCAGCTAAGAACATAGTTTAGTACACCAAACACCGCAAACCCTTATGTAATGATTAAAATAACTGCAGGGACAATCTACGGTGTACTTCTAACTATACAGGACGACCTCGTGGAACGGATATCTTCGTGACGGATCAACGAACACAAATTACTACTGGTGCAGCTGCGGCGTCACGCCACGAGCTACGCTGTTCTGTTCCATCGCATCCCACAGCACTGCATCGCAAAGCATCCCTAGCAAACGAAAAAAAGAGGAGGGTGAGCTATTTAACAACAGGCTGCAGCAAATAAATCTATCGCAATACGACGGCTCTTTGTTATCGAAAATGCGTAGCAGAGGATTGGCATTATCTGCCACGGGAGTTGTCACACTCCGCTCCGAAATTTACGGTATTCAGCGTTAAAAGTCGACACTCAACTCTTTATTTACTATCACCACTCCGTGAAAATGGTTGCTGCAGGGAAAGCTAACGAGGAAACTGTTTTTGCTATCGTTACGGCAACAAAGGTCTTTGGTGGTGAACGCAGTTTATTACGTACAACATCCTGTCGTCAGTGACAGCTCACACATTTTTCAATGGAGATAGGCGATCCGTTCTCCCACGCAAGTTTTCGAAAGTAAAATATATGACTTAATGCTGCTTTTAGTGTGGTTCTGACTGTACAAGAAAAAGAAAACCCAGAGTTGCGCAGGTCAGAACTTATACGTAGCATGGGAGAAAGCACGAGTACCATTCTAGATATGAGTGCAGACGTGTAGTTCATTGAGGACATAATGAATGCAGTTATCCAGTCAGTAAGTGAGTTGGGAGCGTTGCGTGGCAATGGGTGAGTGTGGTGAGCAAAAACCTGTGAAATATCGAGCAATAAATGTTCGTAGCTAAAGCTAAATAATATATGACGTACGATCTTTATCATATATGTAAATAAGTTTTTATTGTTTCATTCACGATGAAATGTAATGGTGATAGAGTCCTGAATGTGTTTCATCCATATTGTGGTGGGTGGAAATGGGTGATTGTGGTTGGCAGAATGTCTCAATATAATGCGGGATGTGGAACACTTAGTTGTCTTTAAATATGCCACATTCTATATGACGTTGCAGTATTAAGTTAATATACTCGAAACCCATATTCTGCATGACGTTTCGATATTGCATTACCCAGACGTATTTGACTGTGGGTAAAACCACGGGGCCAATGCTAGTTTAGTAATATTGTCTTAATAATAGTATTCAAATTAACCTGGAAAGGATTATACTCACGAAGAATAAGTGAAATGTTTGTCCGAAATCACTATAGTATACTTTTCGATCATACATTTCAGTTACGAGTATCTTTATCTTTGAGTTCATCTCGATTTTTTTCCTTTGTGTCTGTGTTGATCGTCGTTGAAGTGTGATTAACGAAAACGCGCTGAGAGATTAAAAACTGATCTATTTGATATTACACGTCGTTATTAATGTACGAATGACGAAACCGCGTATAATGTCTGACGAATGAAACAATAAACGCATGTTAACATGTACGGTGAAGTCACAGAGTATACAGTTCTTCCTAAGAGTATGTATCGCTCCATATTTTGCGGATTTCTGCACTCCACACTCGTCGACTGGTAGCCACCGCAAGCAGACTCCCTCACTACCGGCATGAGAGCAAGGGTATCTACCACCGCAACCATGTATAGGTGGCAATCGGTGGACATGGAGGAAAGTCTGTCAGTACGTACAGACAGAAGCCTTTTATTTATAGATATAGATTAGGTCACGTAATCCGGGGTATCTGGTCGCATAACCCATTGAACCACGTCGTAATGTCCTGTACATATCTTTGACACTAGGCCGTACAGCCTTCTACAGACATCGTATGTCTCAGTTACACATATTTTATTGTCTTAGCGCGATCTTGTCTCTTCATGATATAAACGCTATTTTAACTCTTCTCCTCCACAAACTCGCAGAACTTTAAATATCGTGGGGCACATCAGTTCGAGGGCTTATTAAACCTTCTAGTTGAAAATAGTGGCCGGCTGGGGTGGCCGAGAGGTTCTAGGCGCTACAGTCTGGAACCGCGCGACCGCTACGGTCGCAGGTTCGAATCCTGCCTCGGGCATGGATGTGTGTGATGTCCTTAGGTCAGTTAGGCTTAATTAGATCTAAGTTCTAGGGGACTGATGATCTTAGAAGTTAAGTCCCATAGTGCTCAGAGCCATTTGAGCCATTTGAAAATAGTGAAGTTAATGAGCAAATAACAAGCTGTGCCTGCGACTTTTTTTATCCTTCAACATGCCACAGACACTAATTTGCAGATACTTTTAATGATTTAATTAATGTTTCTCTCTGTACCTGTGTTAAAACTCTCTCTCTTTCTTTAAGTGCATTTTAATGTAACCCAATTTGTGTTGTGCAGAATACAGTTCTTTGTGTCACGTAGCTGAAAACTGCCTCGAGCCAGCTACATCTAGCGGTAACTCCTCCTCAGCTGTTTGCGCTGTAGTTGTAGGCTATATACGTCAGCGACGACCCGATATAATGGGCCATGATTCTTTACCATTTTATCACGATTTTACTCTATTTGACGATGCCATTCACGGCTTTTTTAAAGGCAAGACCTCCGGTCTACAATGTATACCAGTCAGTTCCATTTACAGTACCCTGACACAGTTGCTCCATAGTTAGCAATCATATAAACTGCTCAGTAGTCTGAAGATCCGTATCTAAATGGTTCAAATGGCTCTGAGCACTATCGGACTTAACATCTGAGGTCATCAGTCCCCTAGAACTACTTAAACCTAACTAACCTAAGGACATCACAAACATCCATGCCCGAGGCGGGATTCGAACCTGCGACCGTAGCGGTCGCGCGGTTCCAGACTGAAGCGCCTAGAACCGCTCGGCCACTCCGGCCGGCTCCATATGTAAACACTAGAAAGTTTCACAAGTTACACCAATAACCCAAGAAAAGAAAAGAAACAGAAGTAGCCCTCTGAATTACAGGCCCATATCACTAACGTCGATTTGCTGTAAAAGTTTGGAACGTATACTGTGTTACCTCCAGGATAACGATCTGCTGACACACAGTCAGCACAGAGTCAGGAAATATCGCACTTGGCGAACAACTAGCTCTTTATTCCCACGAAAGGAATCTAAAACACACTCATGCTCATAAATTAAGGATAACTGCAGAATGTGGTGCCACATAACTTAGCAATACACAAATCTGGCTCTAATATCATAGGCACATACGGAACACACATGACACAGATCTGTAAGTCCACGGTATTGGTGATAAGTTGAGGAAACCGTCCCGAAACACACGTGCTACAAAACGCCAATGTTTCCTGCGCATGTAAACCAACATCGATATGGGACATGATCACCATGCACACGTACACAGGTCGCACAAAGGGTTGGCAAACTCTGGATCAAGTGGTTGAGCAGCTGCTGGGGTACAGCCTACCATTCTTGCACCAGTGCCTGTCGGAGCTCCTGAAGTGTCGCAGGGGTTTGAAGACGTGCAGCGATAAGTCGACCGAGAGCATCCCAGACGTGCTCGATGGGGTTTAGGTCTGGAGAACAAGCAGACCACTCCATTCACCTGAAATCTGTTTCAAGGTACTCCTCCACGATGGTAGCTCGGTGGGGCCGTGCGTTATCATCATCAGGCCATCAGGTTGAAGGTGGGACCCACTGCGCTCCTGAAAAGGCGGACATACTGGTGCAAAATGACGTCCCGATACACCTGACCTGTTACAATTCCTCTGTCAAAGACATGCAGGGGTGCACGTGCACCAATCATAATCCCAACCCCACACCATCAAACCACGATCTCCATACAGACCCCTTTCAAGGGCATTAGGGTGTTGGTATCTGGTTCCTGGTTCACGCCAGATGAAAACCCGGCGAGAATCACTGTTCAGACTATACCTGGACTCGTCCGCGAAAATAACCTGGGACCACTGTGCCAATGACCATGTACTGTGTTCTTGACACCAGGCTTCACGGGCTCTCCTGGACTGCCCCTTGCATGTCTCCGGGCGAATTAACCATGTCTGTTCAGTTGTTTGTAGACTGTGTGTCTGGAGACAACTGTTCCAGTGGCTGCGGTAAGGTCCAAAGCAAGGCTACCTGCACAATTTCGTGGCCGTTTGCGGGCGCTGATGGTGAGATATCGGTCTTCTTGTGGTGTTGTACACTGTCGAAGTCCCCTAGTGTAGTGCCTGGACACGTTTCGTGCCTGCTGGAATCGTTGCCATAATCTTGACATCACACTTTCTGCACACCGAGCGCCCGTGCTACCACCTGCTGTGTTTGACCAGCCTCCAATCGCCCTAGTATTATAACCCTCATAACCTCATCAAAACATGTTCTTTGAGTCATTTTCAGCACAGAGTCACCATTAGCACGTCTGAAAACGTCTGTACACTTACTCGCTGCACCGTACTCTGATATGCACCAACACACCTCTGCGTATGTTGACTGCTGACAGCGCCACCTTGCGACGACCACAGGTCAAATGCACCGCATGGTCATACACCGAGGTGATTTAAAAGGGGGCAAACCGCCCACCAGAGCGTTGTTTCACCATGTATCAGCATTATCCTTAATTTATGAGCATGAGTGTAGATAGGGAATCTCAAACGGATTCCATGTTTCTAGTTTACCGCTTAGCTTTAGATATCGTTTCTCACAAGCGACTTCTGTTGAAATTGAGTCCCTGTGGAGTACCGTCTAGTTGTGCTGCTAGAATCCGGATTTTCTTCGTAGTAACTGGTGGAAAGGCGTCGAAAAAAACAAAAGTAAATCTGGCGTTCTTCAAATAAGTGCTATAGGCCCTCTGCTGTTGCTGATCTGCATAAAAGATGTAGGAGACAACCTGAGCAGTCTTCTTAGATTGTTAGCAGATGATGCAGTCATTTACCGTCTCTAAAGTCATCAGATGATCAAAACCAACTGCAACATGATTTAGACGAGATATCTGTGTAATGCGAAAAGTGGCAATTGAGTATAAATGATAAATGTGACGTCATCCACATGTATACTAAAAGGAGTCCGCTAAATTTCGGTTACGCGATATACTACGCAAATCTGAAGGATGTAAACTCAACTAATACTTAGGAATTACGATTAAAAATAACTTAAATTGGAAATATGAAGTAGATAATGCTCGGGATAAGCAAGCCAAAGACTGTGGTTTACTGGTATAGTACTTCTATAATGCAAAAGTTCTACAAAAGTGACTGGTTACTCTACACTTGTCCGCCCTCTTATGGAGTATCGCTGTGCAATGTGGGATCCGGATCAGGTAGGATTGACTGAGGACACCAGCAAAGTTCGAGCAAGGGCAGCTTGTTTGGTATTATCGCTGAACAGGAGAGGAGTGCGAGGGTTAGGACATGCGGTATAGTTATTAAAACAAAGGCAATTTTCGTTACGGCAGGATCTTTTCACGAAATTTCAATCACCGACATCATCCTCGGAGTGTTAATTTGTTTTCGCCCACGTACACAAGAAAAAATGATTATCATAATAAAACAAGAGAAATCAGAGCTCGCTTGGAAAGATTAAAGTGTTCATTTTTCAACCCCCTGTTAGAAAGTGGGCTGGTAGAGAAATGGCTTGAGGGTGAACCCTCCGCCACGCACTTAATTGTGAATTGCAGTGCAATCATGTAGCCGTAGATACAGAGGTAGATCATAATGACCGAAATCGTAACTGACTAAACAAATCATAGCATGTAGGCTTTCACGGCCGGCGTCTTCAGTAATTAAAACTTCCGATTACCTTCGATCGAGAGTAATGACGCCAGCCAGAGATAGTTTTACTGTTGACAACACGTGACGAGTGGTGGCGCCCTCTACGCGCTCTATATAAACAGGACCTCTACGGCCTAGCAGCCAGTCGTAGACTCACCTCAGATGATGTTGCCCGCAGCTGGCAACGAAACGTCAGGGAGAAGTATTTCTACTATTAGACCACGGCCTCTTAGCCCGGAAGTTTTAATTACTGACTAAACAAATATTGAGAATCGGACAGTGTTGTGGTATTATGAAAATTGTACGTGATTGTAAACATCCAAACCGTAGAATAACGATATATTACAAGCGTAGAAGTTAACGAATATATTCGTAAGCACCTCATCGATTGCCTAATATGTACATTATTATGCTTTCCTAGGCTAAATAACATGGAACCATCGGAAATGAGTCTATGACATTCATCTACAGAATGAATGGCCTGTTTGGCTCTGGAAGACTATGTAACTTATTAAATACTGGCAGACAGTATTTACAATGTGCCATTCGCTCGTATGTGATACAAAGCATTGGAAAACTTGCAGCACAGCTGTTACGTTGTATTTAACAGCGTTTTTATGATTCGGCTACTAAAGAAATAAGAATGTCAGAAACTCAACAAGTAAACGTCCCCGGCCGCAAAAAATTCGTCCTATAGTTTTAACTACACTGTCGTGAAAAACTTAAGGAAGAAAGTAACTTCCACATTAGGTGTCACTGCCAAGTATCATAGCTCGCTGAAACTTCTACTACACATAGAAAGAATTGCTGCACAACAGTACAGAATACAGTTGAGAGAAAGAGGGAATGAGACGAACAGAAATGACTATCTTATTCAAAGACAATAGTTACACTGAAGTCACCGAGATTTATGATGGTCCCCTGGACATTAAAAAAGGCGGGACATGGCGCTGAACAGGGTGTGTGATCACGGACGGTATGTACGTCCTGCAACGTGCTCCCATGATGGGCACAAGGTTGACAGGGCTGTCAATTCCTCCTCCAGCGCGGCTGACGGTGTTGGACGGAATTGTTGCACGTGGACGTGCAGCAGTACGCCTCCCCAGCCCATCTCACACGAATTCTATGGTATTTCAGTGAGGGGAACGGGCAGGTCAACCTATTCGCCGAATATCATCTCGTTCCAAGAGCTGCTCCACCTCCTTTCTTCGATGCGGTCGCGCATTGTCGTCCTGAAAATTACGACAGGGCCTAATGCACCTATGGATGGATGCACATAGGGGAGGAGTACACCGTGTTCAAAGATTTGGAGGCCTGTAAACCCATGCAACATTATGCCTCCCCATAACGAAGAGTTGGACAGGCAAATCGTTCGTTTTCGACATTGCTATTTGATGCATTGTGTGTTCCCACCTCTCACCCTATGAGAATATGGGCAGAGTAAAAATTCTACTCTCATTTTAGAACAGCACTCGACCTCAGTGCTCCTTGGTGAGCCGTAGTAAAGTTAGCTTTGAAAAAATAGTTCGCCGCAGCGCGTAGCGTGAAGCAGTCGCCCTCCGTTTTCTGGCGGTGGCGCCTTTGTCGCAATTGAAGGCTTCGGTGTCTCCCTCTAGCGGGAAAGGGGAAAAGTGGGCAGTTCGCGCGGCTTTAAGAAGTGGCTGTGCGCTCTCGTGGAGAGTTGGCAGTCGGGGGCATCAAGAAGCGGCTTCTCTCCCGGTGCTAGAGGGACAGCACGCAGACCGCGGCATCAGCGGCTCCGTGGTATGGGGCGTTAACTGCTCGTCGCGAAAGCAATCTTCCTGAGCGTAGGTCCGCAAGGGGCCTAATCTGCAGTTCGGCCGTATACTGTCGACAGGCGAGGAGGTTCCGAAAATCGGCGCGCCTTCCTGCGTCCGTTGAAACGGCTGGCAGCGGGGCATTTGGAGGTGCTGCGTTGGTTCAGTCCTGGGACTCCTAACGCACGAGAAGTTGAGTATTGATTGTTAACAGATTTTATAAAGTTTAATTGAATTCGATTTACTTATTCTTGTTAATTATAACAGCCGTATTTTTTTTTTGGGAGGGGGGGGGGGGAGTCCCGCCATTCATTCTCGTCTGCCCACCGGCGGGAAGGTGGTAATGTTAGAAAGGATGGTCCGTTTGTCCCCTTTTGAGGACGAAAGGGCGGGAGTCAGAGTAAATCTGTGTTTCGGATTGCTTCTTTCCCCTCCCAGCTTACCTACGGGTTTATTCGACTGTTAGCCTCTGCCATGTCTGTGAAAGTCTAAGGCACCAATGGCTGTACTGCTTAAAATGCAAGGCACTAAGACCTGATCCGTTCTCTCGCCTGCCATAACTAGTATTACTAGACTCACGTGTAAAAGATACTCTAAGAAAGAAGAAAAATTCATTTTGCCTCGTGGTAAGAACTAATCAATTGCATAACGAATTCCTGCTCATCTGGAAGCTGTAACTTACGTAAATTTGTTTTTATGTATGTTTGGCTATAGGTATATGTACGCCGTAGTGGATTTTTTATATTGTTTCTAGTCAGCAAAAGCTGTTGTGTGCTTCTCCAATTCAATACCTTTTAAGGCTTTTACTCAACGTGCTTATGTGTTTTATACAGGTAGTTGGCTATTAGTGTGTTTACTTGGCATGCAAAGGTTCGCCATTTCATTACGGGTAGAATTTGTTGCCTTCAAAGGAGAATGTTGTAAAAGTTCGCAAGTCCTACCAGGCGAGCGTGTGTGTTTGCCGTAAGCTATATTTTGGAAATGTTAATGTTATTAACTGTGAGTTTCCCCCGTGTCCATGACATGCGTTTTGGTTTTTCTATTTTGAGAACTTTTGAAAACAGGATTGTCTTTATATGTTGCAGACAAGTTAGATTCTGCACCATTTAATGAAGGGAGGAAAATTCACCTGTAATTTAGCTGAGCTTGAAATATTATACAGCGTCGCGTTGTATATGTTAAATTGCTTGCCTGTACTTTCCTTTTACTAGCGTGAAATTTTTTATAATAATTTAATAATTTAAAAGTCCTTTCCTATCGTATATTGTGACTTATTTGTTAAATGATTGTTAGTTTTTTAAATATCGTAAAGTCTTGCACCAAATTTGAATAAAAAGTGTTACTCAGAATTGTGTGCAATTTCACCAGTTATTTCTTGGCACCTACTTCCACTCTTTATTTTGTGCATTGATCGAGATTAATAACCTTTGGTGAACCAGTAGTAATTTTACGGTTCACTTGGTCCAGTCACTACGCTCAGAACGATGCTGATGATATGCAGGTAGGAACGAAACACAACGTACTAGTCTTCGGGCAAAGAGATCACCTCCACGCAGTCGCCATGCCACTATGGTATGAGGTACTGCGCGCCCTGTACTTCTTTTAAACGTGGTTGCAACTGTAATATGTTTGGTGTGGGTTCCTTCTTGCATGATGCACACCGTAGTGATTATTTGCTGGTGTAGTTGACCGCGGTCGACCACCACCTCTCTTTCTCGCACCTGTGCCTTGCCACTTCATCCTTCTTCCAGTTCCTCGATGTAAAAATCATCCACAAGGTGTCTCTGGACCCTTATTGTAGTGAAGGACACCACGACAATATACCGTAACTGTTCGCTGATTGACACCTTCTGTCCCTTTTCCGTCCAACTTCCTCGTTTCGGGGAACATAATATTAACGGCCACAAAATGTTCTGTAGAAACCCCTTTTGGCAGGCGAAACAGCGTCCATTGTTCTGATATCTTTTCATGCAAATGTAGTTATTTAATATCGCTGGCAAACGAACTATCTAATTTACTTAGAGATGGGTTCAAATGGTTCAAATGGCTCTGAGCACTATGGGACTTAACTTCTGAGGTCATCAGTCCCCTAGAACTTAGAACTACTTAAACCTAACTAACCTAACGACATCACACACATCCATGCCCGAGGTAGGATTCGAACCTGCGACCATAGCGGTCGCGCGGTTCCAGACTGTAGTGCCTAGAACCGCTCTGCCACCCCGGCCGGCTACCTAGAGATGGATCGGACGATTATAAGGCCCGTCATTACTATTACACCGCACCACAACGACTCGTTAATATTCAAATGTGATCATTCTTCAAGCCAGAGAAGACGTATTATTCTGCTTTCACTATCATCAAACCAGTCCCAGACATTTTCAATCATTATTTTGGAATATTTGCTGTCCTTGTTAGTGCAAATCTTGCGGCACTAAATGAACAGCCATTCAAACGAAATTTACACTGGTATCCAGAATCAAAGCAACAAACGGAATTTTACACAGTTTCATTTATTTTGCCACGAAACAACAGAAAAAGGTGATAGTAAAGTAGACCGATGTAAAGAATACAGTACGTAAGCAACTGCAACATGCGTGCGTACTTTAAAAAACGCATGTTTTGAGGCGTATATTGTTTTCCAACTTAATAGATTTACACACACACATTCCGACAACTAATAATGTACTCCGTATGGAGTGTGATCACCTCTTGGAGCAATACAGGCCTGACAACGACGGGACATACTGTGAACGATGTCATCAATCTCATGTTGAGGCAATAACGCCAATTCTTCCTGCAGAGCTGCTCGCAACTCCCGGGGAGTGTTTGGTGGATACTGACTTGATGAAACCCGTCTCCGTAGTGCTTACCAGACATGCTATATGTGATTCAAATCGGAAGAGCGAGCAGGCCACGCCATGCGTGCAGTATCATCCGTTTCCAAGAAAACAGCAACCACACCTGCTCTATGAGGTCGAGCATTATTGTGCATCAGTACGAAGTCGGAACTCACAGCACCTCGCAACAACGGCACTTGAGGTGGTCCCAAGATCTCGTCACGATACCTGACAACAGTTAAACCTTGACGATTCATCCGTACAATTCCATGAAGAGCTATTAGATTGATCAATGTACCCTGCGCACACCACTAGGGATCCTCCTCGATACCGGTCTCTTTTCACAAAGTTTGGGTCCCGAAATCGTGTTCCTTGTTCTCTCCAGGTGCGAATCCGCCTAGACTCACTTCCAGGCCACATCGGGACTCATCTGCGAAAAGAATATTGGCCCTGTATTCGACTGTCCAGGTGGCATGTTGACGACTCCACTCTAGACGTTCCCTTCTGAGAAGACACGTTAGAGGTACACTTACAGCATGTCTACGACAATGAAGGCCACGCTGCTGACACCTCCAGTACACAGTTTGCCTCTATGCAACACGTCAAGTGGATGCTGCGAGGTCAGACGCCAGTTGCCGTGCAGTACTAAAGCGGTACCGTTGGGCCCTTACAGCCAAATAACAATCTTCTCTTTCTGATGTTTCACGAGGTCGTCCCTGCCCTGGTAATTGGGATACAGTTTTGATCTCAAACTGTCGCCCCATCCGAGAAAAAAAAAAACAAAGATTCACTTTAAGCCATCGGACCACATCAGTTTGTGACTGTCCTGCATCCACTCTTCCTCCACCTCTCCACTGCAGTGTGTCTGGCAGGCGTCTTCTTTGTGCCATACTGCACCGTCTGTGACTATGTACACAGCGATGGTGGATGTGGGACTACCCGACAAATACTACCTCGTCGAATGGGTGACCTGACGTCACCGCTGGCGTGGTTGTCCGTTGGCCGGAATGCCATCTTCCGCGCAGAACACAATCGTACGGACATCTGTTGGCAGTTGGTATGGTTATATCGTCATTTAGATACAGGACGGGGAAATAGCGGTTTGTTACTAGCAACAGTTGCTGGAGAACAGTAACTGTTTTCATGTGTCGGTACGATAAGATTCAATCTTCTACCGCAGCTGAAACATTCTTTTTGCGTTCACCTGATTTACAAAAGCTCTACCGCTAGCAGCACTGCCATGAAGGTATGCTTCCTGCAGTTTCTTTCGCGCTGATTTCATTGACACCTCTCTCTCCTCCGCGAGTGGGCAACCGATGGCCCGCAGGCCGGAACCGGCCTGTGCAAGAAATTCGTAGGAGAGAGAACGACGTGCTGCAGTATTTTGCAACGAAAATCTTTAAGACAGTTTTTGTAAAACATCGAACGTAAAGAGGCCACGTTCACGATGCGTAAATAAATGTAAACTGTTGAAGATGAGGTGGACATAAAAGGAATGTTCTTTAAAAACGCATGTTTTGAGGCATTAATTGTTGCTGCGACGTATCAGGAAAGTGGTGCCAGTGATACCGATGCGTTACCCAGTAAACATTGACTTCACGGACGCTACAGTGTTGACTTTGTGGGCTACGAGCCCTGCTGCAGCGTCACAGACGAGGTGGCCCACGAGATGTAGTATACAGACCACGCAGGCCTCTGTGTCATCAAATGTTGCCCATGCCTGCTCTAGACGCATATTAAGTCGTCACCTTCATTGGATAGATCCGTCACAATCGTCTTTGACGCCGTAGTATGCCTAGAACTAAACTGAGCTATTCTTCCAATAGCAGATGAGTTTCTCCACATATGACAGTACACTAGATACAGTATCTCTATAAGCCTCTAATATACTTCCAATAATTGACTGTTGTATACTGGTGATTTGACCTAGTAAAAAAGTCTGGTATGTCCGATATTACAGATTACTCACACCTCCATACTGGTAGCAGACACTATGACAGCCACAGGATCAAGTATGAGCCTGACAGGCAATCAGAAATTACGCTCCAGAGAAGGAGCATTTACATCAGATGATTCAGTTAGTTGGTTACTCTCGCGTTCCATGGATCATTTTGCACGATAAATCGTCATGATGTGGAACGAGTAATTTTCCATTCATATTCCAAACTAATTTGTATATCTATTTGTACTCTGAACATCACCATATAATAATAATAATAATAATAATAATAATAATAATAATAATAACAATTACTATCATTCCCCGAAATAAAAAGAAGATATACAGATTGAGTTAGTAACTTCTATCCACCACCTTTTACACATTACAAACATAGCGATTTTTCCTACGGTATACAAGAAGATGTCAAGGAGAAACCTTTCCAATTGATTTTCAAACTTTACCTTGCTGTCTGTCAGACGTTTTATATCATTGGTCAAATGGTCAAAACTTTTGTTGCATCGTTGTGCACCCCTTTCTGTGCTAAATACAACCCTAATGTTGAGTAATGAATGTCATTTTTTCTTCTCGTATTGTTGTTATGGGCCTCATTGTTCATTTTGAACTGTAGTGGATTATTTACAACAAACTTCATGAGAGAATAAATATACTGTGAAGCAATAGTCAGAATACCCAACTCCTTAAACAGATGTCTACAAGATGATCGCAGGTGAGCACCACATATTATTCTTACAGCACGTTTTTGGGCAATGGAGACCTTTCTTAAAGAGGAGTTATCCCAGGACATTACTCCATATGACATTAGTGAATGAAAATAAGCAAAATACGTCAACTTACTGATTTCTCTCTACCCAAAATTTGCTATGATTCTCACTGCAAATGTGGCTGAACTAAGTTGTTTTAAGAGTTCCAAAATGTGTTTTTTTTTCAATATAAATTCTCATCAATATGGACACCAAAGAATTTTGAAGTTTTCACCCTATATACTATTCCATCACCATGTGCTACACTTATCACTGGTGCAGTATCCCTAGAGGTGCGAACAGAATATGTGGTATTCAGGGTGAGATCATTCGCAGAAAACCAATCAATGATACTTTTGAGAACTTTGTTCACCATTTCTTCCATTTCTGTATGTATACTGGGAGTTATTACAGCGCTGGTAGACGGTAGATCATTTACGTATATGAGAAACAGTAGTGGACCTAAGATTGAACCTTGGGGAATCCCATATGTGATTTCTCCGCAGTCAGAATCATGTCCCTGGATTCTGTTGGTTGAATTACTGCTAAGATCTACTTTCTGCATTCTTTTGGTTAGATAGCACATGATTCATTGGTTGGCAGTACCATCAGTCCCATAAAACTTCATTTTATCTAGGAGTATACTATGATTCACACAATCAAATGCCTTGGATAGGTCACAGAAAATACCTAGCGATGCTGAAACTTCCTGGCAGATTAAAACTGTGTGCTGGACCGAGATTCGAACTCCAGACCTTTGCCTTTTGCAGGCAAGTGCTCTACCAACTGAGCTACCCTAGCACGACTCACGCCCCGTCCTGTAACGCTCGCAGGAGAGCTTCTGTAAAGTTCGGAAAGTAGGAGACGAGGTACTGGCAGAAGTAAAGCTGTGAGGACGGGGCGTGTGCCGTGCTTGGGTAGCTCAGTTGGTAGAGCACTTGCCCGAGAAAGGCAAAGGTCCCGAGTTCGAGTCTCGGTCCGGCACACAGTTTTAATCTGCCAGGAAGTTTCATATCAGCGCACACTCCGCTGCAGGGTGAAAATCTCATTCTGACCTAGCGTTGCTGTTTTGTTATTTAATCCTTGTAATATCTGGTGTGTGAACATGTAAATGGCATTCTCAGTAGTGCAATTCTTCTGAAACCCAAACTGTGATTTGCTGAGGACATTATTGCTGGCAAGGTGAGATACTGTTCTAGAAGACATCACCTTCTCAAAAATTTTGGAAAATGATGTCAGCTGTGAAATAGGTCGCTAGTTACTGACATCTCTCTTACCTCATACTTAAGTCTCTCTGAAGAAATGCCTAGAGTTAGTGATGCATTACACATTTCGTACAATACCGGACTTATTATATGGGAACAAATCTTTAGTACTCTATTGGAAACACCATCAAAACCAGAAGAGCCTTTATTCTTGAGAGACTGTATGACCCTCTTAATTTCAGAAGTTGGTGGTACATTCATAGGATGTAATTTTATGAGAGTTACTTCAACATATTGCTGTGATCTTTCTCTTGAACTGTTGGTCCTTATGCTTTCTGCTATCTTTAAGAAATGATTATTAAATACGTTTGCTACCTGTGACTTGTCATTTATAACCCTTCCATTCAATTCAATAGTGACGTTATCCCGTTCTGTGGTTGGTTGTCCTGTCTCTTCCTTCACTATATTCGGTATTGCCTTAACTCTGTTGTTAGACGAACTGGTTTCTGTCATTATGTGCATGTTTCTTGTTTTTCAATAACCTTTATTAGTAATTTTGAGCAATTTTTGTAGTGTGCAGCTACTGCAGGGTCTATACTTGTTCTTGCCAAAAGATACACTTCCCTTTTCCTTTCACAAGATACTTTAATCCCCTTAGTGGTCCATGGTTTTTTATATGGCTGTTTAATGTCCCTTCTGATTAGCTTATGCAGAAAGCTATTTCCCTATAACTAATATGAATTTATCATGGAATAGATTAAATTTTATACTGGCATTTGGTTATTTATAAATTTTATCCCAGATTGTTTCTTGTAAACTACTCTTAAAAACATTTGCCCTGCAGTCATTAATGAGTCTGACTGACTTCCACTGAGGTGTATCCACACTGTAAGGCACTATCCCATTTATCCTGAGAGAGCATTTTTTACTGGGTAAATAGTTATTTTCTTGCTTTGTGTCACATCAAAGAAAACATTATCAATTAGGGACCCACTGTTTTTATCCACCCGTCTTGGAAAGTTAACTACTGAGAACAATTTGTAGGATCCAAAGAAGGTTTCCAAGATCCTTTTCCTATCAGAATCCTTTAGAAAATCTACATTGAAGTCACCACAGAATATTAACTGCTTACTCATGTCTGACAGACAGCACAGTAAGGACTCCAGGTTCCTCGTAAATAATTCAAAATTTCCTTGTGGGGATCAATATACTGTTGCAACTAAAAGTGAACTGTTTTTCAGCATTAATTCACAAGCACTCACTCCTTTTGTACTGATCACTACAAAATCTACTAGCGTCAATGCTTTTGAACTTGTGTTCTGTATTAATATATGCAACAACTCCTTTTACCATATTAGGTCTGCATGAGTAAACTGCTAGACTGTAATATTTTATATGTAACTTGTCTAACCCTGTTATGTGGTGCTCAGACAGGCACAGAATGTCTATCTTTTCCTCTAAATTTTGCAAGCAGGCAAGAAGTTGTTCTACCTTATTACTCAATCCTCTAATATTTTGGTGGAATAACCTAACCTTACTTTTCTGTACATTCTTGTGAGGCTCTTCTGTTATAGCAACTTCTTTCAAAACGAGGTGCCTAAAACTTGATTCTAACCTAAAAAGGAATAGCGAACTATATAATTGTGTGCGCAGTTCTCAGCTTCCTATGTGAACCGATTGAGTGTCTGTGACAAAAAATGGAGACATTCTGTCAGCGCTGTGCAAACGTTTCACTACTGAATTATTTCTTTACTTGTACTGGAAATGAACCGAAATACGAAAAAGGCTACTTGTGTACAGTGCAGTATGTTATAATCCTTTTTGAAAAAATATTTCCAACAATCGACAAATGCCTTCAACAGAGTAATGGCTGTTTTGGACCATAAATTAAAAAAAAAAAAAAACGGTTGATGAGTGTGCAGCAAAATGTTGGAATGTTGTCATTACTCCGTCAAAATCTGAGAAGCATACCACAGCTGAAAACAAATTTTTCTTGACTGATTTGATGAAGCCCTACGAGCAGGAGAACAAATTTGTTCTGTTAATTGACTCGTGAGAAAGACACAAATCCACAAATATACGACGGGAAGGCACAGAGGCGGAAGGGTTTACTAGTTACTGTGGGCTCCAGGGCTAGGCGTGTTATGGGCCCCTTTACGAGATAGGATTCAAGGCCAGAAACAATGCCAGCTGCACTCGATATGTCTCCCATGGGGCGTCATCCGAGATGTGGAGGAGACCTTGCCTGCTGCTATCAAGCGTGCTGGCTGCAGTCGTATGCAAGTTATGGCTCTCGTTGGCACCAACGACGCTTATCGCTTGGGTTCTAAGGCCATCCTCAGTTCACACAGGCGGTTACCGGGGACGTTGAAACCCGCTGGCCTTGCACGCAGGGTGCAAAGAGAGCTTACAATTTGCAGCACTGTTCCCAGACTCGATCGGGGTCCTGGGGTTTGGATCGGAGTGGAGGGTCTTCGACTCTGTGATGGTTTTGGCTGCATTTTTCTGGAGTGCTGGCTGAAAGCCGAAGGGGAAAGCTCTGAGACATTTAGCGATTCATGGGACGTATAGCAAACAGACAGATTAGACGCCATAAGAGGTGGTGTGTTTATTGCATTTGACAAAAATACTGTCTCTATTGAGGTCGAATTTGAGTGTGACAGTGAAAATATCTGGTCACGTATAACAGATCTAGGTGAAATCAAATTAACCGTTGGATTTTTTTATCGAGCATTCAATTCCGGTGTGGTGGTTTTAAAATCATTCAAAGAAAGTCTACGTTCAACAGCATGGAAATACACAGAGCACCCAACATTAGTCGGAGGCGTCTTGTGGACTGGGACGCCTGTGGGTTCACAGCAGTGGGTACAGGCAAACAATCCGAGACTTTCTTCTGAACATGGGTCTGAAAACTGTCCTGAGCTGCTAGTCCGACAGTGCACACGCAATGGAAGTATTTTAGACATTGTAGCTAGAAACAGGACAGACCTAATCGACGCCGTAGTATGGAGACAGGCATTAGAGACCATGATATCATAACAACTCTGGTTCCTAAAGTTACTAAATCAGTCAAGAAGACTAGGACAGTATTTGTGCTAGAAGGAGCAGACGACGGCTGTTAGCATCCCACTTGGACGATCAACTGACATTTAGTTCCAGTACGAGGGATGTAGAGGAATTATGGAAAAGCTTAAAGGGGTTGTAAATTACACTCTGGAGAAGTATGTGCCGAGTTAGTGGATTAACGATGGAAAAGATCCACCACGGTTCAACAACGAAATTCGAAAAATGCTGAGGAAGCAAAAACTGTTTCACTTTCGCTTCAAAAGAGAACGCGCAGATGACGACAGGCAAAAATTAATAGTAATTCGTACGTCAATAAAAAGATAGATGAGGGAAGCTCACAATCACCACTGTCATAAGTTAGTAAAATACCTGGCAGAGAACCAAGAAAATTCTGATCCTATGTAAAATCGCTGAGTTGATCTAAGGCTTCTATCCATTCATTCGTTGACCAGTCTGGTGTGGCAGCAGAAGAAAAGTAAGGCAGAAGTTTTAAATTTCGGATTTAAGAAATCATTCACGCAGGATTACCGTACAAATGTCCCGTCGTTCAACTACCGCACAGAGTCCGATATAGGGAGTACAGTAATAATCATCCCTGGCGCAGAGAAAGAACTGAAAGAGCTGAAAGCGAATAAGTCGTCAGGTCCTGATGGAGTCCCAATTCGGTTCAGCACCTGGCGCCGTAGTTCGCTGGCGCTTCATGCGAATTTCTCACTCGGCGCAAACTCCAAAGCGACTGGAAACAAGCTCAGGTGACTCTTGTATATAAGAGTGGTAAAAGAACGGACCACAAAAATTACAGGTCACTATCCTTAACATCGGTTAGCTGCAGAATTCTTTAACATACTTTCATTTCGAAAATATAAATTTCCTTGAGAGGTAAAATCTTGTGTCCACAAATCAGTAAGGTTTTAGAAAGGATCGCCCTTGAGAAACTCAGTTTTCCCTTCCCTCGCATGGTATCTTGCGTACTATGTGTAACATTCCAGGCTTATGATTACCACCCCTGCATTATGTATTACTAGGTCAATACTCGTATATCTCCAGCTGTAGTTAAATTCAATTACTTTTCGATAATACGAAAAAGGCCTTTAGAAGAATAACAGCAATACCAAACATTAGTAGTTACAATACCCTTTGTACCATAAACAATCAAAATTAGATTCAGGAAATTAATATGTGGAAAATGTTAAGATCAAAGAATAATATATTTCGTTATCATCTGCAAATTTTAGGAATTAAATCTCGAGCCTAGATAACAAAATATAGATAACTGATCGTTTAGCATTGTTAGAATGCTTATTTCTGCAATTTCAATATTAATTTGATTTTTATGTATTTAGAAAGTGTCTTAAACTTGTTCTAGTGAAGAAGAGAATATTTTAGAGTGTTTGATAATGTTGTTAAACTGTTTCATACTATATATTATGTTTTGCATTATTATAACCAGTAGTACATTGTAGTACGAATATAAATACTCGGCCTCGAGTATTGTTACGGCAGGCGAGTGTTGGACCCACTAGAGGACAGATCTGTGTGTACAGCTGAGATAAGTTCTTGGTGCATGATTCAGGTTTGGATTACAGTAGAGCAGCTCGTGTGTTGGACATTGTCTAAAACATCATTGCAGTGACGGGTTATTTCGGAGTGTTAAACAGTTTGATTTAATACCGCAAAAGACAGAATGATATGTGACTTTATATTCGTACTTTGTTGGGTATTAGTGTTGAACAATGCAATGGACCCCACGCGCATTTCTGGTCGCGGCGGAGGTTCGAGTCCTCCCTCGGGCATTGGCGTGTGTGTTTGTCTGTAGGATAATTTAGGTTAAGTAGTGTGTAAGTTTAGGGACTGATGACCTTAGCAGTTAAATCCCATAAGATTTCACACACATTTGACCATTTTTGAACTGCTACAAAAGGGGCCGAAGATGTGCCCATCTGTGTCCAAAAGAGTCTGAAAGCGCGGAATTGCATTCTGCACGGCAGAACGGAGCATGTCCTTAGGTATGCTGGCCACCCCTCTTGATACGCTGCGCAGATCAGCACACGCGTGAATACAAAATTGTTAAGGTTTTCGTGGCCACTTGTTGACAAACTGCCTATTGGCTTTTGTCTCGGGTTCTTCGGCCGAGCCGGCCGAAGTGGCCGTGCGGTTCTAGGCGCTACAATTTTGAACCGCGAGGCCGCTACGGTCGCAGGTTCGAATCCTGCCTCGGGCATGGATGTGTGTGATGTCCTTAGGTTAGTTAGGTTTAAGTAGTTCTAAGTTCTAGGGGACTGATAACCTCAGAAGTTGAGTCCCATAGTGCTCAGAGCCATTTTCTTCGGGCGACGTTCATCTAATGATTTTACTGACGTTTCGCCAGCACGAGTGGCTGGCATTGTCAAAGCTTCACCCTCCATTGCCAGTGGTGAACTGGAGCCGAGCTCGCAGCCGCAGACTGTATGTACCTGGCGCGCCAACATCCGAGGGCTTCTCCGCGTTCATTTCCGGTGCGGTTGTCCTCTCGCTACCTGCGACGTTCGTTCGCTGCAGTACGGGAAGCCAGGATCCGTTTACCTTAAGGCTTTCCTCTTTCTTGTTGAAACTGTTCGCGTGTTTTTGTATTTCTACAGCATCTCTGAACAAGCGGGTGTGATAGTGTTTCTCTACAGCCAGAACTTCCGTGTCGGCGAATTTTATTACGTGGTCGGTCTCATTCAGTGCGTGCTCTGCCACGGCCGATTTCTCCACCTACCCCAACCTGCAATGTCGCTTTTCTTCTTTGATCCTGGTGTTGACTGATCGTCCAGTCACAACGACTTAAAACTTTTCCGCATGTGCAAGGTATACGGTATATTCCCGACATTGCAAGTGGGTCCGTTTTCTCCTTTGCCGATCTAAGTCACTTTTTGATCTTCCTCGTCAGTTTGAAAATTGTCTTTACGCCATGTTTGCGCAATATACGGCCGGTTCTGTCCGTCACTCTGGGAATATACGGCAGAAAGGCCGTACCCGACATTTCTTTTTCTGATTCCGTACTGCGCCGAGTGTTTGGCTCTGTTACACTTCTAATATAATTTGTGGAGTACCCATTGCTCCTCAGAACACTTTCCAGGTGTTGCGGCTCACATATTCGTCCTGCTCGCGTTACGAGCGTATTAATCATGCCTCTTTTCTGGCTCGGGTGGTGGTTTGACAGTTTGTGCAGGTATCGGTCCGTGTCTGTCGGTTTTCTATACACGTTGTGTCCCAGGTTTTCGCCATCCCTTGTGACCAGGATATCTAGAAATGGCAGTTTTTTGTTCTTTTCTATTTCCATGGTAAATTTTATGTTTGTATGGAGACTGTTCAAGTGTCTTAGGAAGTCAGCGAGCTGTTCTTCGCCATGGCTCCACGCAACGAAAGTATCATCGACGTATCTATACCACACCTGAAGCTTGCAAGTCACCAAGTCCAGTGCCTGTGCTTCGAATTGTTCCATGAAGAAGTTGGCCACCACTGGACTAAGAGGACTATCCATGGCGACGCCTTCCAGCTGTTCGCAGAAATCGCCATTCCACGTGAAATAGCTCGTGGTCAGACATGCATGGAAGAGTTTTGTGATGTATTGCGGGAAAATAGAACCGATGTGCTCCAGAGCGTCACTGAGTGGCACTTTCGTAAACAAAGAAACAACATCAAAGCTGACCATGATGTCGTTTGGTGCAAGTTTCAGTTTCTTCAGCTTCTCAGTGAAATGTCTTGTGTCCTTTATGTATGTGTCGGTCTTTCCCACGTGTGGCTGGAGCAGAGAGGCCAAGTGTTTTGCCAATTTATACGTCGGTGAGCCAGGAGCGCTAACGTTAGCGCGCCAGGTATAAATAGTCTGCGACCGCGCGCTCGGCTACAGTTCACCACCGGCAATGGAGGGTGAAGCTTTGACAATGCCAGCCACTCGTGCTGGTGAAACGTCAGTTCAAAATGTTCAAATGTGTGTGAAATCTTATGCGACTTAACTGCTAAGGTCATCAGTCCCTAAGCTTACACACTACTTAACCTAAATTCTCCTAAGGACAAACACACACACCCATGCCCGAGGGAGGACTCGAACCTCCACCGGGACCAGCTGCACAGTCCATGACTGCAGCGCCTAAGACCTCTCGGCTAATCCCATGCGGCTGAACCGTCAGTAAAATCATTAGACGAACGTCGGCCGAAGAACCAGAGACAGAAGCCGATAGGCAGTTTGTCATACGTGTGAATGTTCCTCTGGTCCTTCATGTAGCCCCACAACTAAAAATCGCAAGGAGTGAGTTCAGGTGATCGTGCTGGGCAAGAATTTGGAAACGATCGGCTGATAACTCGACCGTTTCCAATGTGTTTCGGAGAAGCAGATGAACTTTACGAGAGATGTGCGGTGGGTCCACCTTGCATGAAATTGTTAAGTTCAATGCGTCTTTCTCCCGTAGGGCGGGTATGACATGGTGGCGAAGCACATCGCATTAACGCTGGGCAATCACATTGTACGTCTTTGGACCTTGAGCGGCAAACTGTTCAAAAAAGAATGGGCAATGATGAACGTAGCGGTGAAGCCACACCATACGGTGGCTGTTCACCATGCAGAGGAACTTCATGCACAGTGGCTGGAGGTGAAGATCCCCACATTCGGAAGTCCTGTGTGTTCATTTCATCCGGCAGAGAAAAATGAGGTTCGTCTGTTCATAGGATGCTCCAGCGCCAGCCCTTGTCAACGTCAATCCTTCCGAGCCGGCCGCGGTGGCCGTGCGGTTCTGGCGCTGCAGTCTGGAACCGCGGGACTGCTACGGTCGCAGGTTCGAATCCTGCCTCGGGCATGGATGTGTGTGATGTCCTTAGGTTAGTTCGGTTTAAGTAGTTCTTAGTTCTAGGGGACTTATGACCTAAGATGTTGAGTCCCATAGTGCTCAGAGCCACTTGAACCATTTTTTTTTTCAATCCTTGCGAGAAAGTGGAGAGCGAAGTCAACACGTCGTTGTGCGTCCTATGGTGCAAGCTGCTGTACGATATGGGTCTTGTACTGATACCATTTGAGAATGGTTCGAAGCACAGTGGACCACCCGATTTTCAATTGTCGTAACAAAGCACGCGCACAGCCTGACGGGAATTGCGCACAGCGTTGACTGCCATAGCAACAGCGATTTCATCAACCACCTAAGGTGCAACCGGTCGCCGGTCTCTTACTGGAGCAACGCCCAGTTCTCCAGTTGATTCGAACTACTTCACGCTCCGAACAGCAGGTTGAGAAAGAGGACGCTTCCGTAATCCTTTCAGCCGACGATATTCTCGAAGTACAGTTGAAGCGTTACTGTTGTTTTGATAACAGAGCTTCACCAATAATACCCTGCTCCTTTTGTCCAAGCTCATGTTGACACGTCAACGAGTGACTATGAATCACGATGACTGATCACAGCACTTGGTGGCTATAGTTGGAACTGGACGATGGCGCATGGAAATCATGCTCCCATACTCTGGTACGAAGTTTGTTACTCGTGTGGTAATTAGTTTCCGTGTTATAACATGCTAAATAGGGAAAGTTTAATTATAACCATCCGGTAGTAAATCACAACAAATGTGTTGAAATTAACCTTTGCAGAAGGGGATTGCTCGCCATTTTGACATATTGTAGGCAGCAAATTTTGAATTTACCCTTATCAGGAGAGAAACTGTTGAATTTCCCACGATTTTAAACTCAACCTACAGGGTAGGTTCCGTTATTTCTTTTTTTTTTTAATTTCCCACCTCAGCACCAGTGGCCTATTTATGGCATCCTGGATTGCGACATTGTGACATAAGTGAAGCAGGGGATGTCGGGTGGGAGGGGGGGAAATCTGGCAACATTGCACGATGCCATAGGCAGCGATGCATGCTGTACCCGGAACTGCAATTACATGCTGCTGAGGTACAGAGAATGTTAAACAATAAGTCTGCACCACGAGTTTAATATCAAGATACACACTTACATTGGAAAATTACATCACCAACTCTAGGCGCTAAAGTTTGGAACAGCGCGACCGTTACGGCCGCAAGTTCAAATCCCGCCTCGGGCATGGATGTGTGTGATGTCCTTAGGTTGCTTAGGTTTAAGTAGTTCTAAGCTCTAGGGGACTGATGACCTCAGCAATTAAGTCCCATAGTGCTCAGAGCCATTTTGAGCACCACCAACAAACAGGAAATCCCAAAAGAATGTGGTCATAAACACTTCCTTAAAATTCCAGTTAAGTCATCAAGTGTTTGAAACACCCACCGTCTACTGAAACTCGGGTTTGCATTGTTGGTGTAGTGACCTGTAGACAGAGAAAAGATTACGTCGACATAATTGCACATGCTCCATCAATGACGTTTTAAATCATTTTGGGATGTCGGAACTTGTTCATAGACATCGTCAGTCAGTTTACCCTGGAGGGAAAAGACTAGTGGCGCCAAATCAGGTGAACGGGCAGGCCCGATAGCGCCTTTATGTCCTATCCAGCGATCAGAGAAGAGCCGGTTAAGCATTTCCTAGCCACAAGCGAACAGTGAGCCAGAAACACGTCCTGCTCGTACCACATAGATGTCCATATTTCAAGTGTTACTTCCTCTTTGCGAGGTGGTCACACTATGGTAAGGAATCGTGCTTATCTTTTACCTGTCACTGTTTGTTCAGTGAAGTAAGGAACCCCCACATAATCTCCAATAATCTCTTAACAAATGTTCATACGACACTGCCACCACCGATGTTCATCCTGCCTGCGTCAGTACAGATTTTCAGAAGCTCGATAATGGACACACCTGACTTTCAGTTTCCCGTGATTTGTCAAGTTAGCTTCATCGACAATGAAAATCTTATGAATACAGAACTTAATATCATGATGCTGCATCAGAACTAATCGAAAGATTGCCCTGCGTCTTTTGCAATCCCGCTGATTTATGTAGTGAAGTGACACTATTTTCAGCTGCCTTATTTCAGGGGCACTTGCAATTTCTCTGGAGATAAACCGTTGATTTTGAGCAGCGGTTGCCAGAACATTTATTGCGGTTGCTTGCTTTCTACCGTCTGCGTAGTATTCCAGTGCCTTTCGAGTAACATTTTTTTGTGCATTTGCTGAAGTATGCTTGTTGGATATCGTCTATAGGGATACATTTGTCAGCACAACTCATCTGTTCAATTCGCACTCTTCTGCAGTCTCTGTAAATAACTATCGTATCTATTGTCTTTTGGTTCGTAAAAGACATTTATTTTTTCAATCTAACCAGCATTCGACACACGTTAACGACGCCGACAGAACCAAAGCTATACAATTCCTCTGTGCCCATTTTGCACCAGCATGGCCACAGCGCAACGCTCTGTTTTCTCCTCACCCGACATGACGTACGTACTTATCTGAAAATTAAATCATAAATTTATGAACAGAGCAACTATTGGATTCATGTTTAAAATAGAGAAATCATGTTCTACATCTTGTATAAATACTGAAAGGCACACCCAAACAGTATAAAATATATTGAGATTGACAAGTGCTGGTAAAACTGATGACGCGTTAGTTACTTTATTGTAGTCTCTCAGAGACTGGTACTACCGGTTTCATACCATGCAGGTACATTCTCCGGTGTATTTAAGGTCTAATGTCCTATGTTATCTGAATGGCTTAATGCTTGTTCCAAGGGGCAATGAGAAGCAATACTGACGCAAACACCAACGGAAGTCAAACTTGATAAAGCTAACTGTCACAGATAATTTACGTTCGGAGAACGCCAGACGTCCATACAGTAATGTCAAACCGCCTAGGCTGTTCAACATATGAATAGTGAGATGACAGCGGAAAATATACCAATGTCTATCGTTCCCATTTTGACACCATCAGATTGTTTGTGGAATGAACATTCATTTTGCATAGTAGTAGTGGTAGGGGTTCGCAGCTCATGGTCTAGTGACTAACGTTGCTGCGTCTCGATCACGGGGTCCCAGGTTCTATTCCCGACGGGTCGAGGACTGGAAGTTTGTGTTGTCCTCATCATCTCGTCGTCATTCGCGAAGACCGAGATTGGAAACGGAAAGATTTGGAACTTGTATGGGCATTGATGACCACGATGTTGAGCGCCCCACAAATCATCATCATCGTACTAGTAGTAGTAGTAGTAGTAGTAGTAGTAGTAGAAATAGAAGGGCTGTCAGAATTGGCTTCCTGGCTTGAAGGACGAGATAGCCTGCGTGAAGAACATGCAGAGTCCAGGTAGCAGCAGAACACTATACAATTTGTGAACATTGGAACACGCACAAAAAATCAAGTGAGATAACATGTGACATTAGACATTAAATACAACTGAAAATATACCTGCATGGCACGAAAACTGTTGTACCGGTTTCTGAGCGACTACAATGAAACAGCTGACGTGGCAAATCGGACTCTCAACCAGTTTTACCAACATTTCGACATGTCAGTACAATGTAATTTATTTGAGTGTTTCTTTCAGCATGTATAATTATTTTGGCTGTGAATGCCCTACTTATAAGACTGTTCGCTACTTATTGAAATTACTCCGAAATTAGTTATCGGCTTTTGGAGGGTGACACGTCGTTGAATTCGCCTGTTTTAGAGCTACTAGAAGCAGAAATTGTTGGACTTCCATTAAAAATTAAGTTGACACGGATATTTATAAAAAGTATAGCTACGATAAGGAGCTATGCGTAGTTTAGATCGTTTAGTTAGGACCTTCTTAGAATTCACCTTGGTGAAAACAGAACTGCGGTATCTTAAACGGATCTGGAAATATATGAAGTGAACAGCGTAGCTGGATCGCCATGTATGTAATCCCGCTTAGCAAAGTTCAAAGGTGCATTTCGGAATAGCCTGAAATTCTTAATCGCCATCGCGTTTGCATTGCTGATTCGTGTGAGTTCCTTCTGTGCCTGGGAGAGCATCAGGGAGTGTGGAATATTGCAGTCAGTATTCCGTTCTTCATTTTCCCTGATTATGTCAACAGCTACACCTGTTTCCCTTCGCAGCACAACAGCGTCACATCGCCAGGCACAGCCTTCGTTTGGCCAGCCCTCAGAAGTAGGGACGCAGAAATATCGTGTAACTGCAGGAGAGCCCGTAAACTGGGAAGGTATTTGCCGGAAGCAAAAGCAACGGCCAACGGCTTGTAACTTATTACTGCCACCAGCTGGCTGCGAAAATACAATGGGCCCAATTTCACGCTTACTCCACCCAGGCGCGTGGAAGCAATGTCGTATATTAAGCGAGGGAGCAAAAATTCTGCTCTCCATGCGTGGTGTTCAGCGAACTGCTGCCGTAAATATTGCCCGTCGTCCCAGGTGTACAGCAAAGTAGGCAGCAGAGGGCTACATCGATTCATGTTCGTGACCCTGCGAGAGTTCCGTGACACGACGTCTTTTATGCAAGCGCCACCGAAGTACCTACTGCCATTATTCTGGATCTGCATATACACTCTTACTCAGCAACTCACTGTGGACTGCTTAGCGGAGCACACATCATAGCAGTCTTGCCAGTTCTGTTTCCTGTTACATTTGCGTATCGTGCGAGGGATAAATGAGTATGTACAGAGCGAACGGAATTGCACCCACAAATTTTCGGAAGGTGTTTAGGGATAACTTCTCAGTATTTTGGAATAGGGATCCAAAAAACCATCACAACAGTAAAGAAGCCTGTAATATGCAGTGACCAAAATGTATAACGCAAGACACGACTTCATGCAAGAACTCAGATGTAAAAGTATTCTAATGCGATCGCCATCGCTGAAGGAACAGCTCAGCTTGGGGTCACCGGACCGCTCTTCCGTTGCATTGAGTGAGCCCCTCACAAGATCTGTATATCGACAACTCTTCATAATGAACCTGTCTGTGCTGCTGTGTATGATCGTTTATGCACTACCACTACTGGAAAAGCAAATCCGGGACACAACCTAGGAATACTGATGCAAACTTGAGGGCAAAGGGTGAAGTGGGCTTTACTGCTATCAGTGAGTGAATGCTCCAAGTTTGCTTCGAACAAGACACATGGTGCATACCACTAACATTTGCATTATTATGAAGACATTTTCAGTGTCATACAGATTCAAACCTCTGTAGGGTAAGAAATCAAACGAAGTGCAACACCTGTGTAACGAGCTGCCAGAGACCATGAGTTCCTTATACCAAAATACTCAGATGGTCTCCCTGAACAACCTGCGAAAGTTTGTCGGTGGATTTCTGGTTCACCTTGCATGTACCTTACAAGTGCCTTTATCTTTCTCATCTTATCCTCGCGATCCCTATCCGACATATTCTTTGGTGAAAGCATAATGCTGTCTCAGTTTTCTTCAAATACAGGTTATCTCTTATTTACTCAATAGAATTTCGCGATAATGATTCCCATTTAATTACCAGAGAATTTCCGTTACACTTCGGTGTTGGCGGTACCGACCTGTTGCGATCTCGCAGCGTATCTTTGAAATCGTTCGATGTCTTCATGGCTACTTGACGAGGACTCCGAACACAGGAACAACACCTTAGAAATGATCGCACAAGCGTCTTGTATGTGATTTTCCTCCGCAGATGCATTGTATTTTTCCGGAATCTTCCCAATCTTCCATACTTCTTACATTCTACTGATTTTACATGATCGATCAATTTTATACTGCTTCTCTTCATTTGACTAAATACGAATGCGATGTGCTTTGCTCAGACTGCTCATCTTCGACCACGCACAGAAATATGGAACCACGAAAAGCAAAATACATCACCAAGCCTAATACTATGTAGGACAACCGTTGGCATCCAGAACAGTTCCCAGTCATCTCAGAACGGACGAATCCAGGTCCCGTACGGTTTCCAGTGGGATCTCATACCGTTCTTCCTGCAAAATAGTGGCAAGTTCAGGTCACGATGGTGGAGGTGGATGCTCACCACACACCCTTCTCTCCGAACTAGACCACGAAGGCTTAATAATATTGAGTTCTGGTAACTGTGGTGACCAGGGGACATGGGACGCTTCGTCCTCGTGCTTACAAAACCAATTTGGACGATGCAGACTATCTAGGAATACAGCATCACCTCAGGGGATCAAACACTGTACCATTGAATGGACATTTTCAACCAAAATGGTCACGAAGTATGAGACTTACAATGATGTAATTTTTCAGCTAAATTCAGTGTACATGTGTGAAACGTGAATTTACATTTATTTTTTAAGAATTTACTGCCGATTCATCAAGAACATTGACACGTTTAATCACACTAGGTGAGCGTGGAAGTAGTTGCCAGGAAGTAACTGATGGAAAATTACTTTTAACAAATGTGAATTTATTCCTAAAAGCCTTTTCAAAACAGATTTAAAATTATAAGCAGAAAAGCACCCTCGAAATATCAAGTTACAGTTTTATTTAGAGGCAAAGAACAACATTAACAGTAGGAGCCTTCGGGATGAGAAGCTTGCCTTCTCCCTTTCAACACGGCCGTAGTCATGACCGCTCACAACAACCTCTGAAAGAGTACACTGGTGCAAATCTGCAACACACCAGATTACTTTAAACAAAAAATTTTTTAACAACTCACACAAACATTTAAACTATGCACCCCGTAAGAGGAATGGACATGGTACAATCCTAAAATTATTTGCCACCGAAAGTGTAATTTTTTTAAGAACTCTTACGGTGGAAGGGTGGCAAGCTTATAACCTAAAATAACTATTTAAATAAAACCCATAAAATGCAAACTTACATAAAATGTACAACATGCTCTACATTACACATATACCACCCCGCAAGATGATAAGCAAGATAGAAACATATTTCAAGAATTCGGCCTTTAAGCAATAAATTCGTTAACACCGAATCCGAGAAACATGACAGAGGCAGCTATTAACGTACAGCACACAGACAGACAGACAGACAGACACTAACTGCCTAACAAATGTGGACGAGAGACAAACGAGCAAGGTGGGGACGAGATATTGACGAAGAAAACAAGTAAAATTTAACAAGTAAATGAACAGCCTATCTCCAGTCACTTAACTTCTAATAACAGCGATTTAAGGCGAAGACCTGGTGCAGCACCCTCAAAACGCTCTCCCGAACCGTCCGCTGCCAGCTGCTTCAACGGACGTAGGAAGGCGCGCCGATCTCCCGTCTCACGGCGTCGCAGCTCGCCCCGGCCAGACCGATGTTGTGGGTTGACTCCTGTTGCTCTCGTGTTGGCCGCGAAGCCACTACGCCTCGCTATACGGCGCGGCCCCTGGACTAACGTGGCGACCTCACATGCGCCGACGCTCAAGACGGACAAGTCATCTTGTGTCTCAATGCGCGACCGACCAACCGATCGAACGATCCAACCGCCAATGCCCATTGCCTGAGCAAACTCGAGCAGACTGGCGGCCTAACTCATACTAGCACTCCAGACGACCGACAGACCCTAACCGCCTCACCAACACGGGCGAGAGACAGACCCAGACTAACTTGGCTGATCAACTAACCATACTCGGCGACTCAGACTGACCTCCTTTAACGTATGGCAGACCGACCGATAGACAGACACTGCGCGACACTGAGCCGGCTAACCAACTGGCTGGACTCAGACTCACAGACTGACCTCCTGCCGAGTTTTTTTTTCTTTATTGAATTTCAATCCCCCCCCTCCGAAGGGGGCGGGCTGGCAGCAGCTTAGTATGCCGCTCTTCAGCCTACAGACTTTGTTTGAAAAAGATGAAGAGAATAAATAATAAAAACAGGCGATAAAATCGGAGACTTAAATAGTAACATGGCGAAAAAAATGTGGAACTTAAAACACAGAACAGAGGGATGATGATGCTAATAAAATACATACGAAGCAGACATGTAAAATAAGAGACAGACAATTAAAAAACACGGCGACAGTCTAGTTTATGTTCGCAAAAGACATAAAATTCACACCCAGCAACAGCATGGTTTCTGTCTGCAACACTAGAAAGACGAACAACACTGAACATTCACTGGAACACTGCACTAAAAAGATGGCAAATGTGACATATCACAGCCGAGAGCAGGTTGGGGGAAACTGGACAGATGATGGTAAAATAAAAAAGGGGGGAAGGAGAGGAAAAGCGAAGGGGGGGGGAGGGAGGAAAGAAGCCGATGGAGAATGAGGACCCATAAGAGGGCTGGGGGGTGCTGGGCAGATGCGACGAGGAGTGGGGAAGGCAGAGGAGGGGAATACAAAAGGACTTGGGGGGGGAGGGGAGAAGGGAGGTAGAGAGAGGTTTGGCAGGGAGAAAACAGGATGGAAGAGGGGGGGAGAAGAGGGAGGCCCTGGAAAGGACGGAGGGAAAAGAGGGGTGAGGATCAGAGTTGATAGGAGGGATAGATGGAGGGAGAGAGGGCATCATCTGGGAGGTGTAGTTGATGGAAGCCACCTTGGGAAAGGAGATGAAGGGTGAGGACACAACAGTGAAGGCGTGGCAGGGGCGGGGATGGGAGAGGAGAGGAGCAACCAGGGGGTGAGGGGGATCAAGGCGGCGGGAGGTGTAGAGTATGTGGATATGTTCGAGGATTAGGAGCAGATGGGGAAAGGAATGAGGTCATAGAGGATCGGCAAGGGGGATGGGAGGCGTATACGGAAGGCGAGGCGGAGTGCATGATGCTGAAGGATCTGGAGGGACTTATAGAATTTGGTGGGGGGGGGGAGGCAGATATCCAGGCGGGACTGGCATAACAGAGGATGGGACGGATTAAGCATTTGTAGGTGTGGAGAATGGTAGAGGGGTGCAACCCCCATGTCCGGCCAGAGAGGAGTTTGAGGAGTCGGACACGGTTGTGGGCTTTGGATTGGAGATGAGGGATCCAGGTGAGGTGACGGTCAATGGTGAGGCCAAGGTAGGTGAAGGTGGGGGGAGAGGCGGACAGGACAGGCGCAGATAGTAAGGGAGAAATCCAGGAGTCGGAAGGGGCGAGTGGTACGACCTACAATGATTGGCTGGGTCTTGGAAGGATTGATTTTCAGGAGCCACTGGTTACACCATGCGGCAAAACGGTCAAGGTGATTCTGGAGGGGCTGGGGGGAGGGGTTGGGCATATCTGCCGTGTACAGGAGGTAGAAGAGAGGGGAGAAGACAGAGCCCTGAGGCACACCTCCTGCCGAGCTCATAGCGCCCCTTAAATGCACGTGAACAGGCAACCTTTTCCCTTTTCCACCAGAGTGAGATACCAAAGCTGCGACTGCCACAGCGGCGCCACCGCCAGAAACGGAGGGCGACTGCTTTACACTACGCGTTGCGGCGCGCTCTGCAAAACAGCAAATTTTACTACGGTTCAATGTGAATACTCTCTCCAAAATATGACGCGAATTGAGTAAGTGGTAAAGAAGAAATAAATTAAAACTCTCGCTTGAGGCCGCAGTTTTCCGCGTGCAAAGCGAATATGTAATAGGCAATAAACGTCTCTTTCTTCGCCATTTTTGGGAGGTGACCAGCGATAAAAATTTTCGTAAAGGCTTGAAACTGTGTGTAAAGTTTGTTGCAAGTCACTAAGTGCTCTCATTCTCAAATACTCTGCGTATTCGCGCGTCGTGGGCTACGTGTCATTTTCACCTCCATGTCCACTCATTTGATAAATACATGGTTCTTAGGACACAGCGATTGTTTCCAGACTGTGAGTTAAATGTGTAACAAATTTGGTTACGATCAATCCAGTGGTTTAGGTGGAAATGTGAAACATACGCACATACATACATACATACATTTTTGTGACATGTATGGACTACGTACATGGAAAACATTTGAGGTCCGATTACGTTTTCTTGGTGCACACCCGATATTACGTTTCTGTGGAACATTTGTAGTCGTGTGTAACGTACTGGGTTCTATTATCAAAATACTCCTGGAGCCAATCAAATACCTGCGAAAATCGCATCTTGGTGAATGGTCTATGAACGGTTACAAAGCCGAACGACTTTTTGGAAATCTAGTAATACGAAATATACAACTTTGCATGAATATGATGTTTGCAAAATGTAGTGCATGAATAAAGCAAGCTGCGTTTCGCTCGAGTAACTTTTCATAAATCCGTGCAGATCCTATTAAATTCGCTGGCTTTCCTGTAGGAACCTCAAAAAGTTAAATTGTGCTGCGGATACTGAAAAGATACGCGTCGGTGATATTACTGTGAAGCTTTGTGTATCCATTCCTTTATTCTACACTCTTCTCCGGTGACAAGAAACTATTTGATGCACTACAAAATGAGCAAATTCCGTGGCGTTATCAATGTAAAACTTAACTATAATTTCTTAAGGGCCCGATTTCTTTTTCGCTTTGGATGGTCTTAACTGGTTTCACTGTCAGGGCAGCTAAAATCAGTTTCTCATTTTTGAGCTAAAATTGTTTGTAATTTAAAGACCAACCCCTTTAACTCTGAAACTAGCAAAACTGAGCATATTTACAACAGCTAATGTAATACAGTTTATCATTACAGCATTAAGATGGCTATGTAGTGTACGGTTTATTTAGCCGTTTAAAGTATATTACAGTGAGGCGACAAAGGTCATGGGATAGCTGTTAACATCGTGTCGGGACACTTTTTGCCCGGAATATTGCAGCAAATAGACGCGGCATGGACTGAAGTCGTCGGCAATCGCCTGCAGAAATACTGTGCCATGCCGCCTCTATAACCGTCCGTAATTGCGAAAGTGTTGCCGTTGCTGGAAATTGTGTACAAAATGACCTCTCGATTAGTGCTGTAAATGAAACTACCTGGCAGATTAAAACTGTGTGCCGGACCGAGACTCGAACTCGGGACCTTTTTCTTTCGTTGGCAAGTGTTCTGTTAACTGAGGTACCCAAGCACGACTCACGAGCCGTCCTCACAGCTTTGCTTCCGCCAGCACCTCGTCTGCTACCTTCCAAACTTCACAGAAGGTCTCCTGCGAACCATCGAAGACTAGCACTTCTGGCAGAAACCATATTGCGGAGTCATGGCTTAGTCACAACCTGAGGGAGGTTTCCAGATTGAGGTTCTCTCTCTGTAGCGGGTCGGCTGTATCCTTTTCAAGTGCACCATCCCAGCATTCGCCTCAATCGATTTAGAGACCGATGATGCAAACCTCTGCCGGATAGGGCAGATGGGGATTTGAATCGCCATCATACCGAATGAGTGTCAAGTGTTTTTCACTGCGACATGTCGCTCTGTTACTCTCATAAATAGGTAGCGTGGCTTCAAAAGGCTCTGAGCACTATGGGACTTAATAGCTATGGTCATCAGTCCGCTAGAACTTAGAACTACTTAAACCTATCTAACCTAAGGACATCACACAACACCCAGTCATCACGAGGCAGAGAAAATCCCTGACCCCGCCGGGAATCGAACCCGGGATAGGTAGCGTGGAAATACAATGCCACAAACTACTTGGTCATACTTACCATATCTTTAAAAGATGGGCCATTGAGCATAAATTGTGTAACAAATAAATTAAAGCAGCAGAGATGCACCTCAGCCTGTAACTTGACGCAAACTACCAGTTTTTTACCAGATGATTCACAACATTTATTCGCAACTAAATATCTGATTTTAAAGAATGAAGTAAGTTATGTACGCGTGTTTGGCGACACAGCCTCTTTTTGTGTATGCCGCCTTGTTCGGGGGGGGGGGGGGGGGGAGGAGGAGGTGCTTTAAGGACACAAAACAGCTGAGGCCAAAAGCGCCCAGACCAGGACTTTTCTAGCTAAAGTACTTTGCGGTCCTTGAAGTTTGTCGAGACATAGGAGGCTAAAGGGCATCAGTAGGTGGCTGAAAGTATAATGAATAATAATAGTAAGCATGCTACAGCAATCAACCCAGTTACTGACTGTCTATCATTGGGCATCTCAGACGCTCTCTTCGTCGACGACTTCAGCACTGTATCGACCATGTCTACTCGTGGAGCATCTACAATGGCTTCCACTTTTCCACCGAAAGAAACCGTCTGTAAATCACGTCTAGTTGGTCTTTTATTCGTCAAAACGACAAAATACTTTGAGTTAATATTCGTTGAAACCCATGTTGGTCCTTCCATATATCCTACTTATCAGCTCTCTGTATCCGTTCCCCGAATGACCTTGCGGTCAAGCGACACCAAAGCGGACCGGTCGGTTCTCCATTTCTACTGGTCCTTAGTCCGATCGAAGCCCGACTACATCGTGTATTCATCTGCACGACCGTCTGTTTTACGTCACCTCAATCCGATTCACCACACGGAATCCACGAACCCCTTGAGCCGTGCGTGGCCCGTGTTCGTGGCGTCTCTTATTTAACACCCTGTTTTTACCGTACTGCCGCCTCGTTATTTTAATTTTCAATTACTGGTGTCACTGAGTCGCTGCCTTGCCTACCCTTGAGCGGCAGCAGGAGCGCCTATCGATATAGGCCCTGCCGTATTATCTTTGCTGGATTGCTATTGCTACCTGGTTATCGTGTGTGGTGGAACGAGTTGGAACGCTCCAGGAGTTAGTTCGGACCTGGCAGTGTTTGAGTTGGCACGCGGTACAAGTTCAGTCGGGGCACGGCAGCAGTGAGGTCCGGACCGCCATGGCTCGCCCGACGGTTGCCGACACACATGATTGGAGTGGCGACGACTTTGGTTGGTCGTCGGTCGGTACTCTTGCCGGACGACGTGTATTTGGCCGGCGATCGCGTATGCGTTGGCTGCGTGTGTCGACTCGTGTTTCGTCCCTATTATTGTACAGTAAATGCCGTTAGCATTTTCTAGTTCTTCGTGCAAGTGTTCGAGAAACTGTGTGTAGTTTGGGTGATTTTTACTGAAAACTTATTTTAAATGTTGTCGGCGTACTGGTTCTGAGGAATCGGTCGGTTGGCGTGGAGCAGTGAGGAATTCTCGGCGAGGCGTAGTTTGGCGGGGGCCCGCTGGCGCTCTCTACGCGGTTTCGGAGAGTGTGGCGCTTTCCCATTGCTACGAGGTCCATGGCTCACCGACTCTGGACACGAAATTTGAGTTTTGATTTAACCTACCAGCAAGTCAAGAATGTTCACATTGTGTCGATTGGAGCTCGTTGTCAGCTGTTGGGATATTCCCGCGAGCAACAACGTGGTTTTCAAGTTGGAAAATTCTAGCCACCCTACGGTGGGGTTTCACTGTATTTCTTTATTTGAAGTGAAGTGCACCAGCGGAATCTTCTGCCTTGTGGCCTTTAACGTTCCGATTACCTGCCATGGATGTTGACGTAAATTTCAGGCAGTGTAGTTTCCTCATCGTGCTGTTGCTGTCCAGCACGGTGTGTATTTTGATAGCTCCATTTGTGATTGGTCGTGGGCGCCAATATCTTCTACATTGTTCCTTTGAACTCCCTGTTGTGGCCTGGTCGGGTGAAGTGGAAGTTATCTTGCGGTGCGTCCGCTGACTGTAGGTGGGCTGAGTTGTTATCGGATCGTGAATGATTGACCCGATTGCCTGTCTCACCTAAGCGAGCGTTAGTGTTTGAATTACAGGCCAACCCTCGAATATCTGGGCGCTCCTTGTGTACTGTCTTATTTCTTTTTTAATTTGTTCTTGTTGTTGGTACTTGTATGGCTTCTAGCCGATTTTGTGTTTTAAATTATTGTTTTACTCGTAAGGCCTTCAGCCTAGTTTAAAGTACTGTATCATGTAAGCCCTTTGGCATTTTAATTTTTTTTTGAATTTTTAAGTCTTCGGCCTTCAGACGATTTGAATTCAGCTTGTTTGCTTCAGCCTAACTAAAGAACTGTTTTAAGATAAGGCTTGCCTTTTAAATTTCTGATTATGCTTGCATTTTAAGTTATTGGCCTTCAGCCGTTTTTAAATTAAAGTGGCTTTCAGCCGGTAATTAAATCCCAAAGATTAAAGCTGTGTGTTTAAAAATTTTTTTGGGCTCTTGTAATGTTTGATCAAATAATAAAGTTGTATGTTCGAGTGTAACTGACAGCCCATTATGTTGGCCCCCTTTCCACAATTTATTCTACCTGTCCTTTCTTGTCCTGTCCTGCGGGTTAAGCAGGGCACTTCATCCCTACTCGGAAGCTGCCGAGTATCCATTGTCATTCCGGTACAATGTCGTCGTCCTCAAATATGTTCGCTCATTGTATTCTATGTCTAACCACCAGTATTATGCTTTCTTTTTTGATCAATCATTCGGCTGCCAATATAAGATAAACTCTACTTTTTTGTTGCCTACTAGAATTCGTTTTCGTATCTTAATTCGTAAGTTTCATCCCACGTTACTTCTTACGTCCCCCATTGGTGAGAATCTTCCGCCCCCCTCCCCGTGCATCTTGTACCTATTTCGCTTCCAAAGAACACCACTCCGGTTTCGGTCATTCGCTCGACATCTCTGGAGTTCCCTACACAGTTTGGGAGGCCTCCTTCATTTGTACCGATTACTCTAAGAATGACCATGGCACCTTTGTTGTTGGCGAAGAGTTCCTTAGATATAGCCTCAGAGATCAGTGGTCCGATTTTCAGTGTAGAGCTGCTTGCCTTGTCTCAGGCCTCCTTGTGTATCCTGTGAAAGGAATTTCCTAATCCGTCATACATTCTGAACCCATCAGTGCTCTCCAGTGCCTCCTTGTACTGCACGGGTACCATTCTTTAGTACGAGGGCTTTTTCTTTAAGGTCTGATGGGTCGCAAATTAAAAACCACAGTGAAATCAAAAATAAATTAATTTCAACCTTTAGCTACACCTTCCAACTACTCTAAATAGTTGCTACTCCGACTTAGACGTTTCTCCTAGAGTGGTACCAAATTTGCAAACCCGCATCATAGACAGCTACCATCAATGCTTTCTGTTGTTTCTCTATGCTGGTCTGCAGCATATTGTCTGTGCCTAGATGCTGTCCTCAAAGCCAGTGGTTGATGTGAACAAAGAGATGAAAATTAGACAGCCAACTCCGGGCTGTATCGTAGTTAATTAAATATTTCCTATTGAAATCACTGCGGGAGAGTCTTAATTGCAACTGCAGTGTGCAGCCGAGCGTTGTCATGAAGAAAGACGATATGCCTTCTCGCTTCTTCTGAATTGCGCTTCGTAGACAATTTTCTCGAAGCGCCTGATCCACCTCGCTGAACAAGATCACCGACTGACACTCTCTTTCTTCCCTGACTACCTGCATCACGAACATCAATACGTCCTCCTTCAAAGTTCCTGCACCATTGCCGCACTTTGTTGTTACCCATGATAGTTACTTTAAGTGGGCTGCATGAAATCAGGAGGATGAAGTAATTGAATGACTGCACACGCTTTACACTTGGCGAGAGGCACTATTATTCTAGCCATCTTTACAGGCTCACTGTGCACTGAGAAGAGGCAATTTCGACGTGATGCGATCGATAGGTACACTAGAGACACTGTGAAACAAATCTGCGGTAAGCTTAATCGGATGTTCACTGTGGTTTTAATATCACGGCCGATCGGACCTTGATTAAAAAATAACCCTTGTGCAATAGATTCAGGCATGTTTTCATTCACTCGCTGGCACTAATGTGTCGCTTGTACAGGCTCCTAGATGTAGGGGACTGAGAATGCTGACGGCGGCTGTCAAGGATGAAGCTCTGCTAACTAGGCCTTTAATTGTTCAGTCCATTCGAATGACCTCAGTGTTGATATACATGGGAACATTGTATCACGCTGGAACAATAATTTGTCGTCTCTTCAAATGGTTCAAATGGCTCAGAGCACTATGGGACTTAACATCTGAGGTCATCAGTCCCCTAGAATTAGAACTACACTTCTGGTCATTAAAATTGCTACACCACGAAGCTGACATGCTACAGACGCGAAATTTAACCGACAGGAAGAAGATGCTGAGATATGCAAATGATTAGCTTTTCAGAGGATTCACACAAGGTTGGCGCCGATGGCGACACCTACAACGTGCTGACATGAGGAAAGTCCCCAACCGATTTCTCATACACGAACAGCAGTTGTCCGGCGTTGCCTGGTGAAACGTTGTTGTGATTCTACAGAACATAACACTTCCTATTCCGCATGGAACCTTCCGAAGGTTCTTGCAGGGCCATACGCACGAATAGCCGTCTGAAAAGGTGACCTGTCGTCTCTAACTGAATGTCCAGCTGTGGTGTTAGTGTGCAAATTCCAGCCTTCGTTGCCGATGAACAACAGTCATCATGAGCCTTCGAACCGTTGCAGAGGCCCATAGGCAGCAACGTTCGCTGAATGTTCCTTAAAGAGACACTGTTCGTTACCCTTTGGTTCATGTGGAAGATTAGTTGCTCAACAGTTGCATGTCTATTCACCTGTACACATCTCCACAGCCGTCATTCATCCCAGTCGTCACTGGTCAATACTGCCCCACAGTCGCCTCGCCGCCAATTTTGCATAGCGTCATTTTGCCAGGCTCAGTATATTTTAACACGGCGGCAAATGAGCACTTTACAGACTTGGCGTTTTTGGAAATGCTTCCACCCTTGGCCCCAAACCAATGGCCATGCTCTTGGATGTAAAATAAACCACTGTGTTTTCGCTTTACGACGACGACTGCACTGTGTTGTGCATCTACCAGACACACTTTATATACCCTCCACTGCTAGTGCTGCCACTAGCAATCTGTGACTGGTTATTTCACGTTGACGTCGAATATAGACGTTGGTCACATCAGTATGACTGGATAGTGTATAACAACTAGCTTTATGTCAGTTTTATCAGAGCTACAAAGTTCTTCAGTTTGTTGGCAAGACGTGAAGTCATGTACATGCTTTGAAATGTTAATGACTATGAAACACTTTGCAAAACACTTTTGTATCGTCAGGGACGATATTTCTTTCATTGTGGGGAAATCTGTGGCTTCGATTTATGTTGTTTACCGAAAGAAATATGAAAACCATCTTTAGGTGGCTGCGAGGGTTGCTAGGCAGTAGACAGGATCCACGCAGAATATTGTGACCGGCAGATGCGCAAACAGCAGGGCACTCGTGGAAAGAGCGGTAGTGGTGGGGGCTGTGGATACGTGCTGCAGGGGAAATGACGAGCGCTGGGTGGGATGTGCCATTCAAAAACTGACGCCTACACTCACATGTTTTGTAAATATTAAGCAGGGCCCCTCCACTGCCACATTTTCATGGTAACCATTCAAAAAGATCTGCCACCTCTGCTTTGGTTGGTATCTGAATAGAATTCCGCAGAAAATGCAGCGATTTATTTTCGCCTGGCTTGTTAAGTATTTGTAGCTTTCAGAGGAGAGACACGAGTGGCGAATTTTGAGTAAAACCTACACATTTCTATACTCGCCATGTTAAAATTTGGTTCTTTTGCCAAAACACAGCGGAGTTTACAGTCTCACCCCACTAACATATTGTGCAGACGCAGTTTAGAGAAAATTCTGAAACAGTAGTTTATTGAGAGAGCCGTGTGCGGCTCGCGTTGATGCCCTTCGTAGCTTGGCATCTTGTAATAGCGATAGTGGCGTCTCGTTTTCTTAGTGTGTTCACTGGAGCCACCAAGTTTGCTCGCCTTGTCTCTCCGTGAGTGGCAGCAACAGCACTTATCGACAGCGCGTACTACGGTACCATCTTTGGAGCGGCCTCTAGTATTTCCAGGTCGTCGTGCGTCGAGCGAGGGGAGTTGAGACGGAGCAGCAGTGAGGTCCGGACAGCCAGTACTCGCCCGACCGCTGGCGATACACACATGCACTGTCCGACGGAAGGATTTGGTCGCGAGAGTGCACGACCACGTCAAAGACCGGGTTCAGCGAGTTTTAGTTGAATGCATCATGATATTCGTGTAGTGCAATTTTCACATGTGTGTGTGTATGTCCACCTGTCAAAGTGTTCTTACGGCAATAAATTGGTAATCGGCGATTTATATTGGGTCCTTTCCCGTGCCTGACTTGATTGGGGACGACCACTGGTTGGTCGTTCGTTCGTTCGTCGCAGCGGACGACGTGCATTTGGTCTTCCGACCGCTTGTGGCTTCTCTGTGTTTGTGCCGACTTGTAATTCGTCCGTGCTGTTTCACAGTGACTGGTTTTAGTATTGTGAGTTGTTGGTGGAATTGTTTTCCTGGATCCGTGAGTAACTTGTGGTTTCGAATGAGCAGTTATTTTAATACTGTTTGCGTATTGGGTTTCTACATTTACATCTACATTTATACTCCGCAAGCCACCCAACGGTGTGTGGCGGAGGGCACTTTACGTGCCACTGTCATTACCTCCCTTTCCTGTTCCAGTCGCGTATGGTTCGCGGGAAGAACGACTGTCTGAAAGCCTCCGTGCGCGCTCTAATCTCTCTAATTTTACATTCGTGATCTCCTCGGGAGGTATAAGTAGGGGGAAGCAATATATTCGATACCTCATCCAGAAACGCACCCTCTCAAAACCTGGCAAGCAAGCTACACCGCGATGCAGAGCGCCTCTCTTGCAGAGTCTGCCACTTGAGTTTATTAAACATCTCCGTAACGCTATCACGGTTACCAAATAACCCAGTGACGAAACGCGCCGCTCTTCTTTGGATCTTCTCTATCTCCTCCGTCAGACCGATCCGGTACGGATCCCACACTGATGAGCAATACTCAAGTATAGGTCGAACGAGTGTTTTGTAAGCCACCTCCTTTGTTGATGGACTACATTTTCTAAGCACTCTCCCAATGAATCTCAACCTGGTACCCGCCTTACCAACAATTAATTTTATATGATCATTCCACTTCAAATCGCTCCGCACGCATACTCCCAGATATTTTACAGAAGTAACTGCTACCAGTGTTTGTTCCGCTATCATATAATCATACAATAAAGGATCCTTCTTTCTATGTATTCGCAATACATTACATTTGTCTATGTTAAGGGTCAGTTGCCACTCCCTGCACCAAGTGCCTATCCGCTGCAGATCTTCCTGCATTTCGCTACAATTTTCTAATGCTGCAACTTCTCTGTATACTACAGCATCATCCGCGAAAAGCCGCATGAAACTTCCGACACTATCTACTAGGTCATTTATATATATTGTGAAAAGCAATGGTCCCATAACATTCCCCTGTGGCACGCCAGAGGTTACTTTAACGTCTGTAGACGTCTCTCCATTGATAACAACATGCTGTGTTCTGTTTGCTAAAAACTCTTCAATCCAGCTACACAGCTGGTCTGATATACCGTAGGCTCTTACTTTGTTTATCAGGCGACAGTGCGGAACTGTATCGAACGCCTTCCGGAAGTCAAGAAAAATAGCATCTACCTGGGGGCCTGTATCTAATATTTTCTGGGTCTCATGAACCAATAAAGCGAGTTGGGTCTCACACGATCGCTGTTTCCGGAATCCATGTTGATTCCTACATAGTAGATTCTGGGTTTCCAAAAACGACATGATACTCGAGCAAAAAACATGTTCTAAAATTCTACAACAGATCGACGTCAGAGATATAGGTCTATAGTTTTGCGCATCTGCTCGACGACCCTTCTTGAAGACTGGGACTATCTGTGCTCTTTTCCAATCAGTTGGAATCCTCCGTTCCTCTAGAGACTTGCGGTACACGGCTGTTAGAAGGGGGGCAAGTTCTTTCGCGTACTCTGTGTAGAATCGAATTGGTATCCCGTCAGGTCCAGTGGACTTTCCTCTGTTGAGTGATTCCAGTTGCTTTTCTATTCCTTGGTGAAAGCTGCGACCGGACATCAGTTCAGATGGGGGCACAGCAGCGAACAGGTCCGTGTAGTGGGCGGGCAAGCTGGGGCCGCTGGCGGCGTGCTGCCACTGTCGGATTGACGAGGGCTAGCTGCGAGGACGACGACTTCGTTGCACACCGAAGCCTGGACGTTTAAGTTGAGTGAAGAGTTAACTGCTAATGCAACCTCGACTATTCTGAGATCTCGCCTTTAGTCGGTGGGTTGTTGCTCCCAGGGCCATTGAACCTGGCGGCAACGAGTGAAGTGTTACGAGGCGGTGAAATATTGCACCCATCATTCTCTGTGTGTTACTCATCATTGAATTTAGTATTATTCTTATTAGTGAAGTGCAACCAGGGGTATTTTCTGCCTCGTGGCCGCTAACGCCCCAGTTACGTGCCCTGGAGGTTAGCGTACTTTCCCGGCAGTGTACCTGTCCTCGTCGTGTTGATGCTGTCCGACACGGCGTGTAGTTCGACAGCCTTTTGTATAGCACTGTGCCTTTTTTTTTTTTGGGAGGTCTACCTTGGTTCTAGTGTTTTCTTCGGCCTTGATGTTTTCTGAAGACATAGCGCTCTTCGCCCTTGCCTAGAAATATTCCATCGTTGTACCGGTGATTGGACGTTGGACGCATTGGTTAGTCGGTCGGTCGGCGCTTGAGATGCCCCTAGTTTGAGTTGCCATCCTCTTACTTTAGTAGAACTCTTAGCTGCCTGTCTCACCATACTTTATGTTTGAGTTACCTTACCAGGCCGACCCTTGGAACACTTGTCGAGAACCGTTTGAACTGACTCCTTAGATTGTGATGTTTGTTTTAAGGGTAAATGGTTGAAATGGCTCTGAGCACTATGCGACTTAACTTCCGAGGTCTTCGGTCACCTAGAACTTAGAACTAATTAAACCTAACTAACCTAAGGACATCACACACATCCATGCCCGAGGCAGGATTCGAACCTGCGACCGTAGCTTTTAAGGATACTTGTAATTTTCTAATTCTTGTTTTAATGGTTCTAATGGCTCTAAGCACTATGAGACTTAACATCTGAGGTCATCAGTCCCCTAGAACTTAGAGCCACTTAAACCTAACTAACCTGAACGCATCACACACATCCATGCCAGAGGCAGGATTCGAACCTGCGACCGTAGCGGTTCCAGACTAATTATTGTTGGTCTGGCCTTCAACCGAGCAATAATTTCACCTTTTCCTGCGATAAGACCTTCAGCTATCATACAGTCAATTGTGTGTGTGTGTTTTTTTTTAATTTTAATTTCTTTAAATAAAGTTTGCGTATTTGTTGTGCAGCTGAGAGTAACTAATTACGGCCCCGGCAAAAACCGTAACGTCGGGCCCGGTGGCCGAGCGGTTCTAGGCGCTACAGTCTGGAACCGCGCGACCGCTACGGTCGCAGGTTCGAATCCTGCCTCGGGCATGGATGTCTGTGATGTCCATAGGTTAGTTAGGTTTAAGTACTTCTAAATTCTAGGGGACTGATGACCTTAGAAGTTAAGTCCCATAGTGCTCAGAGCCAGACAACCACAATCGTAACCTTATCCTGCCCCATCCTGAGATCCCATCTCATTATATTTATTAGGTAAGATTCTGAGAAAAAGTAAGGTCAGCATCTTATGAAAACGCAGATACTCGGTACAAAATAAGTGTGTAATGTTTTTCCAAAAACCCATAGCATTTCTCGCTTGACCAGCTATCGACAACCCTTAAAATTACATTCTTTTATACAGATTGTCTGTAGTTAGTGGAATAAAACGGTAGACAATAAATTTTTTTATGATAACTATACGGAAAAATATTCTCCTATTTGCACGCCAAAATCTCGAAAATGGCTCTGAGCACTATGGGACTCAACATCTTAGGTCATAAGTCCCCTAGAACTACTTAAACCTAACTAACCTAAGGACATCACACACACCCATGCCCGAGGCAGGATTCGAACCTGCGACCGTAGCAGTCCCGCGGTTCCGGACTGCAGCGCCAGAACCGCTAGACCACCGCGGCCGGCTCCAAAATCTCGGTGCGATACCTCAAACCGTTATGAAATATGAGGAATGTTGTGGATATTTCATTCTGGCTTTACTGAACGAGCGAGGTGGCGCAGTGGTTACACACTGGACTCGCATTCTGGAGGACGACGGTTCAATTCAACATTCGGCCTTTCTAATTTAAGTTTTCCGTGACTTCCCTAAATCGCTTCAGGCAAGCGGGATGGTTCCTTTGCAGGGGCACGGCCAACTTCCTTCCCCATCCTTCCCTAACCCAATGAGACCGATGACCTCGATGTTCGGTCTCTTCCATCAAATCAACCCAACCTCTGGCTTTACTGTTGACGCGCTGCGATCGCAGATGAGTGTGCTACGTCAGATCAGGTTTCTCGAGATTGATGATGGGCAGAGATATTCACCCAAGTCCAAAGAAAAAATATTTTATATCCAGCACCATTTATGTAATACGCACCAAACGCAGAATCACAGCGATCCCTATTTTTCATTTCACACTTTTCGGAATTTTACAGTGTCTTACATATAAATATCACAATAGCTACGACCGTTAACGAAATTATACGCATATCATAATGAACCTGACATGTAGATCTGCAAATAAAGCAAAAGTGGTTTTCTTTTACCGAGCAGTTTGTGTAAAATCGTTTGAGAAACGCTGCAGGACTTGAGCTTGATTCTATCATCGCCGACTCGACTGGCCGAAAAGGGGCAGACAGTGTTGGCCTCCCTCCACCCCCCCCCCCTCCCACCCCAAAGAACAAACGAATTAACTCACCCAGCGCTTTGGACGAAAATTGGTGACTGCGCATCAGCTACGTTACCTCTCTCTCTCTCTCTCTCTCTCTCTCTCTCTCTCCCCGCCTCCCTCTATCCCTTCCTCCCTCCCTCCCTACCTCTATTCTATGGCTGAAGCACTATTGTTATTTTATTTGGCTGTTTCCATCTTGTAATCTAAAGGAAGTGTTTTATATTTCGTAAAGGCCGTCTATTACAGAACCAATCACACTATGAACAGTGGCTTTCATAAGTAAGATGCAACGGTTCTCACTGAATAGACGCTACTGAAGTAATTACATATCGCTTCACCGCCCCACGCCTCAAAGGCAAGTCCTGTTAACAAAAATTATGACTTTGATAGGCAATAGTTGGGCTCGCACTTGACACTGATGGGCGCTCTGTCCCTTGCAAGGACAAACGCACAATTAACGAATCAAGGGGTCACTGCTGTGTTGCTATACATGTCAACTCATGGTGTCAGCCAGCCCGGCTAGCCGCGCGATCTAAATCGCTGCTTCCCGAGCGGGAAGGCGTGCCGGTCCCCAGCGGATTAGTGTCGAGGGTGCCTGTGGGTGGTTTTCCATCTACCTCGACTAATGCGGGATGATTCCACGTATTCAGCCTCAGTTACACTATGTCGGCGATTGCTGCTCGAACACTGTCACCACGTACGCGTATAACATAATTACTGTACCACGCCAACATTTGGGGCTACACTCGTCTGGAATGAGACGTTCCCGAGGGGTGAGGGGTCCACTGGGGGCCGAACCGCACAAAAACCCTGGATTCGGTGTGGGGCGGCGGTGGGGTGGGTGGACTGCTGTGGCCTGTTGTGGGGCTGTGAACCACTGAGAGATGTGGCGGGGCGAAGCCTCTCCGTCGTTTCTAGGTCTCCGGTTTGATACACGATAAACAATGCACATGGTCTTAAAAGGACGATCTCGTTAGCAGAGATGCTGCAAGGATAGTACAAATATTCTATACCTTCGTTATGTCAGTTGCTTCTCTAATTAAATTTACTAAAGCGAGTGTATTCCCAATATCTCACATATGACTCCAACAGTGGTATACAACTACTTTGTAGTGATGTCTACTTCCAGGTAGAGCAAATTTAGATATTTCTTTATTTACTTTTTGTCTCACTGAAACTGTCAAAAGAAAAAAAAAATCAGAGAACGTCATAACAAACACCGAATCGACGATAAACAAAAAAGTTGCCAGATGGGACAACTTTAAAATTTAGCTACAGTGACTCTGGCGTAAACCAGTGGAAGTGGTCCCAGTGATTGTCAGCACACTGGAAGCAGTGCCAGAAGATATTCATGGGCACATGAAAACCACTGATATTGATAAAACAGTTGCATGAAAACTACAAAAAGCCACTGTACTGGGACCTGCACAAACCATCCACCAATACATCACACAGTCCTAAGCACAAGGTAAATGTGGACTGGCTAAAAATACGAAAACCACCAAAATCATCATTTTATGTATTTACTGTACTATTAGTAATAATAATAATAATAATAATAATAATAACTACATGTGATTGCAATTCATTTCACAGAGCATAATAGTAGGCAGGGAAAATGGAAGATGTTAGGAAACCTATTGCCATTAATGTGTAACTAACTGAGAACACCATTGGAAACTGAAGTTGGGATGGCTGTGTCAGGTAAATAAATTCTCTCTACATTGAAAAACCTTTCTAACGAAGACTTAGAACTGGGAAGACAAGAAAGTTGTGGCAGAAAGAAGGGATTGGTCGATACCACACATTATGAGACGTCAAGCGATCACCAGTTTAGTACAGGAGGGATGTGTGGGTAGTAAAAATCGTATAGGGTGATCAAGAGATGAATACAGTAAGCAGATCCATAATGATGGGGGTTGCAGTAATTATTTGGAGAAAAAGAGGTTCGCACATGATAGAATAGCATGGAGAACTGCATCAAACCAATCTTTGGACTGAAGACCACCACCACCACCACCACCAAAACAAAAATTAACAAAATTCTCTGAATCCATTAGAACTCACTACTTAGATTCATTGTGCGGTCCTCAAGTACTAGCAACAACTTACTGTCAAAGGATACTTGTGGACTACTCTTGGATCTGCAGAGTAATTTGACTTCAGTAAGTCGCCGTAGCAGGATGTCACGTTTATGTTCTGTGGTGGCTTACCTGAAACAAAAGAGAAACAATAATTAGTGACCGGTTCCGTGGTAAAGGACCAGTGCACCTGCCTAAAATTTTCAGATTGATAGTGATTACCATTAACGCTATGCAGTGGATTTTTCTTGCCTCTTTGAGTGAATTGTGTAATAGTCGCTACTATGTGCGGGAATGGGGGATAGTTTCACAACAGTATACCGAGATAAGTATCCTCAAAAATTTTAACACAGAGAGGATTTTCTCACTTTTCCACATATTCAAGGCTGCTCTTTAATGTTAACTATACACTTAAGACATAATTTTTGTGAGACGACAGGAAGTTATCAGCATGAGCAGGCATTGATTAGAGCATATGCATTGTTAATATATGTGCGACCTTTATGACGGCTCTCCTTCAAATAGTATCTTTTGGAGTTGATGATGATGATGATGTTTGGTTTGTGGGGCGCTCAACTGCGTGGTTATCAGCGCCCGTACAATTACCCAATCTTTGCTCAGTCCAATTTCGCCACTTTCCAGGATGATGATGAAATGATGAGGACAACACGAACACCCAGTCATCTCGAGGCAGGTGATCTTTTGGAGTTGAGAACAAGCACGCAGTTTGGTCATTCCATAGTAAATCTTGCAGTGGGCGTTAGGGGTTTGGAAGCAGCTAATAGGGAAAGGAACGTCTCTAAGCACATACCACAGGCAGAATGCTGGTCCCAAGAATTTCTCGCACCAGTATGCGGACAATGCGTTCGGCCAAACAGGCAGCGAAACTGCCTACCTCGACCTGCCTGTTAGGCGCCTCGAGCCATAGCAGAGGCAGGGCACAAGAGAAACCTAGGTCGCCTGGCCAACTCATTTCGACGCACCGAAGCGATGATGGCGATAAAAATTCGTGAGTTTACGTGCCACAGTGGACTGGACGCTATCGAAGGAGCCGTCAGGTGCTGTAATCCCTCTGCCTGCCGAATTTTTCAGGTAGCCTTGGGCCTACAAATCAATTATAGAAGGTACGCAACATATATGGTGGCTCTGAAATGATCTATGTTGGGACACAAAAACACTTCTCTTAGTTTAGCGAGGCCCCTGGTCAGACATGCTATAACGTTCAGACTGTCCAGATAAATGTGTTTTTCACTCTGGAGCTTTCCTAAACCATTCATCCAATTGCGACGAAACTTTTCAGGTGTGCGTGCAACGTACCAAAGATTTCTGTGGGGGTAAAAACCACCTACAAGAATGGGCACGAAAGGGGATGACATACAAGCTTAACGCAGGTACGTCTGGAGCCATTTCAATCAAGTTTTGTTTATATATATATATATATATATATATATATCATTATTTGTATAAAAATAATCTGAGGAGTCTGACAAGACGCGAGGCAGGATAATCATCAAGACCTAAAATGGGAAAAAATCAGTTTACAATACAAATAAATCCGAAAGCCTGTGCTTTAAGAGCTAAGAACATGTCAAGTCTTGCTGCTGCTACATTGTGTGTTTATATCGTTATTGTAGAATATATAAATTAGCTATAACTTAACTAACATGCTAACTGATTGGTTTTACTTCATTACTATTTTCTGTTATTTATTGTTTCTTATTTGCTTTGTCAATTACTGTACCAGCTTAGTCTTACTTCCACTCTTATTTAGTAGTTTAGTTTCACATTGTTGTTACTCGTCATGAGCGCCACTAATAGTACACATTGTTTTTGGTCCGTTTATCTTGCTATCAGTTCTGTTATGTGCACATTGCTCCAACTATGGCTAGTTAGTTGCTCCAAAGAGATTCTTTTCCTATCACCACTCTACCATTAAATGACTTCTGTAAACCATGGTGACGTACCGAGCGAGGTGGCGCAATTGTTGGCACACTGGACTCGCATTCAGTTGGACGATGGTTCAATCCCACGCCCGGCCATCCTGATTTAGGTTTCCATGATTTCACTAAATGGCTTCAGGCAAATGCTGGAGTGGTTCGTTTGAAAGATCACGGCCGGTTTCCTTCCCCATCCCTCCCTAATCCGAGCTTGTGCTCCGTCTCTAATTTCCTCGTTGTCGACGGGGCGTTAAACACTAATATCCTCCTCCTCTTCCTCCATGAAGATATCTGCCGCTGTGACTTCCGGGAGCCTAATCACCCCAACTTAGCACGTTTCCTCATGCCGGCATTGAGCCAGACTCACAAACATCCCTCGGCGGCATCCTCGCACGTTCTTCACCTGAACGCACCTAGCTCCATGTTGCTCACACCAATGTCCAGTTTCTGTCAGCTCATCTCCACGAGTTCCATCATAAATTATACAGGGTGAGTCACTAACTGTTGCGACCAAGAGTAACTCCGAAACTGTGATAGTAGCTGAAAAGTTTGTGGGACAAAAGTTGCACGGGACAACGGGGGCCATAATATGAAGTTGGTTTTTCGTTGCTATGTGGGGTCGCGTCTGAGATATAAAGGGCAACCTTTTTTTTTTTTAATAAAATGGATTGCTTTAGTTTGATATTTATTTTCTGATAGTGGCTATCTAGACGAATCCTATGACGTGTAACAGTAAGATCTTTGAAGGTCAACGAAGTGCAAAAAGTTGGCATGAACGTCCATTTATAGAAGGTGTTCGAATTAGTGACCATTGGTATCAATGCAGTGCTACAATCTTCTTATGATGGATTGACTGGGATTCCTTATCACTTCGGCACATCGAATCACATGCTCTGACAGTTCTCTCTCTCGCATATCGTGAAAATAGTAAATATTCGCCGAATACGGCGTATCCATCTAACGTGCCATTGACATGTAAACACCATTCGACGGTTTCACAATACAACACTAATAGGAACGGTAAGACTAGTATCGTCGAATCAAGCGAATGTGAATGGTGTATTCCTTCGAAGAACAGGTCGATACGCTTCTCATGCTACGGAGAATGCCAACGAAATTCAGTGAGAGCTAGAGACATACGCTGAAAGATGTCCTCAACGTACTCACCCTACACGTCGTACATTTAAATATGTGTATGAAAAATTGAGAACTGGATCTTCAACGCATTGGAAACATAACCAGCAAAGGAAAGTTACTAACGAGGAAACGGATAATGGTACTCTTGCCACTGTGGTTCGATCCTTGTGTTAGTTCGCATCGAATCGCAAGGGAATCTGGCATGAGCCAGAGTAGTGTTGTTCGTGTTCTGCACCGCCATAGATATCATCCTTACCCCATCAGTCTCCACTAAGAATTAACTGGTACGGATTGTATGCGTCGCACTGAATTCTACCGATGGGCACAACTTGTGATTCAAACGGATGACAGATTTATTATTCGTAATTTGATTTTATTTACTGACGAGGCTACATTCACGAGCCATGGAAATTTTAATGTGCATAACATTCATTTTTGAGCAACTTAAAATCAATGTGGCTGCAGCAAGTTGCACAAGAAAAACCGTGAACGCTGAATGTGTGGTGTGGGATTCTGGAAGACAGAATTATAGGCCCCTTGTAAGGTGTCAGGCAAATCCAACACCTTCCATGAAAACCCTGACATGATAAGCAAATCCAGTAGTATGTCACATAGCTCCAAATAAATCGTGACATTAAATTAACCAAAGTAATACGAGTAACGAGTGAGCGAATGGAATACCACAGACTAACACAAGAATGCCTAAATGCATGTCATACCTTCCCACCGTGAGACAGACGCAGTTCCGAGGGGAGAAACGAGAACAGAAGCTGAGAGCAGAACCTTGTTAAGCTGGAAGGCCCTACGATAAGGGACGGACACCCACGTCGCTAGCTAACCGCTAGGACCACACCCCAGCCCATGTTAAAAGCTAGAGACCTCCAGAAGAACAGTATAGATCTTACGATAACACAAAAAGGGCTACCCCAGCCGCAAGTTTTAGCGTGAGACTTTTTCACGTCTCTGTTACGTCAGGACCAGCCCCCAGCCCATGTTAAAATAGAGAGCCCTCCAGAAGAACAGTATAGATCTTACGATAACACAAAAAGACCACACGAGCTGCAAGTTTTAGCGTGAGACTTTTTCGCTTCTCTGTTACGTTGCAAACTTTAAAAACATTGCCCCACCACGATAAGTATAACGTTTCTCATTGGATAGACAGAATCTTTGTAGGCGGAGCTTAAGGTTAACATTGAGACCCTGATTGGTCAGATGAAAACACAGCCAGATAGTTTTTTTAAACCAACTTCGGTAAATTGTAGTAAGGAGAAGTTAGGGGAGAGTTGCTTCCGAGACGGCGAGGTGAGCGGAGCTGTGCTGTCCGCCGCCCCCTGACGAACACCGACAAGGTAATGAACGCACGCGATGCCGCATAATAGCGCATATGGCTTCACTCAGAAATGCAGAAGTCTCATCTGTTACACCCCCTTTTTGCGTAATACTAGTGTCGATCGTCAATTAAAGTTCATGGTGTTCACATTTGCCACTTGAAGTAAAAATCTGAAACGCGATGATTTTTCTGTTATATAGTTATTGAGAAGCCATATCAGCCACTGTAATTTATGACAAGTTAGATAAGTAATTAAAGATAATTGAGGGTCACTGTAGACCATTTTGATAGTTTTCTCTTTTGTGAAACTTAATTTAAACCTAGATTATAGATGTGATACGGCATAGGTCATCCTTCGATCCATTGTAAAACTTGGAAACCCATTCAGGGAATATTCGTTCACACTTTTGTTGAACGCAGTTGGTTTTTACCATCCTGTATTAAAACATTTCCTTTTATCAATAGTGCAATTTATAAACAATGTTTTGTGAGTAGAATAAAATTTCCAATGCTAAACTTAACTGCTTTTCGACATTATTTTACCAGCTAACTGAAAATAGGAAAGCGTTGAACCCCTTCCACTAAATTTAGTTAGTATTAAGATTCTTTTACAGGGAGTGCAGTGGAGCTGATGCTGAAATCATTAAGTATTTGGTTATATCATCGCTAGTCTCACTGAACTCTTCTGAATTCTACATGTCATGTGTGGTCTGACGTCTCCTTACTAGCAACAGGTCCCAGGTTCAAACTAGTCAATTCCCTAAAAAACACGCTCAGAGCGTCGTTGCGCGAAAGTGGTAGGGAGACACGATATAGAACAAGCAGACACCACGCAAAATGTTAGACCCTATTTCATTGAAGGAAATGTTAATGGTGGGAAGTACACCACATACCTGCATGAGAAATTAGGTCTGTTATTGGAAGAAATATCTTTATGAACAAGGAACAGAATGTAACAACACGACGGGTGTTTGGCATATTTTTTGGCTGATGGCTATAAATGAGTTGCAGAGGCAATTCCCAAATCGTTGGTTTAGACGCAAAGATGTGTTGTGGCCTGCTCGTTCGCCAGACTTGACGCCTCTGGATTTTTTCTTGTGGGGATTCGTAAACGACATTGTTTATAAAGACTTTCCAACTACAACTGAAGATATGCAAGAGAGAATTTTCAGAGCATGTGATTCGGTAAGTGCCGATATGATGAGGAATACCACTCAATCCATGTTAAGAATATTGCAACACTGCACTAATATCAATGGTCATCATTTCGAGCACCTTCTGTAAATGGACGTTCATTTCACCTTTGTGACCTTCGTTGACCTTCAAAGACCTTACTGCTACACATCATTGGATTAATCTCGATAGCCTCTGTCAGAAAATAGGTACCGAACTATAGCATCCCACTTAAAAACGCAAAGTTGACCTTCTTATCTCTGAAGCGACCTCGCCTAAAGTGCGCGTCATATATCTTGGCGGCCGAGTTTAGGTTCGTTCTGCGCATCTGACGTCACAAAACACAGTCAGCCAATGAACAGAGAACGACGTTGCCAGATCTCGACAGCAGTGCAGAGCACGGACGAGTGTCTTCAGTTTTAGAAACGTTAAGTCATAAATAAAGTAATAGAAGAAAAGCAATGTCTTGATAGCAGACTTTCTTTTACAGAAAGTTTGGAAAAGCATTCTTTGTACCAATTGCTTCATATTCTATTAATTAATTAAACCAAACAAGCAATAAGACTCCTAATTCAGGCGATAGCAAGGAAAGGTGTTTGTTTCAACCTCACGAACTGCTTTTTCGCAATAAAGAACAGCGGTAATTGTTTATTTCCTATTGTACTTCGAGGAAGCATGAGTAATTCATAGTCATATCAACAGTGTTTATAAGTAGTTGCGTGAGATGTTAGAGTCCTTATGGAGTTGCACTGGTCGATGAGCTGAGGTAGTGGAGCGGTTAAGGTGTTGGGCTGCCAAGTGAAAGGTTATGAGTTCAAACCTTGTGCAGTGCTTAATATTTTCTTTATTTAAAAACAATATTGGAATGCCTTACTTCACGAATTTTATTCGTTTGAATGAAATTTCTAGTGCTTTGCCTCTTCATTAACTTTTTCGCTGCTGTAGACGCGTGCTCCCCGCATTCCGCGCTGTGCGCGATTTTGTCATCACTGCACTTCTCGCCTGTGCAGACACATGGTGTTCCCACTGCTTTGACACACTTATCATTCGATTTCACAAAAACTATTTGGCCAAAAAATTTGATTTTTACACGTCTTCTTGCCTGATACCTTCCCCCCATAAATGACTTAATTTTGTTTTGATGTGCAGCATTAAATGTAGTAAACCATTGCACGAAATTTTGAAGAGTTTGCAGAGGTAAAAGTCCATAGCGTATACTTTCTGTATGGTCGATTTTAGTTGCCACAATGTTGAGAATGAAATGTGGACAAGATACCTAAATTTCATATAATATTTACTGTATAACAATATCTCATTTAATTTAAGTACCACATAGGTGTCGTATGTAATATTGAGAAATATTCCGTCTTTCGCGACTGTAATAAAAGTTTTGTATACACACGGCGCGTTTGGCTTTATTTTAAAGCACTTCCATCGGTGAAAGGTATGGCACATACACAATGGTATTCATGTTCTATTTCTTGTTTTTGTTCCACAGTCGCAGTTTTACCAATGGTATTGAAATATATCCCCCTTCTGCAACTGTAATAAGCGACTTATTTAGACCAGACGCATTTCTCTCTTTTGAAGCATCATAAGAGGACTGTATTTTGTGTCCTCCATTGCCAAGTCACCTTTCGTAGCTTTGTGCTGCGGTAGCACAATATTCAACGGTTGTGTTGGCTCATCAGTGTTTTAGCAAATAAATGCTGTTTGTGTGTGCCACACACAAAATTATATTTGACATAGCTCTGAGCACTTCACTGACAGACGGTATATTCAAGTCCTAATGTTTTTGTAAGTCCACAGTTTTGTTTAATGTATTTTGTCTACTTCCTTTTGATTGATTGAAGTGCTTTAAAATAAAGCCAAACGTGCCCAGTGTAAGTAAAACTTTTGTTACAGTCGCGAAAGGTGGAATATTTCTCAATATTACATACGACACTTGTGTGGTACTTAAATTAAATGAAATATATAGGTATCTTGTCCACATTTCATTCTCAACATTGTGGCAACTAAAATCGACCATACGGAAAGTATACTCTATGGACTTTTACCTCTGCAAACTCTTCAAAATTTCGTGCAAAGGTTTACTATATTTAATGCTGCATAATAACTGCGTTGGACATCGAAACAAAATTAAGTCATTTATGGGGGGAAGGTATCAGTCAAGAAGATAGGTAAAAATCTAATTTTTGAGCGAAATAGTTTTTGTGGAATCGAGTGATAAAGAGTGTCAAAGCAGTCGGAACACAATGTGTCTTCACAGGCGAGCAGTGCAGTGACAAAATCGCCCACAGCGCGGAATGCAGGGAGCACGTCTTTGTAGCAGCGAAAGGGTTAATGCGGCCGTGGTGGCTTTACTTCATGAACTGCGCGCTCCCCCCTACACGTAAGCTTGCGAACTATGCTATACTATGGCGCGTGCGTCGTGTGCAACTGGCGACGCAGCAATCTCCAGCGTCTGGGCGGGCATGCGCGAGCCGCCAAGATAAAAGAATTTAACTATAGCAACAAAAAACCAACGTCATATTATGGCCCCGGTTGTCCCATGCAACTTTTGTCCCACAAACGTTTCAGTTTCTGTCATACTTTCGGAATTGTTCTTGGTGGCAATACTTAGTGACTCGCCCTGTATAACCATGTAATAATTCTCTCGGAGACCTTGAGCAAACTAAGTAATCCCTCAAGTTTGTTAATTCTAGATGGTTACAACTTTGTAAGACGCGACAGATGTAACAGGCAAGAGGATGGAATACTGGCATACATACGCTCTAATGATCTACTGTACTATACACATCCAAGAGTGATAAATATAAGTGTAATATATGTCCATTCAAGTCAAATCATTTGAAAGAAAGTGCCGGATACTTATCCCTACCAACCACATGAAGTGGGTGGGTTTGCTTGCTTCGAAACTGCTCTTTCAAATCTCGACTCTACATCCGAGCATATAATTGTAGGTGGTGATATAATCATACATTTTTATACAGTAAGCGTTCAAGCCTGAAATTCAAGCAGATGCTTTCTTCTTCAAATGTATTGCTACTTCAGCTTGCTCCTACCCATCACCTGAACAGTGATCACAGTCTAACAGATATATTTGCAACGACATCCTCAAACAGAGTAATCTGCACTTGTCATGTCTGACCATGACGTACTTACCAGGCTGCCCCAAAAAGAAACTGCAACTCACTACATATGGAGACTCCAAACACGTTACTTTCTGTGAACTTGCAAACGAAGAGGAAGAAATATTTTGGGGGACATCGTCTATTCCCTTGTCGGACATGAACGAAGCACTTCATAGATTATTCAACTATATGAGAAATATACACCCTAAAAACCGAAACAGGAAGAAGGAAACATGCACCTTCTCTGACCGAAGATCTAGAACAGCTCATCAATCTCAGAGACGCTGCACGTCAGGCATACAAACTGCGCCCATGCCTGAAATCATATCGATTATAAGCAGGAGCGGAAGAGTCAATCAAGCTGTGAGAAATGTTAAACTCACGCACACCCATACGTTAACCGTCAACAGAAACAGACCTACTGTCCTGTGGCAAGTCCTACATAGTCACGGTATATGCAGAGTAAAAGCTGCAGCTGATCCCATTGTCCCAGCTGAGGAACTAAAGGGTAAGTCACATTACCTACAATTACAATTAAACCACGAAATAAACGGAGACTCATTGATTACTTTATGGAGGTAAACGACTTTAGCCATGAAACTAAAACTTGTTGCTTGAAATACCAACAAGCAAGCCATCATGAGTATCAGATCGGCATCTACTGGACACGTTGACAGCACTGTCCAGATGATGTTTATTACCAGCCCACTACCACCCATTGTAACAGACATCTTCAACTACAGTTTTTTTCCCTTAACAACAAGTGTTTTCCCTGAGATCTGGAAATAGGGACTAGTTAAACCACTACCAAAACGGACGTTGCCACAGCACTCTCTGATTACCGATCTATTTGCATTCTTCCTGTACTGTCCAAGGCCTTAGACTATAATGACCAGCTACAAACCATGTAACCACAAATAACCTACCAGAAGAATACCAATCAGATTTCCATAAACATCGTGGCTCAACTTCTGCCTTAATAAAGGTAACAGATTACCTTAAGCTTGCCATGGATGCACAAGAAACGACTATCATGTGGTTCATAGACTTCAGCAAAGCGTCTGACGCTGTCGACTTTGACATTTTACTTACCAAAAATAGCAGTTTAAATTTCCCGCCAAGTGAATTTCAATGGTGTCGGTCACATCCGACGTTTCAGTAGCAATACTTTATTTTCCGGCACCATAAAGTCACAGTGCAGGTAGTTAGTATCAGGTGTCCCTCAAGATATGGTATTACGTCCTATACTCTTTTCGTTGTATTCCAATGATGTTTCATCAGTTTTGTCTTACTACAAATGCCGCACGCATGCTGACGACCTCCAGTTGTGTCTAAGTGCAAAACCAACGAACCTGAAACAGTTATCGAGAATCTCAATTACTGAACTGTGGGCGCAATCAAAGCGGACGCAAAATTTAGGGTGAAGGTCGCCCTATCAAAAACACAAGCGATACTAGTTGGTCATTCTAGGCTCATTAGCCCAAAATATCGGGAATCGCTACCCTCTTTAATCCTACATGAAACAAATATCAACTTCTCTCACTCATCAAATAATCAAGGAATAACAACAGATGAAAACCTAAATTTGACTGAGCACGCAGACTGCAAGAAAGAATTAGCATCTCTCCATGCTCTACGAAAATATAGGAATCACTTCCCTCTTGACTTGAAAAAGAAACTTGTGCGAACACTTACACTTCCAGTTACTGATTACAAAGCTGCTATCCTGTATGGAATTTTTCAGGAAAGCTCACTGCAAGTGGAACTGGTTATGAACACTTGTATTTAATATATCTCTGATGCTCGAATATTTGATCACATTGCACCATCATATGCACAGCTATCCTGGCTGTGTGAAGAAAAGTGCAGAGACTTCGATATACTTGTTTCCTCTGCTGTCTTATAAACGTACATTGTCCCTCATATCTCGCCTCAAACTTAACGCTGTTGTCTAAACAACATGGCAGTAACATCTGTTTCCATCAGAGCAAAAAACTTTGTGTCCCACTCCACCGTTCTGACTCTTTCTCGAAGTCTTTCTCCCGTTTTATATTAGAAAAGTTAGAGAACTGAATAACATCTCCAGCTTCAGAAGACAGTTAATGAAATATCTATTAAAGCCACAGGAACGTTTACCATTGTCCCTGTGCACACCCATTACCGTTGTACACCGTTCTTTCCAACCAGATACTCCTGTTTTCCCTGTATTCTTAGCTGTTGCAGTCTCCTTAAATTTCATTCTCGAGAACTCGCTATAACAGAAAGCATCTACGTTGTACACATATAACTCACATATAACTCTTTTTTTATATCTGCCACTGAAATCTAGTTTCGCAGGACAGATCGGATCAGATTGTGGAAAGGGGCCAAGGTCAATTACTGTTAGTTATACAATAACATACACAATTTTATTCCTCAAACCAATGCCCAGTTTCCTCTTTAAAACAACAAAGATCAATTCACGGCTGAGGGCCCAAGTAACTTCTCCAAGATAAGTTTGAACGATTGCTTTTAAAACATCAGGATTTAGAGTAACGGCTGAAGGCCTTAGTTAAGTAAATTTACAATATCTTCTCGGCTAAAGACCGAAATAATATTTCAGATCAGTTAAGGAAATTCTTAAAAGCCAAGCATTTACAAATTCCAGCTAAAGGCCATGTTGTTTGTTGTCTTCATTCCTGAGACTGGTTTGATGCAGCTCTCCATGCTACTCTATCCTGTCAAACTTCTTCACTCCCAGTACCTACTGCAGCCTACATCCTTCTGAATCTGCTTAGTATGCTCATCTCTTGGTCCCCCTCTACGATTTTTACCCTCCACGATGCCCTCCAGTACTAAATTGGTGATCCCTTGATGCCTGAGAACATGTCCTACCAACCGATCCCCTCTTCTAGTCAAGTTTTACCACAAACTACTCTTCTCCCCAATTCTATTCAATACCTCCTCATTAGTTACGTGATCTTCCCATCTAATCTTCAGCATTCTTCTGTAGCACCACATTTCGAAAGCTTCTATTCTCTTCTTGTCTAAACTATTTATCGTCCACCTTTAACTTCCATACATCGCTACACTCCATACAAATACTTTCAGAAACAACTTCCTAAAACTCAATGTTAACAAATTTCTCTTCTTCAGAAACGCTTTCCTTGCCACTGCCAGTCTACATTTTATATCATCTCTACTTCGACCATCATCAGTTATTTTGCTCCCCAAATAGAAAAACTCCTTTATTGCTTTTTACTACTTTAAGTGTCTCATTTCCTAATCTAATTCCCTCAGCATCACCCGACTTAATTCGACTACATTCCATTATCCTCGTTTTGCTTTTGTTGATGTTCATCTTATACCCTCCATTCAAGACGCTGTCCATTCCGTTCAACTGCTCTTCCAAGTCCTTTGCTGTTTCTGACAGAATTACAATGTCATCGGCGAACCTCAAAGTTTTTATTTCTTCTCCATGGATTTTAATACCTACTCCGAACTTTTCTTTTGTTTCCTTTCCTGCTTGCTCAATATACAGATTGAATAGCATCGAGGATAGGCTACAACCCTGTCTCACTCCCTTCCCAACCGCTGCTTCCCTTTCATGTCTCTCGACTCTTATAACTGCCAGCTGGTTTCTGTACAAATTGTAAATAGCCTTTCGCTCCCTGGATTTTACCTCTGCCACCTTTATAATTTAAAAGAGAGTATTCCAGTCAACATCGTCAAAAGCTTTCTCTAAGCCTACAAATGCTAGAATCGTAGGTTTGCCTTTCCTCAATCTTTCTTATAAGATGAGTCGTAGTGTCAGTATTGTTTCACGTGTTCCAACATTTCTACGGAATCCAAACTGATCTTCCCCGAGGTCGGCTTCTACCAGTTTCTGCATTCGTCTGTAAAGAATTCGCGTTAGTATTTTGCAGCTGTGACTTATTAAACTGATGGTTCGGTAATTTTCACATCTGTTGGTTGGGTGGTTTGGGGAAGGAGACCAGAAAGCGTGGTCATCGGTCTCATCGTATTAGGGAAGGATGGGGAAGGAAGTCGGCCGTGCCCTTTCAGAGGAACCATCCCGGCATTTGCCTAGAGTGATTTAGGGAAATCACGGAAAACTTAAATCAGTATGTCCGGACGCGGGATTGAACCGTCGTCCTCCCGAATGCGAGTCCAGTGTCTAACCACTGCGCCACCTCGCTCGGTTTCACATCTGTCAACACCTGCTTTCTTTGGTATTGGAATTATTATATTCTTCTTGAAGTCTGAGGGAATTTCGCCTGTCTCATACATCTTGCTCACCAGATGTTAGAGTTCAGAACTGGCTCTCCCAAGGCTGTCAGTAGTTCTAATGGATTGCTCTCTACTGCCGGGGCCTTGTTTTGACTCAGGTCTTTCAGTGCTCTGTCAAACTCTTCACGCAGTTTCATATCTCCCATTTCATCTTCATCCTTTTCGATTTCCATGATATTGTCCTCAAGAACATCGCAGCTGTATAGACCCTCTATATACTCCTTCCACCTTCGAGCTTTCCCTTCTTTGCTTAGAACTGGATTTCCATCTGAGCTCTTGATATTCATGCAAGTGGTTCTCATTTCTCCAAAGGTCTCTTTAATTTTCCTGTAGGCAATATCTATCTTACCCCTCGTGAGATAAGCCTCTACATCCTTACATTTGTCCTCTAGCCATCTCTGCTTAGCCATTTTGCACTTCCTGTCGATCTCATTTTTGAGACGTTTGTATTCCTTTTTGCCTGCTTCACTTACTGCATTTTTGTATTTTCTCCTTTCATCAGTTAAATTCAGTACCTCTTCTGTTACCCAAGGATTTCTACTAGCCCTCGTCTTTTTACCTACTTGATCCTCTGCTGCCGTCACTGTTTCATTCATCAAAGCTACCCATTCTTCCTCTACTGTATTTCTATCCCTCATTCCTGTCAATTGTTCCCTTACGCTCCCCCTGAAACTCTGTACAACCTCTGGTTCTTTCAGTTTATCCAGGTCCCATCTCCTTAAATTCCCACCTTTTTGCAGTTTCTTCAGTTTCAATCTGCAGTTCATAACCAAGAGATTGTGGTCAGAATCCATATCTGCCCCTGGAAATGTCTTACAATTTAAAACCTGGTTCCTAAATATCTGTCTTACCATTATATAATCTATCTGAAACCTGTCAGTATCTCCAGGCTTCTTCCATGTATACAACCTTCTTTCGTGAGTCTTGAACCAAGTGTTAGCTATGATTAAGTTATGCTGTGTGCAAAATTCTACCAGGCGGCTTCTCCTTTCATTTCTTAGCCCCAATCCATATTCACCCACTATGTTTCCTTCTCTTCCTTTTCCTACTGTCGAATTCCAGTCAGCCATGACTATTAAATTTTCGTCTCTCTTCACTACTTGAATAATTTCTTTTATCTAATCATACATTTCATCAATTTCTTCATCATCTGCAGAGCTAGTTGACATATAAACTTGTATTACTGTAGTAGGCGTGGGTTTCGTGTCTATCTTGGCCACAATAATGCGTTCACTATACTGTTTGTAGTAGCTTACCAGCACTCTTATTTTTTATTCATTATTAAACCTACTCCTGCATTACCCCTATTTGATTTTGTATTTATAACCCTGTATTCACCTGACCAAAAGTCTTATTCCTCCTGCCACCGAACTTCACTAACTCCCACTATACCTAACTTTAACCTATCCATTTCACTTTTTAAACTTTCTAACCTACCTGCCCGATTAAGGGATCGGGCATTCCACGCTCCGATCCGTAGAACGCCAGTTTTCTTTCTCCTGATAACGACGTCCTCCTGAGTAGTCCCCGCCCGGAGATCCGAATGGGGGACTATTTTACCTCCGGAATATTTTACCCAAGAGGACGCCATCATCATTTAATCATACAGTAAAGCTGCATGCCCTCGGGAAAAATTACGGCTGTAGTTTCCCCTTGCTTTCAGCCGTTCGCAGTACCAGCACAGCAAGGCCGTTTTGGTTAGTGTTACAAGGCCAGATCAGTCAATCATCCAGACTGTTGCCCCTGCAACTACTGAAAAGTCTGCTGCCCCTCTTCAGGAACCACACGTTTGTCTGGCCTCTCAGCAGATACCCCTCCGTTGTGGTTGCAGCTACGGTACGGCTATCTGTGTCGTTGAGGCACGCAAGCCTCCCCACCAACGGCAAGGTCCAAGGTTCATGGGAGGGGCTAAAGGCCATATTAAGGAAAATTTAAGTTGATTCTTCGGCTGAAAGTCCAATTTAAAAACATTTCTTTACATAATAAAAGAGTAAAGATAAGCCTTTACACCGTACAACAGAAAAATATCTTAAGAAGATTTTTGTTTATTATCGCAAAATCGATTTTCGGTCACTTAGTGACCATCTTCAGTGCTGTAATATATAACTTAAATTAGTAAGCACTGGTGTCAATAAGCTTACGGCAATCACATAGACTATGTGATCGCCGTAAGCTTATTGACACCAGTGCTTACTAATTTAAGTTATGTATTACAGCACTGAAGATGGTCAATAAGTCACCGAAATCGATTTTGCGATATTAAACAAAAATATACGACCAATGGTGTCTATCCTTCCAAGTATACCCATTATCTGGTCGTAGTGCACAAGACACTACGGAGTCGCCAATCAATAATCTTAAGAAGACTTGAAGTATCTTGTCAGTTGAAGGCCCAAACAATCACTCAAGAATAATTAAAGACAACCTTACGACGAACATTTACAGAACACGGCTGAAGGCCGTTTCAAGAATTCAAGGTAATTAAAGAGAAACGTCACAGACAAGGATTTACGTATTAAAGCCACAGATTCTGAAACAAACGCGCCTGAAGACCTAAATACAGAGCAACAAGAATTTGAAATGAAACACGGCTGAAGGCCTAATCTTAAAATTGTTATGAAGTTCGGCTGAAGGCCATATACTAAACATAAAACAGACAATATTAATACACGGCTGAAGGCCTGGCATAGTCCCTGCGACCAAATAAAATGACAATCACAAACAACAAACAGTGGTGCCAAGAAGTGTTCCAAAGGGTGAGGAAACTCTAACCACAGTTTAGGTGAGACAGACAGCCAAGCGTAACACTAAACAATCGGGTTGCAGCACGACCTATGGACGGCTGACGAACCGACCAACTGCCTAATAAATTCCCTTCCACCCGACCAACATCATGACAATCAAAGGTACCAGCGAAGACGAGGATCGCAGCAGGATTATGTCTAAATAATTGGCGTGTAAACACAGTCAAGGCAGAATACACACTCAAAGAGAAAAGGAGAACAACACCAAGCTCTCTAACTACACGTCGTGCCGGACAGCATCAACACAGCGAGGAACATGCACTGCCACAAAACTAAGCTAACGACCAGGGCAGGTAACCGGAACGTTAATGGCTACAAGGCAGAAGATACCGCTAGTGCACTTCACTTCACTAATAAATTATAATCATTTCCAAGGGTTAAACACCATACAGGGAGACAGCTGCAAAAGTTTGCTGACTCCAACACGCCACCACGTTGCTGCTTGCGGGGACAGCCCAGGATGCAACAATCAGCTATCAACGAGGATATGTCACAACGGTTGAGCTTCCACGACAGGTTCACTGATTACTCAACTGCAGTATGCAGGTACAGTGTACGACCAACTTAGCAGTTCTCGCAGCTAGTGTCACACAGCTCCGACCACGTGTGCACGCCGCCAGTGGCCCCGGCCTGATCACACGCCGTAGAGACTTCCTCGCTGCTCCGCCGCAACCGACCAACTCCACACACACGAAGACCCAGAAATGTAACTGCCACACCAAAGAAGTTACAGCAGTACCAGTATCGATAAACGCTGCTGCTGCTGCTACTGACGGAGGCAACTGAGCAACTCGTTCAGATAGAAATTGAGGGAGGAATAAGACGCCACTCGATGGGGACAAAATGCCCAAAGGGAAAAACGGCATTAACGCGAGCCGACCGTCGCTCAGCCACTACTGCCATTATTACCAGTATTACCACCACCACCACCACCACCACCACCACCACCACCACCACAACCACCACCACAACCTTTGTCACTGTTAGTGATAGCAGGTGCAGTAGTAGAATTTCTGCCAGTATTAACTTTATTGGTTCGTATTCAGTATTATTTACTCACATTGTTTTTACAGACATCCAAATCATATTAATACTGCTTGGCGTTTTAAAATTAGTTCTTAGATAACTGCGATGTCAAAAAGTACTGTATTGTCGAACCATGGTCCGATGCAAAAGACCATGACGGCCCTAATCAGATCATATTAAACAAATAAATCAATCAATCCGCACTACACCGAGTGATGGGGGTGGAGGTAAGAAGGCATGACATGTAAAATACCCAATAACGACTCGTCTTACTATCATTGGTGACAATCATGAAGACATTTCACTCTATAAAGTTGACGTAGCCGGAAGGGGAAGGCTGCAAAGACAGTGATATATCAGCATTTTTCTGTAACGCCTGAATGAATTTTTAGCGAAATTGACGCACGTTTCATTTGCTATTTGGAAAAATGTACTTCGACAATAAGACCCACCTAGAGTCACTGAGGGTTTGGGTTAAAAATGGGCGACGTAGAAGCATATCACAGGAAAATCTGGAGCAGTTTCAACCAATTTGGTGTATATGTGGCTAATTATTTGCGTAAAAATACTGGATCAGTGAGATACCACTAATACAGCTAGAAGCGGATGTGAAGATGAGAAGGGGTGACACGTAGAAATGTCTGAAAACGACCTGTTGGCATTTCCTTCTTGCAGTTGACTGAACTGACTACTTTAAAAATACGAAGAGCCATTTTTGTCTTATTTACATTGTTCATTGCATCAACCACATAGTGAGAATGAGCACTCAGCGGGTCAATAATTTTATCGTCATGTTCTGTAGCTAAAGATTATGCCACACGGTTCAACACCACAGATAAATTTAACGTCCTCTCTGGAGCCGCTTCGTGTAAAGCACTCGAGGATCTGACAGTTGCCAGCGACAGTCCTTTTTCTCAAAACGATCATCACTTACTGGCAGAACAAGTTTCCTCAGAATTCAGGTGGAACTACGGGACGAAATTCACTACAGATACTGATGGGTGAGGTAAGTTAAGTGTTTGTGAAATATATGTATGTGTGAAATATAGCTGAGATATGCGTATGAAAATCCATGCTTCTTGTATAATCAAATGTCGCATGTTTACAGGTGGGACACCGGCAAAATTTTCTTGTTTTTGCAGAAGACAGGAAGACCAAAAACATTGTACATGGCAAACCACTTAAATAATTTTTTCCAAATTTAAATTACTCTAGACATATAAATGTTTCATTTATTTTGTGTATGTAAATGTCTGCCTGGTACGTGTCTACCAACTTATTAATATATAAAAAAAAAGGAAAAGGAAAAAAAAGGCGCTGAACGCCTGCCTGACGCAGCTACTTAAAAATAAATGAGCATATTAATGGATTTACATCTTAGATTCTGTTGCGACAGTATTATTTAGTTTCATTTAAACACTTCAGAATAAAGTATTAGTAACATTATAACGGGCAACTACCATAAATTTAGCCGTTGCGAAAAATGGATAATTTGTGGGAAAAAATAACTATGGTGCGCTTTATTCCTGCAGAAAGCGTACCTAATCATTTAAATTCACTGACATCAACCTTTGCACCCAAGCGTGCTACTGTGGCTAGTCTATGTCACTGCAGTTCGTTAAACAACGCCGTTTTCCGCATTTGGCTGTAACTGTTACTGTTGTGTTACTATGATTTCGGCCTTTGTGATATTGTCTTGCATCTGCAAAGAAGCATCTAAAAATTCACTGCAGTTTGCTACATTTCGGTGCATTATCAGCAACTAATAACGGCAATTGAAGTAAATTACATTCATCCATTGAATAATATAATAAATACATCACGACATAAACAACATGATCAAAAACGCCCAACAACACACTAGTAGTGGCTTGTACCAATGACTTTCTCTTGTCAGCCAACAGTGGACATGTCGTTAAGAATTGAAACGATCCTCACATAGTAAGTGCTTTATGTGTCCACGGCAAAACTGAGGAGTCTGACTTTTTCGGCCAAAGACAAAACGACCATTGGATAACTAGCGTGGAAAGTCTTATTTTGATCAAAAATTTCGCACTGTGCAAAGCTGCAGTGTTGAATCACTATCGTCATATGCTCCAGAGTCAACCTGGCAAACCAGCAGTAGCAGAGCACTGTAGTATTATTATCCTCAACGTACCATTTTGAGAGTGTGTTGAAGAAAACCACACGAACCCATACAGCAGACTATCTCATTAACAGGGATGTGGGATTCCAGCTAAGCTCTGCCTGGAATCCAGCGCCGACTGACATTTAATTAAAATAGAATGTACAAGAACCGCCGATTGCAGACCGACGCTGCGTACTGCAGAGTGTTAATTCAGCTTTTGTCCGCAGCAGCGTCCGGCAGAACACCCGTTGACCCCGGCGCAGGCATCTAAGGCCTCTATTCGGCTCCTGGCAAGTACTATGAGCGCAGTTTTCGTCAACCTGTAAGAACCTTTGCACATGATTCCTGCTTGTGTTCCTGAAAATTTGGACGCCGACTCGCGAATGTGACCAATCCCGTCTTGCAGCAGTGACTACCAAAACCACCCGAACAGTTGCTTCAATGAAATACTTTTGGATTTACATTATGTTATCTGGCAGCAAATCAGTGAAGTCTATTTGCTATAAATAGGCTGTGAAAACTATGAAATTCACAGGGATTGTGTGTGTCATGTCCGTCTCCTCTGGACATATCCTCAAAGTTCAATATTCCACAAGCGCAGGATGGGATTTACTGATACCACAGCATCAATGCTTCTGTGCCGATCCTCTACACTCTTCTCACAGTCCGCGCGCCAAGTACAGACTGCATGCGGAGACCATCGTGGCCTCTGGACAGAGCATGAAAGCGCGCAAGATCGGCTGACGCCTCCAAGACGAGATTGGGCTGAATGGCAGTCAACATTTTAGGACGTCGGTGTTATACAAAAGCCAAGCCATTAATATCAGTTGCCCTAAATTCGCAGACAGCCTACACACCAAACTGTCCACGTGAAGTGTAGTGTAGTGTAGTGTAGTGTAGCAAAATATTGGACACACGTTTAACGTGGCGCCAGCACATACGGCACTGTTTTGTATGCGCGCCGGAGAAGCTTATACACGGAAGAGCCAAAGAACCTGGTACTGCTGCCTAATATCGTGTAGGGGGCCCGCTATCACACAGAAGTGCTGCAACACGACGTGACATAGACTCGACTAATGTAGTCGCAATACCCGTAGACTTCCATCCGCTCGATACAATTTGAAACGAGACTCGTCCGACGAGGCAACATGTTTCCAGTCATCATCAAGCCAATGTCAGTGTTGTGGGCCCAGGCGAGGCGTAAACCGTTGTGTCGTGCAGTCTTGAAGGGTACACGAATGGGCCATTGGCTTCGAAAGCTCATATCGATGATGTTCCGGTGAATGGTTCGCACGCTGACACTTTGCCCAACATTGAAATCTGCAGCAACCTGTGGAAGGGTTGCACTTCTGTCACGATGAACGATTTTCTTCAGTCATCGTTGCTCCCGTTCTTGCAGAATCTTTTTCCGACCGCAGCGATGTCGGATATTTGATGTTTTCCGGATTCCTGATGTTCACGGTACACTCGTGAAATAGCAGTACGGAAAAATCCCCAGTTCATAGCTACCTCGGACGTGCTGTGTCCCATAGCATGCGCACCAACTATAACATCACGTTCAAACTCACTTAAATGCCGATTACCTGCCACTGTAGCAGCAGTAACCGATCTAACAACTGCTCCAGACACTTCTTGTCTTATATAGTTGTTGCCGACCGCAACTCCGTATTGTGCCTGTTTACATATCTCTGTACTTGAATATGGATGCCTATGCCTGTTTCTTTGGCACTGAAGCTGACACTGCAGCCTGAACTGCCAGCATTGAAAGGAAATTTCCGCCATTTGACTGTAGATTAGTATTTCGGCTTTATAGCCAATCTCAAGCGCAATTTGAAGTTTAAAAAAAAGTCTAAATGACTAGACATCGTCGGAATAAAATTCATCTGACCTCATAAACGAGTCATCGTTTTGAAGGATATGAGTACATATCAAAGATACATATGTACTCTTATCCTTTAACACGACGGCTGGTTTATAACACGAGATAAATGTTATTCTGACAATGAATTGCCATTGAGGGAAGTTGGACATTTTTTGAGATTTTAAATTGTACTTGAGAATGGTTATAAAGCCGAAATCATGATTTCGTGAAATATATGAACGCACATGTGCAGAAAAATGGAGCAAATTTCTCTCAAAAGCTTCTACAGGACCGTAATCTAGCACAAAGGAAAAAATATGAACGTTGGCCGCATTTAGTCACTACCAAAGAGGCGGTTCATACTTACAGCTAAGGCTCGGTTCCTTGTGCTGTGCATGTGCACACGGAATTTTCTCTTACTGTGCCTCTCGCCTGTCTGACAGTGGAGAACGAAAGACATGAAGTATGTCCTATAGCCCTGCAGGCGTGGGGCCCGTCCGACTTGTCTACACGTGGGTGCGATGTGCGAGGGAGTACGCGAATTAACTTTACACGGACTGGGGAAGTTGCCCGATACTGCCTCGCCTTATGACACAGCTGAACGATCGCTGTCCACGGTCACGTGGAGCTTATCACTTCCTTCCTGTTTGCCGCCAATGTAGTTAACGCAATCCTTAGTTCAGCGTTAATCTTTTCCATTTGTTGTGTCCAAAACTCAAAGAAAACGACGCACCACTATGGAACTATTCGACGTGACGGAAATTGGTAGCTATATAAAAAATAACTACAATTTCAGAAAAATTTGATGGTCTTGAAACCTTCCCGTCTCTTCTATATCTCTTTTGTGTTACGCCAACTTTCCCTTCTACAATAACCCTTAGGATTTCTATCTCCTGCTTAATAATAACAAATGAAATCTTCCCTTTGAAATTATTTCTCTTTCTCAATCTTCGCATATAAATTTAAATGCTGCTTATTAAAAGTGATTTGCTGATTATTTCGACGAAACATAGAAAGTGTCGTCGTCGTGGCCCTCAGTCGTTATCTGCAATAACCCAAAACCGTTCCTTACCTTTTTTACTGTTACTGGATCGCCATCTGACTGCTACATCGAACTGCGACATGTATATACTTACTCTGTTTTACTATACTCGATTAGCTGCTGGTGGGCTGTCATCATAAGTGGCTGTATTTATTATCAAAGCTGACGTTATTCTTTAATAGCAGAGCTGGCATTATTCTTTAATTAATTTGACTGAAGTTAAATTTTTTCTTGACAACAATAAAATTTTGCAAAGTTTTACGTTGATTGTTTTTGGGATGGATTATAACCAGTAATGCAATACTGCTGGCAAAAATTAATTACATTCAGAAAACGATTCTTCAGATATTTACTGTTGATAATGAAATGATTTTACAAATGTTGAAATGGAACTTACTTTTAACAATAATCTTACAACTAGCATTGCGCAGACATACCTTCAGTATTCTTGAATTTCTCAAAAACATAATTCAATAATATTAGTTCCTGACGTCTCTGTACATCCGTTTATAATCTCTTGTAAATCATAGCTGGTGGCTGGCAGGCACACCGCTCCTGTCAACCTCTCGCTTCAGACCTGCTGCCGACTCGCTTCACTTCTCGCTTGCTACTGACTTCCTACGAATGCTAAAGTGCGGTCTCTGCTGCCAACAATGCTTTCTGGTGCAGAAAATCCCTGCTACCATTACAAAATGTATGAATGCGCGGTCTTTCCTGCTCTTTTCTTAAAATGTATCCACACGCGGTCTCTCCCGCCCTTTTTAAAATTATATCAATTTGGGGTTTCTCTTGCCAGCAATACTTTGTTGCAGACATTCCCTGCTACCACAATTATTTCCAACATGACAAATAATAATTATTCCTACTTAATAATATTAATAAAATGTAAACATCTTTCATAAATCGTGGTTTGACAATAGACAATGGAAATGTACACGTCTTACAGTTTGTTCAAGAGAAAGATCTTCACGAATTGAGCAAGACACCGACGAGTCGGTCCACTTCTTGTGTTTATTCTGCTTGTCACGGATTGAGAGAGTTGTTGGATGTTCTCCGGACACGTATCATGCCAAATTCTGTAGAACTGGCACATGCACTCCGTCTTCAGGCCACAAGTGGCCCACCGGGACCATCCGACCGCCGTGTCATCCTCAGTTAAGGATGCAGATAGAAAAAATGTTCAAATGTGTGTGAAATCTTGTGGGACTTAACTGCTGAGATCATCAGTTCCTAAACTAACACACAACTTAAATTATCCTTAGGACAAACACACACACGCCCGAGGGAGGACTCGAACCCCCGCCGGGACCAGCCGCACAGTCTATGACTGCAGCGCCTGAGACCGCTCGGCTAACCACGCGCGGCCATGCTGATAGGAGCGGCGTGTAGTCAGCACACCGCTCTCCCGGTCGTTATGATAGTTTTCTGTGACCGGTTCTGCTATTATTCGGTCGACTAGCTCCTCAATTGGCATCACGAGGCTGAGTGCACCCCGAAAAATGGCAACAGCACATGGCGGCCCGGGTGGTCACCCATCCAAGTGCCGGCCACGCCAGACAGCGCTTAACTTCGGTGATCTCACGGGAACCGGTGTATACACTGCGGCAAGGCCGTTGCAACAGACCTGGCATATAACAACGTCAAAATCCCCGAGTTGATTGGGGACCTGTGCTCATAATGCTCCACACGTTCTCATTTGGGGTCAGATTCGGCGATCTTGCTGGCCACAGTAGGGTTTAGCATGCACTAAGACATTCAGTAGGAACTGTCACTGTATGCGGGCGTCCATTATCTTGCTGAAGTGTATGCCCACGATGGCTTGTCACGAAGGGCAACAAAACGGGGCGTAGAATATCGTCGACGTAGCGCTCTGCTGTAAGGATGCCACGGGTGACAACCAAAGGGGTCCTGCTATGAAATGAAATGCCATCCCAGACCATTACTCCTGGTTATCGGGCCGTATGCCGGGCGATAGCCAGGTTCGTATCCCACCCTTGTCTGGGGAGTCTCCACCACCAGACATGTTGTAAGTAGGCTGTTTATGTTTTCTTTATGTAAGTAGGCTGTTTAGGTTCTTATATTGGTAACGCCACCGCCACATAGCGCTCTCTGTATGAAAATCACAGGACTGTGCTTAAACTGACACACAATATTTTGTTAGCGCAACGCAATCTGACTTTCAAAATTCCCTACAAAAGAATGGCCCTGACTAACATTAAACTATACCTTTCACAAATCACTTACCTCACAAAAATCTTCGCTGCTCAAGCTACTGCAATACAGCGAGCGCCACTACTGCCATCTAAATAAAAGATTCAAACTATGGAAGGCACTAACTACTGATAGGGATAGTTAGCAAATGAAAGATATTAATAGAGAACAAACAACGTATTTACCTTGATATCATCATATATAAATATAGCAGTTCATGACAAATTTCAAAACTCCGCCATCTCTCTCCCCACATCCACCACTGCTGGCGGCTCACCTCCAACTGCGCAACGCTACGCGCTGTTCACATCCAGCTGCCGCTGCCCAACACTACAATGGCAGACAACAATGCAAACTAGCCACAGACTGCACACAGCACAGCCAGTGATTTTCATACAGAGAGCGCTACGTGGCGGTGGCGTTACCAATATAAGAACCTAAACAGCCTACTTACATAAAGAAAACATAAACAGCCTACTTACAATGTGTTCGATGGTCATCGGGGCTCACTTCGAAGAGGGACTTGTCACTGAAGACAACTGTACTCCATTTAAGGACATTCGAGGCCAAGACTTGTCTAGAGATGCCCCAAACAACGGTGGTATACCAACATGACTGTCACTCGTCTTATGATCCGATAACCATGAGTGACCGTTCTGGGTGCCATTTCTTTTCATAGTAATACCTCTTTGGTTACCATCTGAACATGCTTACGGCGGTACGGTGGCGGTATTACACGCCCCGTTTTGTCACTCACCACCGTAAGACATCCCTGGCCTTACATTTCAGCAAGATAATGCCCGCCCGCAAATGGTGATTTATTGCTTGTAGTCGTGCTTGCCAAATCTTACCATAGCCAGCTAGGTTGCCACCTCTCCGCCATAGAGAACATTTAGAGCATATGGGCAGGGCCGTCGAACCATCTCGGAATTTTGACGATCTAACGCACCGATCTGACAGAATATGGCACAATTTATTTCAGGGGGACGTCCAACAACTATCAGTCAGGGTCAGGCCGAATAACTGCTTGCATAAGGCCATGGGTGGACAAACGCGTTACTGAGCTACTAAATTTGTGAAGTTCTTTCTCTTGAATAAATCATCTAATTTTTCTGAAATTGGAAATCGATAGATGTTATGTACATGTACAGACAAACATTCCCTCGTGGTGCGTCGTTTCGTGTTTGTCTCACTGTCAGTGCGATTTTAGCTGCAGAACAAACGCGAGCATTGCTATTTCAGCAATTCGTTCACACAAAGCTGCAGATCCACAGGTAAATTAATGACGTTCAGTATTCGATTATCACTTTAATTTTCGTTTCGTGTATTCATTCCCAGTCGATACTGTAATAGTTAGTGAATCACAGGAATAAAGCATGCGCTTCTTCCATAAAAAAAAACATGGAAAACAGATAGCCAAAAGGAAATTCTAATCCTAAATGCATTCCAACACTTGTCATGCCCTGTAGCATCACTCCATTGGGACGAAGCTGTATCGTTTCCCTGTTTGCTTAGCCACGTTGTAAGACGATCTGCCTGTTGCTCTGACCACAGTAAGCGCTTCCCCGCCTGATGTCGAGTGAGGCAACTACCAGACACCCGCTTGTGGAACTTGCACAAAGCGAGTGTGGGGAAGGAACGCCGCTCACACGCGTACAGTGCTCCAGCATGTACGAGGAGGGTGTATGGCGGAGGGTACACCATACCTACATTCTATTTTATCTGTCCTATTCCGTTCACGTATAGATCGTGGGAAAAACGATTCTCTCAGTTCTTCTGCAAATGTTCTAATTTCTCTTTTCTTATTTTCATGCTGTTAACTCAGTCGGGTTTGCTTGTAGGAAGACAAATACGAGGTGGCGCTATAAAATAGCGGCGTTACTGCTTTACAATTTTTTTTTCAAAAATACACTCACACACGAATATTTAGTTATCGTCACGCTCAATATACACCACTCCTCTATCCCTTAAAAGCTTCGTGTGAATTTGTCATTGATGGTAACAGTGCTGGAAGTCTTCCTCTGTGAGCTCCTTGATGACGCATGCCGCCTTTTCTTTCACTGCTTCAATGGACTGAAATCTTGCTCCCTTAAATGCGGATTTGTCCTTGGGGAATAGACAAAAGTCACGTGGTGTTGTGTGAGGCGACTAAGGGGACAGTCTAACACTGGGATGCAGTACTTCGTTAGAGAGATTCTCTTAACAAATGGTTCAAATGGCTCTGAGCACTATGGGACTTAACATCTGAGGTCATCAGTCCCCTAGAACTTAGAACTACTTAAAGCTACCTAACCTAAGGACATCACACACACCAATGCCCGAGGCAGGATTCGAACCTGCGACCGTAGCGGCCGCGCGGTTCCAGGCTGTAGCGCCTAGAACCGCTCGGCCACCCTGGCCGGCGGTCTGTATGCCTCCGCATGATCCCTAATTTCTCGTATCTCATCTTCCCGGTCCTTACGCAAAGTGTATATTGGCGGCAGTAGCATCGTTCGCAGTCAGCTTCAAACGTCGGTTCTCTCAATTTTCTCAGTAGTTTTTCTCGAAAAGGACGTCGCCTTCCCCTCAGATTCCCACATGGGTTCCCAAAGCATCTCCGTAACACTGCCGTGTTGTCCGAACCTACAGGTAACAAATCTACCAGACCCCCCCCCCCCCCCCTCTGAATTTCTTCAGTGTCTTCTTTCAGTACAGATCCCAGTCACTGGAGCAATACTCAAGAATGGGTTGCACCAGCGTCCTATTTGCGGTGTGCTTTACTGGTGAACTATTCTTTCCTAATGTTCTGTCGTAACCACAAGCGCCGAAACGGAGACGGAGAAAGCAAGACCAGAGAAGACGGTGAAACGACGTCGGCCAATAGCGCGCTGACCAGGACGTCAGCACGACAGGAGCGACCTGCAACAAGTGAGTATAAGTGCCTCTCCTGCCAGCCTTGGCCGGACATTAGTGGAAAGAGTTCGCGGAGTATCGGCACGGCCTAGCAGAGAGAGACACAAGAACATTTATTAGTGACGTGCGTCAAACTTGCAGTAACATTGCATACAGCCATATCTAGATTTCCTGCCCTTCATCTATAGTTTGCAATATTCATGTGAGAAAAGGACTAGCTGAATTTGACACGAGCGATGCGCTCTAAAAAATTGCTGATTCGTCTCAGTCTCATGAAAGTCTCATAAAGTTCATCATATACTCTGAATTACATTGCTTGTCACCCATCGCATGCGACAACATTTGTACATCCAAGTTAAGTATTGTCAATCTGCTTTACTGCAATAAAACAACTAATGTTATTTGCTTGAATTGGTGTATAGCATTCCGAGAACGCAGCGCCCTATACGGGACGAGAGGGCAAGACCCAACACCTACAATTCTCCCAGTAGACCGAAGTCGACCATTCGCCTTCCCTACTACACTTTCACATGCTCGTTCCACCTCATATCGCTTAAAACGTTATGCTCAGATATTTAAACGGCTTGACTGTGTGAAGCATGGCACTAGTAATTCTGTATGCGAACATTACAGGACTGATCTTCCTAATCATCCGCATTAACTTACATTTTTCCACAGTTAGAGCTAGTTGCCATGTATCACACCAACCACAAATGGTTCAAATGGCTCTGAGCACTATGGGACTTAACATCTGAGGTCATCAGTCCCCTAGAACTGAGTACTAATTAAACCTAACTAACCTAAGGATATCACACACATCCATGCCCGAGGCAGGATTCGAACCTGCGACCGTAGCGGTCGCGCTGTTCCAGACTGAAGCGCCGAGAACCGCTCGCCCACAACGGCCGGTCACCAACCACAAATTTTGTCTAAGTCCTCATGTATCTTCCAACAATCACTCAGCTTCGACACCCTCCTGTACACCACATAATCATCAGCGAAAAACGGCAGGTTGCTGATCACCCAGTCCGCCAAATCATTCATGTATATAAAGAACGGCAGCGGTCCTATCACACTTCCCTGGGCCACTCCTGACGGTACCCTTGTCTCTGATGAAAATTCGCCGTCGAGGACAACATTCTGGGTTAAGAAGTCTTCGAGCCGCTCGCATATCTGTGAGCTGATTCCACATGATCGGTCTTCGTCAACAGCCTGCAATTTGGTACATAGGGTGCTGCGTTCTCCGAATGCTATACAACAATTCAAGCAAATAACATTAGTTGTTTTATTGCAGTAAAGCAGACTGACAATACTTAACTTGGATGTACAAATGTTGTCGCATGCGATGGGCGACAAGCAGTGTAATTCAGAGTATATGATGAACTTGTAAGTAGGCTGGTAACGCCACCTCTGTATGAAAATCACTGGCTGTGCTGTGTGCAGTCTGTGGCTGCTTTGCATTGTTGTAATACTCGCCATTGTAGTGTTAGGCAGCTGGCTGTGAACAGCGCGTAGCGTTGCGCAGTTGGAGGTGAGCCGCCAGCAGTGGTGGATGTGGGGAGAGAGATGGCGGAGTTTCGAAATTTGTCATGAACTGCTATATTTATATATGATGATATCAAGGTAAATACATTGTTTGTTCTCTATTAATATCTTTCATTTGCTAACTATCCCTATCAGTAGTTAGTGCCTTCCATAGTTTGAATCTTTTATTTAGCTGGCAGTAGTGGCGCTCGCTGTATTGCAGTAGCTTGAGCAGCGAAGATTTTTGTGAGGTAAGTGATTTGTGAAAGGTATAGTTTAATGTTAGTCAGGGCCATTCTTTTGTAGGGAATTTTGAAAGTCAGATTGCGTTGCGCTAACAAAATATTGTGTGTCAGTTTAAGCACAGTCTTGTATAATTGTTCAAAGGGGACGTTTCATATGTCGACCCTTAGCCGAGGATACCTCACTGGAATCTTCTGATTTTTTTTCTTGTAGTTTGTGTAATTAGTGTAGATTTTGTTTACTGATAGCGCGTAATCATAGAGAGAATTTCCTTTGTAGTTGTAGTTTTTCATTGTTGTACAGTAAAACAGTTCTGGCATGCATGTAGATTTGCACCAAGTATTTCGCAGCTGCGCTGGCAATTAAGTAGACATTATTTCCATTGCTATGTTATTTTATTTTGCTCTTCAAATTGTGCTTTTCTGTGTTATCGTGTGAAATATTGTGACAATTATGGCGTGTGAAAAACGTAATACTAGGCTCCAAAGTAAACTGAGAAATGACAGTGAAGACGAAAGCAGTGTGTTAGCGCCGCAGAGTAATGAATTAACTAATGTTCAAAGTAGTAATTTGGCAATTGCGCATAGGGAAATGGAGCGGGCGGCAAACAATGGTGTAGACAGTGAAACAGGTAGTGAACAGGGAAGCGTTATCGATCGATTGGTCGGCAACAGCTCGCCTCAGGAATCGAGAATGACAGAACACAATATTGCAAATACTGCAGACTCAGGTTTTGGGTTCTCACCGTTTTCTCAAATGAGTCAAGACACATTTTCCGCTTGTCAAAATGTGAATGTTGCCGGTGCAACTTCACTGCCGAAAAGCACTGAGGAACATGTTTCAGACACCAGTGCATTGTTATTACAATTAATGCAACAAATGGGACAAAAGCTTGAAAAGTCAGACACAATGGAACAACACCAGAGACAAACACAGCAACAGTTAGACACAGTGGAACAAAATCTCAAAAAGTTAGACACAGTGGAACAAAATCTTAAAAAGTTAGACACAATGGAACAAAATCAGAGACAAACACAGCAACAGTTAGACACACTGGAACAAAATCAGAGACAAACACAGCAACAGCTTCAAAAGTTAGACTCATTGGAACAAACTCTTGAACAAACGCGTGAAGATTTAACTACTGAGTTACATAACATTGAATCGAAATGTCAAAAAGTCTGTAATGACGTAAAAACTCAAATTTGTGAGCATTTTCAACCTATTTTTTCGCGGCATGAAAAGGCATTACAGAATCACGAAGCAGCCATAAAAGAACTGCAAATTATTGTTCATGAAAATCATGAGACCTTGCAAGCTAAATTTGACTCAGTTGCATCTACCGATTCGGTTACGCAACTTGCAAAAACTCAGGAAAACTTAAAGAACACAGTAGATTCGATTTCAACACAAATGGACACTCTGAAACTTGGTTCAGAAAAACACATTGAGGAAATGTGTTCACTATCGGAGAAAGTAGCCGAACTTTCGGATCAGTTCACTAACTTATCTACGAAGGTAGATGATAATCTGAACGACACAAAACCGGTAGTCTTTAATGACACAGAAGAGTGCGAACAAATTAGGAAATTCAAACAAAATCAGAATCAAATTAATACGCAACACCAAAGAGAAATCCGGGAAGTACAAGATCAGCTGACTCAGATAATACAAGAATTACGTATTTCAGAGGCCACTCGCGCTCCAATACGGGAAGAGGGACCTAGAAATACGGAACAACCACAAAATAATAACACAGGACACTTCGGAAGTTATGAAAGAAATTGGCAAGGTGCACCGAATTTTGAAATGTAACCGCCGAAACGACGTAACAATGAGCGATATGCGACTCGCCGACATGATGACTTTGACTATAAGCTGTTCATTACTACACGTAAATTCAAAACATTTAAGAATTCTGGCAACGACATTCATCCACAAGCATGGCTCCATCAATTCTCTCATTGTTTTCCTCCCAACTGGTCATTAGAGCACAGATTAGAATTTATGTGTGGCTACTTAGAGAATGAACCAGCTGTAAGAATGCGGTCGGTCATTCACGATTGCCACAGTGAAGGAGAGTTTTACCATGCCTTCCTCTCAGCATATTGATCTCAGGCCACACAAGACCGAGTAAAACAAAGCATCATAATGATGAAACGTTTCGAACAATCTGAATTTTCCAGTCTTATGAAATATTTTGAAGACATGTTGCACAAGAATCAGTACCTGTCAAACCCATACAGCCCCTCAGAACTTATCCGCATTTGCTTAATCAAATTGCCTGAACATTTACGACACATTATTTTGGCAGGACGTTGCAAAGACGACATCGAAGCATTTCAGGGACTCTTACAAGAATTAGAAATTGACACTGACAATTGCGGAACGCGAAACCAGGAACACAACAATTACAGGTCACATCCGTCGCAATTCCGCGATGAAAGAAATAATAACTTGACACGACAAGGCTATTCTCACAACACAAATCGTGACCAAAACAGACACCACCCGTATGACATCCGTTGGCAGAGTAGTAATAACTACAGGGAAAGATCACCTCTCCGTGGTAATGACTATCACAGAGACAATAAGAGAAACAGACAATATGGGAACCAAAATAAATACTATCAAGGGAGACAGAATAACTTTAGACGCAACGGACCAGCGCGCAGTTACGATTCAGGGAGAAATTCTCCACCATGTGACCGACAAGAAAGAAACTATGGAATCTACCGACATGACGACAGACGATATGATCGTAACGACAGACCTGAATTGCATCAGAACTGGCGGGATTCAAACAGAGCAGGGCCCTCTCGTCATGGTGAATTTGTAGAAGTTAGGTCTCCAAATCCCAATAACGACGCGCGCCAACAAAGAGACAATAGGCAATGACTCACACCGCTGGCAGCAACAAAACGTACTTATGAAACTGATGACGCAGCTGCCGTAGCTAGTAATTACGTAAAAATGGGAGACATTAGGGACATCTTACTCCAGGAACACGACGTAAAACTTAACAACATTGCATATCCTGTGATTCACATTACTGTAAATGACGTAAAATTTACGGCAGTACTTGACTCTTATATGTGGACGATATTCTAATAGCAGAAGCTTCATGGGAACAACATAATCGCATCCTCAACAGTTTGTTACGTATTTTTGCAGAATCTGGAATTACAGTTAACTTGGAAAAGTCTGAATTCGGTCGGACAAAGGTGAAGTTTTTGGGACATATTATTTCTTCTAAAGGCATTCAGCCGGATCCTGAAAAGTTAGAAGCAATCAGAGCCATTCCAGTTCCATCCACAAAAAGACAAGTCCGCAGTTTTCTAGGTCTCGTAAATTTTTACCGTCGTTTTCTGAATATGCAAATTCTTGTTACACCAAAACTTTGTTCTCTCACTGGAAAAAATACTATTTGGAACTGGGACGAACAAGCACAGTGGGAATTCGATTCTTTAAAAGAAGCGTTACTTCATGCGCCAATATTAGCTCATCCAGATCTATCACAAGATTTCTGCCTTAGCACGGATTCTTCGAAAGTCGGTCTTGGTGCCCATTTATTTCAAGTAGCCATAGAAAATGACATTACTGTTCAGAAAAACCATTGCTTTTGCTAGCCGAGTGCTAACAAAATCTGAAAAAAATTATTCCGTTACTGAATTAGAATCTTTAGCAATCGTTTGGGCATTTAACAAATTCCGTTTCTTTCTTTCTGGTAAGCACGTAAAAGTATACAGTGATCATCGTGCATTACAATTTCTTATGTCTTCAAAATTAAATCATGACAGGTTAAAACGTTGGGCATTGTTTCTGCAAGAATTCCGCTTCACAATAGTCTACATTCCCGGCAAGGAGAACATTGTTGCGGACGCACTGTCACGCGCACCGGCTGGGCTTGAGAAAAGTAACACAGAAGGCAACATTGAGAAAAATTTCAGTATTCTTTACATTCAGAAAGTCGCCTTTGAAAACTTCATCACCACATCTTTAAAGGACATTGCTCATGAACAAGATAAAGATCCGATTTGGAAAGACATCAAGAGCAAATGGCATGAAAAGACACACACACAGATTCGGCATTATTACCTGGTTAGAAACAACATACTCTTCAAACGCTGCACTGTTGATGACAAGCTATGGGTACTTTGCATTCCAGACGATTTTGTTAATAAGCTCATTTGGTACATTCATTTCAGCTACGCACATTTTGGCCCACGAAAATGTTATCATATTCTTCGAACGACTTGTTATTTTAACAATATGGAAAAGCGAATTCGAAGAGTCTTATCTATTTGTAAACTTTGTCAAAAGGCGAAACCATCTACTGTCTCACATCGTGCTCCGTTGTTTCCTATCATTCCTTCTAAATTAAAAGAATTTGCTGCTGTTTATCTCTTGGGACCGCTTGTCAGAACATCTAATGGATTTTCGTACGTTCTAGTCGCTGTTGAACTTACTTCAAAATTTGTTTCTTTCACTCCGTTACGTAAAGCCACTGGACGATCTGTATCCAACGCCTTTGTTAAAAATTTCTTACGTGAAGTTGGACACGTTAGTAAAGTCATTTCAGATAACGGACCGCAATTCAGATCTGCTGTTTGGTCACGCATGCTTCGCAACCATAAAATCAAACCCGTTTTTATTTCATTGTACTCACCACATTGCAACCTGTCTGAACGGATTATGAAAGAAATCAATAAGCTTTGCAGACTTTATTGTCACAGAAAGCATCAGCATTGGGACAGATATTTACACTTATTTCAAAACGTGCTGAATGAAATGCCTCACGACTCCACTACTTTACCACCTACTCTTGTACTGAAGAATGAAGAACCACCGAACAGAATCAGAGAGCTTGTACCTTTCCCGAATACACGTAAACTTCGACACAAAGACATAATTGATTTGGCTCTTAAAAATATAAAATCTGCAGCAGACAAAAGGAGAAAACTACACGGTAAAGCAAATGCAAAGAAGTTGTATATTGGTCAGAAAGTTCTCATTAAAGCTCATTCATTGTCACATAAGAAGAAACACTTGAGTCACAAATTCTTTCTAGTTTACAATGGACCTTACAGAATCCAACGTATACCACATGATAATTGCGTTGAAGTTGAAACTCTGCGTACTAGGAAGAGTAAAGGTTTACACCACATTTCACATGTAAAACCATTTATTGAAAGATAATTTGCTTTTTAACTTAGTCTTTGCCATAAAATTTTTCGCTTCACATTACTAATATGCATTGTCAGACTTAGAATCTGTTAACATACAACAATGTTTGAAGTTAAATATCCAATCAAGAACCAAGAGAACTTACTTAAACAGAAATGACGAATGCATTGTTATAGTGAACAGACGTCACAGTGTTATTGTGTGTGTACATTCTTGCTTGTTAGTTGCACGATTATGGAACGACTATAAGGCTTACATACTTAGAACATTTACCAGTACTGTTAATGAGATTTTAATGCAACATTTTGGTTTACTTGAAAATATATTCTGGATTTAAAGTACTTTCAGTGAGATACCAGATGGCACAGTGGTTAGTTTATGTGACAGCTACACGATTTTATCACGACGCTACTAATGAGTGACAATTTACAACGTTGCTTTTGCAGTGTTTTTGTTTTATATCTGCACAGTTTTCTGTTTTATTCTGGAAAGTAAAACAGGTTTCAGTAGTAACTTTTGTGGTATAGCTACAATGAGACTGCCTTTTCCATAGCACAACAATACGTTACAGCAAAGTACTTTCCTCATCACGGCAATAAGCGTAATAACTAAGACATTTATACGCAAAGCATTTCACTTTTGTGTATTATGAGGTAAGTACATTGACTTCTGCAGAACTTAGCTTTCGGAGGACGATAACTACTACACTTCCACACAGATTATGTTGCAACAAGACGCACATTTAGCGCTACAGTACACGTATTTGAGTGATTAATTTTGTACTTAAAACATTTATTTTTAAAGATTTTTGAATTACAAAGAAAGTTTTCCGTGATACATTTCATTCCATTGCTGTAATCTGTAACACCTGAGGGTATAATTACATTAATCCTCAGGGGGGTATACGCCTACTTTGTGTACCATGTGTTTGGCAACCACAAGGAACCCTAGCTAATATGGTATTTGCTTATACAACTTTACACATCGGTACCATATTTCTCTAACACACAAATTACACAGCTATCTGATCATGTAACTGAGAGATAAACTTTTTTTATTACATCAGTGACAGATGTTTACGCAATTACACAGTTGGATAACTTCACACTTATGAAATTGTATTTTGTCTGTACTTTGTGAAATGCTCATATTTTTTCGGAACCATTGTGATACTATGAGAGCTTTGAATGATGTATTTGGTATGGATTCATGATTTTTAAAGTACGTTTGAGGCAGATGACACTTTTGACATGAGCAGAGAATTTTTTTAATTATTGGAGGAAGCTACGACGATTTTGAGATTTGACTGAGGTGTTATGATGTTATTTTTACGACGACGATGTGTATTATGCTGCTGAGGTATGTTTACGATTAATAGGCTGAGGCTATATGAGTTATTTGATTATGCTTCATATTTATAATGACGAAATATTGACGAGTGTCGATGGATACATATATGTGTAATAAGGTAAGGAGTAATGAATAGTGGGT